>NC_135656.1:10352542-10652542 GCF_964188315.1 Podarcis muralis | reverse complement strand
GGCCTTCTAATATGTATTTAGTTTAACCTGATCCTACATAGCACCTATTTTTGCCAAATCTCTCCACCCACCCATAGAGACCACTATATCCTCCTAGGAGTGGCTGTGCAGTTTCTGCCTCCACCAGTTAGTGAAAGCCACATGGGCGGAAGTTGTGCTCCCTTTTTTCCTTCTCCACTATGTACAATTTGGATTAAATCTTAATCAGCCATGAAAGAAAACCAACAAAAGATGTAGCAGCATGTTGGTGATTAAACAGCACTTTGAATGAGGAAAAATACAGCTAGGTTGAATGAAATATGAAAATACTGTTACGAAATATTTCATATAGACTCTAGCACATTGGGGTAAATAGAAAAGGGGTAAATAAGCAAGTTTGCAAAACTGAGATTCTTCTTCAGTACCCTTTAAACCTGGCACAATTTTCAAGGTTGACAATTTAAACTTTTTGGCATTCGTCTGAGAGTGTGATGCGGTAATAACACTTTATAAAGTTCCTTCATTTTACTTGTTCCTTTATAGCCACCATCTGTGGTTCTCCAGATGTTGCCAGGCCACAGGTCTCATCATCCCTGCCCATTGGCCATGCTGGCTGGGGGCTGATGGAATTGAATTCCACATCTGGAGGACACTAGAAGTTCCCATTCCTGCTTTAGGTACCCAGAGTCTTCCGTCTTGGGTACTTTCTTGAGTTTGACCTCAAGTCTCAAGGATACCAGCGATGAAAAGCTACCCAAGCTCAGTTTAAGCCCCATTGTTTTCAATAGGATTTTCAATAGGATCTAATTTGGATTGGATGGGGGGCTTTTTTTTTTAGTCCCCTCCATTCCTCCCCCCCCCCCACTTCTACCCCAAAGCCAGGTTAGAAACTGAAGTAAAGAAGCAAAGTGAAACAAAGCAAAGTCCTGTATACAGGATGATGATCATCACCCAGGCAGGCATTTTGCTTGCAAACATCCACAGCCACAAGTGGAAGGTGAAGGATGCCGTGCGCGCGCAAAGCATCCTTTCCCCGTCCCTCGCTCTCCATCCATCTCCTTGCCTACTCCACCCTTCCCATCCTCCCTCCAGCCCCGGCTCCTCTCCTGCCAAGGCTGGCCAATGCGGCCTCCCTCTCCAAAGGCCGGCCACTGTCTGCCCGCAGCAGCAGCAGCAGCATCCCTCTCCCCATCACCGTGATGGAGAGACCCTTCTGCTTTCTAACCTCGCCCCTGTCTCCCTTCCAGAAACACCCCATTCTCCTCCGCGCACCCTTTCGCTGTCTGCCTGTCCCCCTCCCTCCCTCGTCTCCTTTTGTCTCTCCAGGACAGACACCGCGCTGTCTGCGAGAAACATCCTTCTCCTCCCCCCCTCTCCCCCCCCCCCCGCCGGCTTGGCTCTCCTCCCTCCTGATGTATGAGCTGCGGAGGAAAATGTCAGGGAAGATTCTAAATTGGACACGAGCGACTGCGCGGTAGGGAGGGTGGGGCCCAGCGCGCCTAACGAGTCTTCTCCCCCCCCCCTGCTTAGAAAAGAGGGGGGAGAGGAAATGCCCCAATTCTGCATGGTGCTGGCTCATAGCTCCCTCACCCCTGAAAGCGCAAAGGGGGGGGGGAGAGCAGGGATCGGGCCAAAGAGGGGAGCGTGGGCGTGGATCGCCGGATAATCAAGCAAGCGGCTGCGAAGCCAAATGAGATTTTTGCAAGGTGGCGGCGAAGCGTGTTGGGGGGGGCGGTGGAGGGGGGGGAGGGGGGGGACAGCAGCAGCAGCAGCAGCCCCGGGCCGCCAGCGACCGAGGCGAGCATGCGAAGAGGAGCGAGCGAGCGAGCAAGCGCCCGCCGCTGATGGATGGCGCTTTCATAACTTCCTCTGTATTAAAGTGCGGGTTCACCGCGAGGGCAGGCCCATCCATCACGCCGCTGAATGGGCCTTTGATTTGCTGAGAGCACCAGGCGCTGCGCTGGCTGTCTGCTCTGCCGGCGCGGTTAATATCTATCGCTGCAGCCGTGGGGGAGATGATGACGCGAGGAGGGAGAGGGAGGGAAGGGAAGGAAGGGGGGAGGCAGGATGGGTAGGGGGGCTGGCCACGGCGGCGGCGGCGCGGAAGGTGGTAGGAAAGATGCAAAGGCAAGGAGAGGAAGAAGGGGCTTGGCGGTGCGCGCGCGCGCGCAAGCGGCCCCCTTTTGGAGGGCGTGGCGCGCGGAGTTGCACACACGCAGCGCCGCCATCCCCACTTTGGAAAGCACGTGCGCATCTAGGGCAGCTTCAGGCAAACAGAGGAGAGGCGTTTGCAGCGCCAACGCCAGAAAAGCATCGCCCTACTCGGCTCTCTCTCTCTCTCTCTCTCTCTCTCTGTGTGTGTGTATGTATGTGTGTGAACGATGGAAGTGCAGACGGGTGTCTGCAAACGTACTAAAACACGCGTGCCTGGGAGCCGCGGCCGTTTTGTGCAGACAAAGCGTCTCCCGTGCTTAATTTGCAGGCGCGGCGGAGGGAAATGTAGGACCTCAAGTGTGGCTCCCCGCAACAGCCCTTGACATCTAGCTGCATCCTCTTTCCCCTAAAACGCCAGATTTCAGATGCATGGGTTTCAGTGGAACTCTCTGTAATTGTTCGGCGGTGAATGACATGCACTCTGTACCTGCTCAAAGACATTTTCTTCCGTCCCTCTTCTAGTCTCTTCAGGAGAGTGGGAATCAAGTGTATGAGAATAGATGAAAACACACCCCCCCCCCATCTAATTAGACAGGATAATTTGTACTGTCATTTTGAAAGCAGGAGGGGAAAAATATTTAGGGGGCAAAATGTCCAGAGACATCCACAGGATGGGTTTTGTGGAGATTTCAAGGAACACATACAAAAGGTGAAAACTTCTTGACTTGAGTCTTTTTTTCTTTACAAAAAAGGACCAACACAAATTTTAGCCATGGGTTTGCCTCTTGGCAAACTACACAGATCATGTATTTTAGGAAAACGTTTCCACTTGCATGCATCTGTGGAAATTCATTCAAAAGCGACCTTGTTGGTGTAAATTATATTACATCAGTTCTGGCTCATACATTTACATATGGTCCGTGCCTGACTGATTTATGTAATGAACAAGTTTTCAGCTTCTAGTGGATTGAATGCGGTAGTGATGAGGACCCTGCAAAAATGTCCTGCCCTCAGTAGGAAAGTGTGTCATCTGCATCATATCGCTGTGTATGGTTTAGGCATTAGCCAGAAGATTATTCTAGAGTATGGCCATGGTCAGATTAGTGGTGTCCAGCTGTCCAGCTGTTCCAGGACATAGATGTGCAAAATGCTTTCTGGATGTTAAGTAAAATAGTCCTCAAGCTTCATAGTCAGAAAAAGATGTGGCGCAGAGGGGGTGGAGGAGAATGGTGCAAGGATTGTTGGACATAAACACAACTCTGCGTTTCCTCTTGGATGTACATTCCTACACACAAATTTAGAGATAAGCCCTCTCTTCAGAAGGGCAGAAAAGCACAAGCCTTTCCTAACACAATGCACACCTGTCCTGCTGCGTGTAGCAGAACCTTCCACCTGCACAGCTTGGGTGGAATGCTGTGGATTTTGGCACCATTCTTTTGTACTCCGGAATTTTCCACCAGCTACTTTGCTTGTTTTGCAGAGGTGGCGGTGGGAGTGAATCAGTGTTCATTTCAGAACTTTGATTTTGTTCCTCCTTCAGCACAGACAATTTGAGCTCTGTAATTACAGCAAATTACATTCTTAAATTGACATGGAGCTTTTGAGCAAGGGTCTAGCTAGCCTGAAAGCTGGTTGACAGGATAAACAGCCCAGTTATCAAGAAGGCAATGTGGCAGGGTGCCATTGGTGATCTCAGGATACCATTTCAGATTTCAGAGTGGGGTGGGTTTTTTGGGGGGTGTGTGTTATGGCATGGAAAAGAAGATTCAGTAGGGTTCAAAGTCTGGCTACTCACTACCACTCCAAATGGCTATTGATTTCAACCACATACTTCTGGGATTTTGTAGGAAAAAAGTATTTAGCCATCACTGTACTTGTTTTATCATTGCACTCACCCCATCCCCATTATTTTGGTTAAAGCAAAGGGATGTATGCTTGTGGCACAACAGCCTTTAAATATTCTGTGAATAAAGATAAAGGTAAAGGTACCCCTGCCCGTCTGGGCCAGTCGTGACCGACTCTAGGGTTGCGTGCTCATCTCGCTCAAGAGGCCGGGAGCCGGCGCTGTCCGAAGACACTTCCGGGTCACGTGGCCAGCGTGACGAAGCTGCATCTGGCGAGCCAGCACCAGAGCCGCACACGGAAACGCCGTTTACCTTCCCGCCAGAGCGGTACCTATTTATCTACTTGCACTTAGGGGCGCTTTCGAACTGCTAGGTTGGCAGGAGTGAATAAAGATAAGTGGCTTCAAACACCAGGGAAGGGTGCATCTTTCCTGAATGTTGCCTCAATGGTGTCATGAGGTTGAGGGATTGGCAGGTTTTGAAACCTACAGAACATATGGTGGGACTTGGGAGGACTGTTACAAAGAACACCTTCCACACCACAGTTTACTGTGGATTTGGTGCTGTTGAGGCACTCAAGCTTTGTGAAATGTCCACATGGCACTGTCCCTCATCAAAATGCTATTCCATATCCCCACCCCGAATTTAATCCCAATGTATCCAGCATTGGTCCTTATTAAATTTTTTTTGTTGGATTAGCATTTTTATGTATTGTGGACAGCTAGTGTTTTAAATTTTCTTTGGTTTTAAATTCTTTTCATGTGCTTTTTTTTGTCTAGTCACTTTGAGACTTTTTACTGTAAAAAGCAACTAATAAATCAGAAAAATAGTAAGAGTAAAACTTCAATGTTGTACAAAGGTAATCGCTCCAGCCGGGCAAGTATTTTGTCTTGCCAGACGGAACAATTCCCCTTCTCCCCCCCCCCCCATGTGCTGTTTCAGGGTTCTCCTGACCCCCCCCCCCCACCAGAAGGAAAGAAGAGGAAAGCCAAGTTGCACAAGAGGAAGTCCTTGCACAGGTTTCTGCTGACAGGACTGTTTAGCTGAATCTGCCCCCCCCCATAACAATTTACCATTTCGCTTTATTATTTTAAAATGAAGCACTTCCAGATGACCTGTTTATTGAGCATTCATCCTGATTTGTTTGAGGGCGAGGCTAGATGACACTGCGTTGAACACGGACGGATTTATAATGGTGCAAACGTTGCAATTGCAAAAGGGCCTGTGCCTGCAAGGGATTCCAGACATAGAGATTTCAATGAAAAAGAAGAAACAACCCTTTAGCCCTAGTAGAAGGAAAGTTACAAAGCAAAGTGTATAGTTTGCATTCATTCTGATTGGACAGTGGGCAGATCCACACCATATATATATATTTACAAATTTCCAAAAATCATATAACATACTTTCTTATCTTATACAATGTTTTGGACTTCCATCAACCGCATCTGAAGATTTTTCAGTCTTTATCACTTAATCTACATTTCTTAATTTCTCTATTACTTTTAATTATCCTTAACTAATAACTCTCTTCATAATCTTCTCTGCAATACGTCACATAATCCTCCTTACAGAACTTCTTGGAGTCCCACTAGCGTAATCTGTTTATTACAATTGCTTTTCAAATAGTTCAAATATTTCCTCCAGTCCTCTGAGAATCTCTGATCCCGCAGGATTTGGATCCTGCCTGTCATCTTATCTAATTCTGCATAGTCCATTAATTTTGTCTGCCATTTTTCTTTCGTCGGTGGGTCTTGTTTCCATTTCTGTGCCAGATCCACACCATATATTTAATGCACATTTAACGCCCCAGAGGATCCTGTGAATTGTAGTTTGTTAATGTAACTGAGAATTGTAGCTCTATGCAGGGACAACTACACTCCCCAGGATTCTGTGGGGGGGGATTTGTGTGCTTTAAATGTGCATTCGTTACCCTTTAAATGCATGGTGTGGATTTGCCCTTATTTGTGGGGAGGTTAGACACGGGGCTCATCCAGACTTCCTTTTGTGCTGTGTTTCTGGGCTTTAAAGCTCCATGTCTGAGCTTTCCTCAGGAAAACCAGAGTAAAAGGAAGTCTGGATGAGCCCAGTGCTGTGTTATCCCCACACTTCCCAGTGCATTTTCCTCTCAGTTTTCTGATTTGGGGATGCATGTTTGTCGTGCAGGATCTCCCAATCCACTGTAACTGTGAGATTTGAATTTGCCAGTATGCGACTGAATCCCACCCCAAAATAATGGCAGTCTGGGAGTGCCGTTAGCGAATTTTCTGCAGAAACAGTAAATCCAGATTCAGCTGGAAAAGCACATGGGGCGTTTTGATGAAGACGGTGCTGTGCAAGGGCTGTGCAAGACTTGTGTGCGTGAATAGCACCGAGACCGCAATGAACTGTACGTGAGCAAAGGCTAGGAAGAAGAGAACTGAGAAGGCGAGGAAGGACGGAGCAGAGGACAGGCTCAGCCAAAGAGGTGTGGGTCACGGAAGAAGGAGGGTGACAACTTATTCTCCATTCTGAGCTGATGGGAAGACAATGAGCCATAGCGGGTCCATGTAGCCAATCCTGGGCTCACATGGCAAGTGGTGTGCTCTGTAACAATGCGTAACAACATCGCAATGCCTCTGTGCCTCAGGAAATAGAGAGCACATGGATGAATATGGCCAATAAGACATTGCACAGCACATGGAGTGACACTGCATAATGACACATGATGTCAAGGTAGTACTGAGAGTCGAGGGCTTCCGAAGGATTCAAACAATCCACAATTCAAGGGTGGGCGGGTAGGGAGCTTTTATTTTGGGGGGGAGGGGAGAGGGAAAGGGACATGGATTCATGCTAGTGAGTCAGTGGCAGAGTACATTCCCCAGTATAGAGCAGGAAGCTCGTTGGTATATTCGTTTGAATCTCTTTACTTAAGCAGTCCAATCTGGCTTGTCCAGGTTGGGTTTGTTCCTGGTAAATCCCCTTTGTTCCCTCTTAGAAAAGAATAAAGACACAACAGTCTTCTATTAAAAGTAATGATAAGTTTACTTACATTCAGTTCACAGTAGGTTCCCTGAAGGCAGGCTTTAACTTGTAGTTACAGTGGTACCTCGGGTTACATACGCTTCAGGTTACAGACTCCATTAACCCGGAAGTAGTACCTTGGGTTAAGAACTTTGCTTCAGGATGAGAACAGAAATCGCAAGGTGGGAGCACAGCAGCAGCGGGAGGCCTTTTAGCTAAAGTGGTACCTCAGGTTAAGAACAATTTCAGGTTAAGAACGGACCTCCAGAACAAATTAAGTTCTTAACCCGAGGTACCACTGTACAGAAGAGAGAGTGGGTTCATCCCATGATACATCAAGATGGAATAAAACGAAGAAGGAGGGAAGATGGCTGTGTGACCAGCTCTTTTATGGGGTCTTCCAGGGTCACGCCCATCTACCTGGTCACATGCAGGGGGAGGATGCTCCAGACAGGTGTGAGTCCAGCATTAAAAATCTGCACAATTAATCCTGGCATCGAGTTAAGACCGATTCATTCTGCAGACTTTGTGGATTTAACATCACACCAACTTTCTCCTCCTTACCTTCCCAATTTTATTTAACTTCTCATCTGATATCCTACAGGTCTGGCAGGGTTTTGAAGGGCTTACACATGCCTGGAAAGCCTGTTTATTAGAAACAACATTAGACGGCTCGGTTCAAGCAGCAGGCGGTGATACTTCCTTCATAGCAGATTCAGCCAGGGGCAAAACTAGGCTTTATTTCACCCGGCTCAAAGACTGAGTTTGGCACCCCTGCCACGCACATTCACGTACACACATACACAGACTGAGAAACTCAGAGGCCTCTGGAGGCTTCACCTGGGGCCAGAAACCTGGCTAGATCACAGCTACAGCTCTGCCTTCAACCCAGGGGCATAGGATTTATTTTAGGGGGGGGGTCAGGTTTTATGTTGTGGGGTCAGAACCAAGTTATGTGCAACACAATTGGTCAGTTAGTTAAGGATTTTTATTTATTTACTTGATTTGGGGGGGGGCAGCTGCCCCCTCCTGGCTACACACATGCCTTCAGCTCAGAAGTATGCTTGAAGGTGTAAGTGGATTACAAACTTTGCTCCCTGGCCTGGATTGCAAACAGGAGAAAAAACATTATATTCCCCCTCTGCATCTTTAATAGCCCTGATTGTGAGGACAAAAGGAGTTAACGCATGCTACCTGGGACTTTGTTTGCATGGCAATCCTGAGTAACAGCTGTCTGCCTTGTGTCCTTCACAGGGATGTATAGATAGGTAACTGCGCTTGTGCACCCTGAGGCAAAAACAGGCATTCAGAGAGGCAGACATAGACATCCTATCAGTCATGGAAATATTTGATAGGAATCCTTTTGGGAATCAAAGTGAGACTCAGGGTTTGTGCATGCTGTGGGAGTGCAGGAGCGTGTGCAAGCAAGCGTATGTGCGCGCGCATACACACACAAACCACGACAGCAAGAGTGTGTGAGCAAGCATTAGTATGCGCCCTTTAGCTGCCAAGGGGAAATTGTGCAGCTTAAGAATTGCAGCTCTGTCCTTCACTGGGATACAGGCACAGACTGCATGCCCAGGTGGCAAAGAACCACGTTTTCTCTGGATTTTTAAAAACAGAGGTGGATAGGATCCATTGAGCCTAGGCAAGACACTGCAAGAAGTCAATTGTGTGTTTGTAGACCACATCTTAGGGATGCGGGTGGTGCTGTGGGTTAAACCACAGAGCCTAGGACTTGCCGATCAGAAGGTCAGCAGTTTGAATCCCCACGACGGGGTGAGCTCCCATTGCTCGGTCCCAGCTCCTGCCAACCTAGCAGTTTGAAAGCACGTCAAAGTGTAAGTAGATAAATAGGTACCGCTCCAGCGGGAAGGTAAAAGGCATTTCCGTGCGCTGCTCTGGTTTGCCAGAAGCGTGATGAGTTCTCCCAGCTGCTTGGGCTCCTTGGCTCCATAATATGGAAGCAACTGCAGAAAGAGGCTTCAGGGCATCATTTTATTGCAGGTCGGGCTTCTTAACGCTAAGAAGAGTCCTGCTGGATTAGGCCAGTAGCCCATCTAGCCCAGCACCCCGCCCTCAAAACGGCTAACCGGATGTGTTTGGGAAGCCTGCAAGCCGGACATGAACGCAACAGCACTCTCCCCCTCTGGCCATTTCCAGCAACTGGTGACCATAGCTGTCAACTTTCATATTTTAAAATAAGGGATCAGCAGCCCCGAAAATGAGGGATCGGCAGCCTCACCTGTCCCGGGGACAGTCTATGGGATACGTATCTAACAATGTGGGATAGCAGTGGGAAGCAGCAGGAAACAGTGCTGGAATAAGGGAATTTCCTGCAAAAAAAGGGAAGGTTGACAGCTATGCTGGGGACAGTGGAGGCAAGACGCATCCATCAGAGCGAATAATCACGAATAGCATTGCAGACCCTGCAAGTGTCCCTTGCAGAAGCCGTCCCGGTTTCTGATTTGATCCCGGAATGTCCCACTTTTCTTAGGATGCCCCTATTTTCATCAGATAAATGTTGGAGGGTATGGAGTTATCCAACCCTGGAGCCAAGGAGATATGTACCTACAAAACCTTTCAAAGACTTCTGAAGGCAGCTCTGTATAGGGAAGTTTTTAAAAAATGTTTCATGTTTTATCATGTTTTTATATACAGTGGTACCTCGGGTTAAGTACTTAATTTGTTCCGGAGGTTCGTACTTAACCTGAAACTGTTCTTAACCTGAAGCACCACTTTAGCTAATGGGGCCTCCTGCTGCCACCGCTGCGCCACCGCTGCACAATTTCTGTTCTCATCCTGAACCAAAGTTATTAACCTGAAGCACTATTTCTGGGTTAGTGGAGTCTATAACCTGACGTATATGTTACCTGAGGTACCACTGTATGTTGGAAGCCACCTAGAGTCCTATTCATTACAGTGGTACCTCTGGTTACGTACTTAATTCATTCTGGAGGTCCGTTCTTAACCTGAGGTACCACTTTAGCTAATAGGGCCTTCTGCTGCCGCCATGCCACTGGCGCACAATTCCTGTTCTCATCCTGAGGTAAAGTTCTTAACCCGAGGTACTACTTCCGGGTTAGCAGAGTCTGTAATCTGAAGTGTTTGTAACCTGAAGTGTTTGTAACCCAAGGTACCACTGTATTATTAATTAATAGGACGTCCCTAATTTCATCAGAGAAATGTTGGAGGGCATGGCCTTATCCTCCATGCATTTGCACAATCCTCTTTTGAAGGCATCCAAGCTGAGGGCCGTCACTGCCTCCTCTGTGAGTGAGTTCCATAGTTATTCATGGTGTGAATAAGTTCTTCCTTTAGTCCTCCTGAATCTTCCAAGAGTGGGTATTCCCTGAGTGTTATTATGACAGAGGGAGAAAACCATTTCTCTAACTGCTTTCCCCATGCCATGCATGATTTTATACACTGCTGTCATGCTCCCCCTCTTACCTGCCTTTGCTCTGAACTTAAAAAAAACCACACCAACCCAAATAGTGTAACCTTTCCTCATCAGGGAGTTGTTCCATCCCCTTGAGGCAGTGCAATCAGAGAGAGAAGTTGAAAGGAGTAAGAAAGGTAAAGCTGCCCTTTGATCATCTCTGGGTTTTTAAAACCCTGTCATGAATATCTCTTGCAAAACTATACAGTAGGGGTGGGAAACCTGTAGCATACGGAAGTTTCTCCTAATATTCTGTTGAAATCCGCCCTTCTGTGTGGAGATAGGGCATCTGTTCTCATGCAGAAGGTCCTAGTCATAATTTACATGCTTCTAGTTGTGCTTTTAGGGACGCGGGTGGCGCTGTGTGTTAAACCACAGAGCCTAGGACTTGCCGATCAGAAGGTTGGCAGTTGGAATCCCGGTGACGGGGTGAGCTTCCGTTGCTTGGTCCCTGCTCCTGCCAACCTAGCAGTTCGAAAGCACATCAAAGTGCAAGTAGATCAATAGGTACCGCTCTGGCGGGAAGGTAAACGTCGTTTCCGTGCGCTGCTCTGGTTCACCAGAAGCGGCTAAGTCATGCTGGCCATGTGACCCGGAAGCTGTATGCCGGCTCCCTTGGCCAATAAAGCGAGATGAGCACCGCATGACCCAGAGTCGGTCATGACTGGACCTAATGGTCAGGGGTCCCTTTACCTTTACCTTTAGTTGTGCTTTTGCGACCCACCTTTGATGAGGCCAATATCCAGCTGTGGGTCCTGACAGTGGCGTAGCCTGGCTTGCTGGCACCCAGGGCATGCATAAATGGAGTGTAAATGGAGCCCATGGTGCCAGCCCAGCCCTCACCAGTGACGGTGCTGGAGCGAACCCTCACCAGAGAAAAAATGGGGCTGCGCTGCCGGACCGCACGGGGGGAGCCCGGCCGGATGATGCAAGCCTTGGCAGGCAAATCCCCCTGAAGCCTGCGGAGACGAGCGCTGGGCCGGGCCACTCTGGGATCGCCCCTTGCCCGCCTCCCTCCCTCTACGTCCACTCACTGACTGGGGACTGCGTCAAGCAAGGAGCAGGTGAGTGCTGGCCTGGCAGCCATTCAGCAAGGGGGCCAGGGTCGCAGAAGCGAGGCCAGGCTGGTCTCTGGGGCCCAGAGACCCCCAGCGCCAGACGAAGAAGGATGGGGAGCCAGGGACAGTGCCTGCCAGAATGTGCGTGGCTGGGACAGGGTTCCCTGCAGAAGCCGGTGCCTGTGTGGGGGCACCTGGTTCATGCCCCCTCAAAATTGTGCACCTGGGGCTATGGCCCCCCTGGCCCTGGGACCAGTTGAAGACTAGTGATGTACAAAATACTGAGCTGGACCAAAGGCCTTGACTTGGCATAACACAGTTTCCTAAGATCTGATCCTTCCCTCTGGATCTCTTCAGGGAGATGGCAGGTTATTTACAGCCAGTGTAACAAGGACTTCAGCAAAATCTATAGTATAGCTTGAAAATGGCACAAAAAAGACAAGAGGGATGCCATTGTGGTTAAGCGTCACACAGTCCCTTGTTTATTTATTACTTGCCCTCCTCCCGCAAGGTCCCAGGTGGGTCACAACATTTAAGCGCACAATTAAAAACAGTTTAAAACAAGTTGCAATCATAACAATAAGGTGGGTCCTGAAAAGATATGTACACCTCAAGTGTCAAAAGCCAGGTCAAGGATAGAGGTCAAGTAGACATCCTCCCCCCGCCAAAACCATCTTCCAAATGACATCAAATGAAGAGATGTAGAATTATCTGCCCTTAGAAGAGGCTCATGAGAGGGACACAAGGGCAGAACAGTAAATTACAGTGCACAGGACTGAAAGGGGAAACCCTCCTCTGCAGATTTGGCCTCAGGGCTGCCTTTCATGATTTAAGGCATTTCTCACAGCTACCCTGCTGTCTTTTGAACCAGCCCCTTTACCTGTCCTGTCCCTTTAAAAGTTGCTGATCTGCAGCGATTAGCAGGCGGGTCCTGCTTTATCTCTCAAGCTATGGAAAGTTTCACCTATTGCTTTCTGCAAATCAAACCTCTATTAAAGGTACAGGAGCAAGTCAGGACGTTCCTTTCTTGTGTCCCAACTTTCCTGGCCAGCTGGCATTCCTGACTGACCGTTGCAGGACGGAAAACTGAAGGGAATGGCATGTCCTGGAAGAGGGCGTGTCTGTCTGTCTGAAACCCTGAATAGAAACGCTCTACACGGCAACATTTTTGGGGGTGGGAAGAGGCAGGAACGGGAAAACCCATGCAAAATGGTCACCGCCTGTACGCTAAAACACTGCAAAAGCCTGGGCGCAAGGCGCACACCAGCATTTACTTGGCACCAATGTGGTGAGAGCTTCAGCAACACCCACTTGCAAAGGGAGGGTAAAACCACAAAGGGGAACCACCCCCCCTCCACAGAGAAGAAGGCTGCTGGGATTCTTGCAGCGAAGGCTGAATTAATGCGTCCGGAAAAACCACTTCTTCTGTTCCTAAGCGAGTGTGCATGCTCAGGGTCACTTATCACCCATTCTGCTTTTGCATTTAAAAGATCACAAGCATGCACCCTGACTTTGTAAATTGAAAGCACATCTGTGGGCCACAGGAAAACCCATATATATGCTTTGTTTTAAAGGAGAAGACCACTCCAAGGCAGTCCACCCCCAGGGCTAATGTTCAGGCATGCATGCACTAAATTAAAATGCTGTTGGCTTTTACTCAGAAGAAGAAGAAAGAAGAAAATCTGGCTTTACTGAAAAACAATCAGGCAATACCATGATTCTACCTCGCAACATTTATGGCACCAGGCTTAGGGGTCAAAAATAGTGTGTCTGGTTGGCATTTGTCAACTCACTTAGAATTGTGGAATTGTAGAGTTGAAAGGTAGGGACGTGGGTGGCACGGTGGGTTAAACCACAGAGCCTAGGACTTGACGATCAGAAGGTTGGCGGTTCGAATCCCCACAACGGGGTGAGTTCCCGTTGCTCGGTCCCTGCTCCTGCCAACCTAGCAGTTCGAAAGCACGTCAAAGTGCAAGTAGATAAATAGGTACCACTCCGGCGGGAAGGTAAACGGCATTTCTGTGCACTGCTCTGGTTCGCCAGAAGCGGTTTAGTCATGCTGGCCACATGACCTGGAAGCTGTACGCCGGCTCCCTCGGCCAATAAAGTGAGATGAGTGTCGCAACCCCAGAGTCAGCCACGACTGGACCTAATGGTAAGGGGTCCCTTTACCTTTAGCGTTGAAAGGTACCCCCATGGTCATCTAGTCCAACCCTCTGCAATGCAGGTATCTCAACTAAAGCATCCATGAGAGATGGCCATCAAACCTCTGCATAAAAACCTCAAGGGAAGGAGAGTCCAACGCCTGCCAAAGGAGTCTGTTCCACTGTCGAACAGCTTACTGTCAGTAAGTTCTTCATGATGTTTACATGGAAACTCCTTTCCTGTAACTTGAATCCGTTGGTTTTAGTCCTGCCCTCCAGAGTAAGAGAAAACAAGCATGCTCCTTCTTCCATGTGACAGTTCTTTAGATCTTTGAAGATGGCTCTCATGTCTCCTCTCAGTACTCCTCTTTTCCAGGCTAAACATGCCCAACCCCCTCAACCATTCCTCATAAGGCTTGGTTTCCAGACACTTGATCATCTTGGTCGCCCTCCTCTGCACATGTTCCAGCTTTTCAATTGTTGTTGTTTAGTCATTTAGTCGTGTCTGACTCTTTGTGACCCCATGGACCAGAGCACGCCAGGCACTCCTGTCTTCCACTGCCTCCCACAGTTTGGTCAAACTCATGCTGGTAGCTTCGAGAACACTGTCCAACCATCTCGTCCTCTGTCATCTCCTTCTCCTTGTGCCAACATCTTTCCCAAAATCAGGGTCTTTTCCAGGGAGTCTTCTCTTCTCACGAGGTGGCCAAAGTATTGAAGCCTCCGCTTCAGGATCTGTCCTTCCAGTGAGCACTCAGGGCTGATTTCCTTCAGAATGGATAGGTTTGATCTTCTTGCAGTCCATGGGACTCTCAAGAGTCTCCTCCAGCACCATAATTCAAAAGCATCAATTCTTTGGCGATCAGCCTTCTTTATGGTCCAGCTCTCACTTCCACACATCACTACTGGGAAAACCATAGCTTTAACTGTATGGACCTTTGTCGGCAAGGTGATGTCTCTGCTTTTTAAGATGCTGTCTAGGTTTGTCATTGCTTTTCTCCTAAGAAGCAGGCTTCTTTTAATTTCGTGGCTGCTGTCACCATCTGCAGTGACAGCAGCCATGAAATTTAATATCCTCCTTAAATTGAGGTGCCCAGAACTGGACACAATATTGCAGGTCTGACCAAGGCAGAATAGAGTAGTACTATTGCTTCTCTTTTTCTGGACACTATACTTCTGTTGATGCATCTTAGAATAGCATTTGTTTTTTTTGTTGCTGCGTCACACTGTTGACTCATTTTAAGCTTGTGGTCCACCAAGACCCCTGGAGCCTTTTCACACGTACTACTAGCAAGCCTCCATCTTATATTTGTGCAGCTGCTTTTTCCTGCCTAAGTGTAGAACCTTACATTTGTCACTATTGAAATTCAGTTTGTTAGTCTGAGCAGTTCTCCACCCTGTTAAGGTCATCTTGAATCCCAATTCTGTCTTCTGTGGCATTAGCTATCCCTCTCAGTTTGGTGTCACCTGCAAGTTTGATTAACACCCACAGATTTGGACTATAAAGAAGAAGAGTAAAGACATCAAATCCACACAGAAACATTTTATTTGGACTTAAACTCACTTGCAGAATGAATGCAGAGGCTGTTGAAAATAATGAAGGATTAACATCAGAATGTCTTAAGGGAGTTATTGTAATATTTTGAAATGCGGTAGAACTATGAGAACTTAGGATTCCCTCCGATCTCGAAGCATGGGAAGTCAGCTAAAAAATAAATAAATTTATAATTGGGCATAACATTGGGATTTGTTTGATTTATTGGATAATTTGTATAATTTGGAATATATAATTTGGTTTGATTGGAAAATTTCAATCCAGATTATTATTATTTTAAAATGTTTGATTAACATCCCCTCAATTCCTTCATCAAACTCATTTATAAAGATGTTGAACAGCAACAGGCTCAGGACTTGTCACTCAGGACAAGGAACCATTAGTGAGCACTCTTTGAGTTTGGTCAGTCAACTAGCCACAAATCCACCTTACAGCAACCTCCTCCAGCACACATTTTACCAACGTATCCACAAGAATAACGGGGGACTTTGTCAAACACCTTCCTGAAATCAAGATACATTGTGTCCACAGCATTTCCCCAACCCAACAAAAAAAGAAATGAGATTCGTCTGGCATAACTTGCTTTTGAGAAAGCCATGCTGTGTCTTGATAATCCCAGCATCATTTTCTAAGTGCTCACAGATTGAGTGTTTAATTATCTGGTCTAGGACCTTTCCTGGTATCGATGTCAAGCTCATGGTCAGTAGTTACCTGTGTCTTCCTTTCCCCCTTTTTTGAAGATGGGGACATTTGCCCATGGGGAAACTCGCCTGTTCTCCAAGAATTCTCAAAGATAATAGACAGAGGCTCTGAGATTAAAGGCTAAAGGCGGAGAGAATTTAAAGAAAAAGTCCCAATGAAGATTGAGAATTCACACAAGTATGGAATGTTCAGTGCCAGTTGGAATGGAGTAGCCTAGAGTTGGGCATGGATTGCAGGCTGGGATCTTGAACGGAAGCACTTCTGATAGAAAGTAAGGATATACTGCAACGTTTTGTTGTAGGTTCTAGCTGTGTTCTGATGTTCTTGGGAAGTTTCCTGTGCTATCTAATGCAGCTGCCCATTCTCAACTGCGGCCTCTTTTGCCTGAAACGCCACCCCCTTTGTGAAGCCAACCCCCCCTTCTTTCCCATGCTTCCTGTCATAGTTGTCAACTTTCAGATTTGAAAATAAGGGATCAGCAGCCTCGAAAATAAGGGATCTGCAGCCTCACCTGTCCTGGGGACAGTCTACGGGATATCTAACAATCTGGGATAGCAGCGGGAAACAGCGCTGGAATAAGGGAATTTCCTGCAAAAAAAGGGGAAGGTTGACACCTATGCTTCCTGTAAAACTCACCTTTTCAGAAAAGCCTGAACTTAAATGAAGCCCATGCACTTATTGCTGCATCTGTGCACATTCACCCCTCATAAAGCTAGCTTGATTGTTCAATTCCATCCTTCTCTATGCCCCCTCTTGTTAGCTCTGCCCACTGTCAACATTTACGGTAGATTGACAGTGTGCTCTGTCTTTTTGCTTGTAATAGTCTTGTGAAGTGCTATATACACAACACTAATAACTATTCCCCAAATACCACTGGGTCATCCCTCAACTATATTGGGCAAGCCTAAACACCTGGTATCTTTACATCCCTCACTTCATTCATTCATTATGAGTTGTTAATCACCTTATATGGAATGTTATATATACGGTAACTTCAGTCGTATTCCACTGGATGGCTCAGTTGGTTAGAGCGTAGTGCTGATAACACCAAGGTTGCAGGTTTGATCCCCATAACGAATAGTTACATATTCCTGCATTGCAGGGGGAAGGACTGGATGATCACTGGGGGTCCCTTCCAACTCTACAGTTCCATGATTTTATGAACCCAGTATCAAGGTGATGCACCATCTTAAGAATAAAAGGTAAAGGGACCCCTGACCATTAGGTCCTGTCGTGACCGACTCTGGGGTTGCGGTACTCATCTCGCTTTATTGGCTGAGGGAGCCGGCGTCCAGGTCATGTGGCCAGCATGACTAAGCCACTTCTGGCGAACCAGAGCAGCGCACGGAAACACTGTTTATCTTCCCGCTGGAGCGGTACCTATTTATCTACTTGCACTTTGACGTGCTTTCGAACTGCTAGGTTGGCAGGAGCAGGGACCGAGCAACAGGAGCTCACCCCGTCGCGGGGATTTGAACCGCCGACCTTCTGATCAGCAAGTCCTAGGCTCTGTGGTTTAACCCACAGCGCCACCCGAGTCCCTATCTTAAGAATAGTATCCACTAATCACAAAATGCAGCAGTTAAAATACAATGAAGAAATTTACTACATCATATCAATAACTTATCACACAACAAATAATTTCCAGAATATTAAGAGAGAGAAATTGTCCATGCATATTAAAATCTCCTTGCAGAAAATGTAAAAACAGCAGGAGGGGCAAAATATCACTCCCCTAACTAGCACAGTTCCATTGTTGCTGTTTCGTGCATATCATATACACATGTGTGTACGCATGCATACACCCGTGTAATGTGCATAAATGCCGGCTGGCAACACTTGCCAGGAAGAGTCAGTCCTCTGGAATATGCCGCTGAGTTGCATCAGGCCCAGCAGATGCCGGGTGTTCCTCAGGCCAATAGATGGCGCCCTCTGCACAAGGCAGCTCTTAGCAGCCAGGGAAGGTGGGGGAAGTGACTTCCACGCAGCAGCTGGAAGAAAACCTTAACCCTTCCTGTTTCTCAGCCATGCTGGGAGCAATGCAATTTTTCAGGGCTTGGGGAGCATAGGAAAGTTAGTGGTACTAGATGCCAACCATCCCACAGGAAGGGGAATTAGGTAGATGGGACTCTTTCCTACCTGTGCATAGCTGCACGCATCTCTTGCCAAAGTTATCTGTCCTGCGAATCTCTTGAATTTAATAAATAAAAATAAAGCCATGGGAGTCTGCTCTTCTTTTGCAGCTGGGCACCCCGTCAGCAGTTGCCTTGATGTAGTTGTGCCTCTGGAGCTTAGATCTGGGAATCACTGGCCAGCCCTGGAATAGCAGGCCATGCGAGAGCAATATCTGTGCCACCGGAAGCCCCTTGGAGGAAGGTTACAGCACACAGAACCATTTCCCCTTATTTCAAATGTTCAGGTGTGAGTGCCATTGTTTATACAGCCGAAACAGCTCGACCCATGCAGAAAGGGGAGATGTCAGCAGACATGGAGAAATCCTGAGATTTGCAGTAGAACAAGTATATATATTTTGGAGGAAGACAAAGCTAAATCATAAGGGTGGGATAAAACCCCAATGCGGTCCAACTCAGCATGCTTAGTTGCTACAGAATGATGACTCGTGGGGATGGAATGGAGTATCTTGGAGAGGGCATAGCTTACTGACTTGAACATGCCACGCTGCAACATTTTGTTGCAGCAGGACACCTTTGTACATGCAGTTTCAGAAGCGGTATACGAACTTCTCAACTCTTTAGTGGCACTGCAAACAGCCAAGTCATGCTGAAAAGAGAAAGTTGTGAGAAAATGAGGTGCTTTCAGGGTACTCAAGCAACGACCCATTACATCCTGTGCTATTTAGGCAAATACACTTTGCTTAGAGGGGCACTTTAATTTCCCCCCACACATTCTACAATGGAATACTTGTACTAAAAATAGATCTCAAGGGCAAAGCTCTGGCTCAGCCCGAAGCCTGAATTTTAACAGGAACGAGAAGGGCTGTCTCCAATTCTTGCATGTCGTGACTGATAATGGCTAGCGTGTTCTCTTATTCTGTTATCTTACTGCAGGGGCTGGAGGCAGTGTGCTTTTGCAGACCAGTTGCTGGAAACTGCAGGAGGGGAGAGGGCTGTGTGTAAGCTCCTCTTTGTGGGCCTCCCATGGGCATCTAGTTGGCCACTGTGAGAACAGGATGCTAGACTAGGTGGGCCACCGATCCAATCCACTGGGGTTATTTGAATGTTCTTATCTTGAGAACTTCACAGCATACAGAACAGTTACAGCCATATCCAAATGCGGTGAGGAACCAGGGACCCTCCAGATGTTAAAGGTAAAGGTAAAGACTGACCATTAGGTCCAGTCGCGACCGACTCTGGGGTTGCGGCGCTCATCTCGCTTTATTGGCTGAGGGAGCCGGCGTACAGCTTCCGGGTCATGTGGCCAGCATGACTAAGCCGCTTCTGGCGAAACCAGAGCAGCGCACGGAAACGCCGTTTACCTTCCTGCCGGAGCGGTACCTATTTATCTACTTGCACTTTGATGTGCTTTCAAACTGCCAGGTTGGCAGGAGCAGGGACCGAGCAACGGGAGCTCACCCTGTCGTGGAGATTCGAACCGCCGACCTTCTGATCAGCAAGTCCTAGGCTCTGTAAATTCTATCAACCTCAGCCAGCATGGCTGATAGTCAAGGATGTTGGGAGTTGCAGTCCAACAACATCTGGAGGGGGGCAGGTTCCCCACTTCTGATATACCACCGGCAGATCATTGCAAAAAAACATAAGGAAGAACACAACCTTCTCCATTCTATTCACACACCATGCATTTCTACTAAAGTCTATTTTATCATCACCTCTTTATTCCACTTTTCCTCCAAGGAGCTCAAGGTAGCATATATATGTCCCTTCATTTTGTCCTCACAACCACCCTGGAAGGTAGGTTGGACTGAGAGATGAAAATGACTGGTCCAAGCACACTGAGTGAGTTTTGTGGCTCTGTGAGAAAATTGACTCTCCCTTGTGTTATTTTTAACTACTCTAACAACTACACCCCAGACTTGTAACCCAGATATTGTACCACCTTTACCTTTAATAATAATAATAAAATAATAATAATAATAATAATAATAATAATAATAATAATAATAATAATAATAATTTATTATTTGTACCCCGCCCATCTGGCTGGGTTTCCCCAGCCACTCTGGGCGGCTTCCATAAAAACCAAAGATACAGTAAAATATCACAGATTAAAAACTTCCCTGAACAGGGCTGCCTTAAGATGTCTTCTGAATGTCAAGTAGTTATTTATCACTTTGACATCTGATGGGAGGGCGTTCCACAGGGCGGGCGCCACTACCGAGAAGGCCCTCTGCCTGGTTCCCTGTAGCTTTGCTTCTCGCAATGAGGGAACCGCCAGAAGGCCCTCGGCATAGCCAGTGGAAGATGGGGCTCCCTGCCCAGTTCCTTCCATCACCCATCCTTCTCGCTGCAAAACTGGAGTTCTGCTTGGTTTAATAGACAAACTTGTTTCAGCCATCCTTTTACAAACACAGTGATATAAACATGTGGATTTCACAGGTCACTAGAATGCCCAAAGCACTTTTCATTCATTAGCTCACCTGTCCTTAGCACAGCCCTGTAAGGTAGGTCAGTATTATGTCGTCCCCCATTTTGCAGATGTGGGGTGGTGGTGGCAGCTAGTGCAAATCCGTCAGGCAGGACCAAGAACTGGACCATACATCAGTCAGCGTTCCAGTCCTTTCCTACAGCTGCGCAGAGCTGGACTGGCGTCAGCTGCTCTCAGGATGGCGTATTGATTTTTGGAAACAGTTCATTTATAACCATTGGGTAGTTGAACTTTCACCCTGTCATTTCCTCCTGATGTTTCTGGGAATTGCTGGAGAGAGGGCTTTGGGGCTTATTTAACAGGAGGTTACAGGAGCCGAGGGACAGCAGGCAAGGCATGTTGGTGGTTTAACACACACTTGCCTTCCTGGCGAGGGTTTGGCGAGGGCAGCTAGCCCAGGCAGAAGGTGGCACCGGCTACAGGCTTGGCTGGAGGAAAACTGACAAAGTGGGAGTTTAGCCACAGGCCAGCATTATTATTCTTTCCCAGTTTGCTTTAGTTTTTAGCCACAGGTGGGCTTAGCCCATGTCCGAGATTTCCATTGTTCTATACAGCTCAGCAAGTGGGTGCCAAACTGAAAAATCTGCGTGCCAAATGGCAAAAGCTCTTTGCAGGCTGAGTTGTGAGATCTTAATGGGTGCTAGATTTCACTTGAAGGTGCTTTGACATTTATAGATGAATTTGTATATCTATATTTAGCTGTATAAGCAGTGGTGGCTGGAGCACATTGAGGCTGGTAGGGTGGAAAGCGGGGAGCTCAACAGCAGGTGAAATCAAAGACAATGACAAGCAGTGCCACTCCCTGGACCTGCTGTAAGTAAGAAGACAGGCAGGTGGTGGCTGGCTGAGGACAGACTGAGGTTGGTGGAGCAGTGCCCCATTTGCCCCTAATAAACAAACTTGCCCTGCCTATAATGCAATTCTCTTTAGCCCAGGGATGAGCAACCTGGGGCTCTTCAAGATGTCAGGTAAAGGTACCCCTGACCATTAGGTAGGTCCAGTCGTGACCGACTCTGGGGTTGCGGCGCTCATCTCGCTTTATTGGCCGAGGGAGCCGGTGTACAGCTTCCGAGTCATGTGGCCAGCATGACTAAGCTGCTTCTGGCGAACCAGAGCAGCACATGGAAACACCGTTTACCTTCCTGCCAGAGCAGTACCTATTTATCTACTTGCACTTTGACTTGCTTTCGAACTGCTAGCTTGGCAGGAGCAGGGACCAAACAACGGGAGCTCACCCCGTCGCAGGGATTCGAACCGTGACCTTCTGATTGGCAAGCCCTAGGCTCTGTGGTTTAACCCACAGCACCACCCACTGGATTGCAACTCCCATCAGCCTCAGTCAGCACTGTCAATGAAGAGGGGTGATGGGAGTTGTAGTCCAACAACATCTGGAAGGCCGTAGGATCCCCATTCGTGCTCTGACACTGTGCTGAACAGAGTCCTTAAAAACACCCCAATAAGGTTATGGAGGTCTTCCAAAGCAGACCAGACAAGCACCTGCCTTAGGATGTTAGCACAGGGATCCTTACACTCTAGAATACAGAATCAGAGGCATGGGATACATATAACCTGTTTGCTCTGTTCAGCCACTGTGATCCCAAGGTTTGACACAAGCTGCTGCCTTAAATGGATGCTTGGTTCCATTTAGACCAGCTCTGCCTGTTCTGATGGGCGGCAGCTCTCCAAGATTGCAAGCAAAGGTCTTTCCTCGTGCTGTTACTGCTGAGATGCTTTAAATTAGGTGCTAGGGATCGAGCCTGTCAGACAAAGCACCTGCCCAGTGCTGGGCCAGTCTCCTTCAGCCAGATGTCCTTTCGCTCATCAGGAGGCCTGTCAGTACCTTGGGATGGCACAAGCCAGGAGGAACCGCTCTCGAGAGGCCAGCAGGGTATCTGCACCTTCAAAATATTTGTGTCTCAGAGTGACTCACAGCTCTGATCCTTTAAACACCTACTTGATGCTAGCAGCCCTGCACACAAGAGGCCATTGCTGGGGAGAGGGGAGTCTGTTACGACAGAACTGATAAGGCCTGAGTGTTGACAGAAGCAATAACGAGGCCTGTCCACTTCTGCTCATTATCAGGTGGCGGCAGGGATTATTCTGGAATGCAAAGGGAGCGAAGGCAGCATGTGCAGATCAACACGCTCTCATTCCCTGGATTCTCTCCGTTATGAGGACCTTTGGAGAATGAGAACTGCTGCACAGTCCTGACTTGGGAGAGGGGAATCCCATCATTTAACAATGCTGGCTGCATTCTTCACACATGGGCAGTTTGGGTGCGCTAAACATGCTTTCCTCTGTAAGATGTTCAATGCATTTTTGTGTTGCTGGCTGATCAGCTGTACCCAGTATTCTGCTGCGCAACTCCTCCTATCCTCCAAATGGCTTGGCGTTAGGTGCAGGTCACAAAGGATTTGCAGTCCAACAGCCTAATCCTATGGTCAGCCGTGCCCATCAAAGCCTAGGCAGAATCAGGTCCTATTATTACCATGAATTTCTTAATCACCTTCTGAGCCACCGTCCGAAGGTGATTTACACATAAATCATAGTACAGTGGTACCTTGGGTTACATACGCTTCAGGTTACAGACTCCGCTAATCCAGAAATATTACCTCGGGTTAAGAGTTTTGCTTCAAGATGAGAACAGAAATCGTGCTCCGGCGGCGCAGTGGCAGCAGGAGGCCCCATTAGCTAAAGTGGTGCTTCAGGTTAAGAACATTTTCAGGTTAAAAACAGACCTCCGGAACAAATTAAGTACTTAACCCGAGGTACCACTGTATTACACCTGCAGGCAAAGTCCATGGAAGGAATTCTGTGTCAGTTTGCATGAATGGGGTGGCCGGTCTGTGTGTAGGTATGTCAGGACCAATTGCAAATTTCTGGTAGCTGAAAGATAACCAAGAAAGGAAACCTTTTAGAGCTTTCCCCAACCAGGTGCCCTCCAGATGTTTTAGACTACAATTCCCACCAGCTCCTGCTGGCACATTTTGACTGCCACCAAAGGAGGCATACTCCAAAACGTATGGAGGGCACCAGGTTGCCGAAGGCTGGTGCGTGTATGAGATTTCAGCGTAAGTAGAAACATGCTGGTCCTCTTTTTCACACCCATTCCCTCTTCCTAATGCAGTTAGGTAGATCAGTATCTGGGTTTATTTCTAAGAACAATTATGTCTACCTGTATTTATACTCAGGTAGGTAGCCGTGTTGGTCTGACGCAGTCGAAATATATATAAAAATTAAAAAAATGTCCAGTAGCACCTTAGAGTCCAACTAACTTTGTTCTTGGTATAAGCTTTCGTGTACGTTTTGGAGTATGCCTCCTTTGGTGGCAGTCAAAATGTGTCAAATTATTTTTATATCTATCTATCTATCTATCTATCTATCTATCTATCTATCTATCTATCTATCATCTATATCTCGACTGTATTTATACTGTGGGACCCAAGGAATGAAGGCTACGTGGATGGAAGACACACGGCCTCCAGTCTAGCCTAAACAGCGCTCATTCATTTATTGTGATAGCTGATCCACAAAGCAGTGAACTAGCTCTCTGCACATGCTCAGATGCACCCCTGCCGTTTGCAAATTCCGGGCTCGTTCCTAGCTCCATTCATGCCACGCTCACCTCCATTCATTCCAACCCCCCTCCTGCCTTTCGCTTCCGTAGGTGTTACAGTTCCCCGGAGATCTCGCAAGCTCCTGTTTTCTTCAGGAGGATGCTGGGAGTTGCAGTGTCGAGGAGGATGACCCTTCCTAACTGCTGGGGGTATTGCGGGAGGGGAAAGACTACAGCTCCCAGCAGCCACCGCACAGGAAATGGGAGAGGCACGTGGCCCGAACCGAGCATTGTAGGTAAAGTAGACCGGGAGTCTGCGGAGGGGGCGGGAGGGGGGTTCATTCACTCAGCTTTCATTGGCATAATTTAGTTTAGACAATATAGTGATGGAGGTGGGGAGGTGGTGCAGATGGGATGAGAAAAAGACGACATTTGTTTTTTAAGTGTTTAAATCAAAACATTTTTGCGTTTGCACATGGCTTGCAAAGCTAATTTTCCACCTGTCGGGGTGCAAAGCGCCCCGCGGATAACGAGAAAGTAATGGCTAAATCACACCAAACATCCATGATAATCTAATCCGGCAGCTTTGCGACCCAGCGGCAGCGAGTCCGTTGTCCTCGGGACGTTCACAAGCAAGGCATGTTTTAGGCAGCTGTCTCCCCTGTTCTTTGTCTCCAGGGTCTGCTAATCTCAGGTATACTTCCTTTGAACATGGAGGTTCCTTTGATAGCAGTACAGCTTTATAGCCCTAGACTGCTGTATCCTCTGGTGTCTCTTTATTTTTGGCCACTGCGTCCTCAAATCACCCTGCAGTATCTCGCCTGAGTCTTGGATGGTTGGCTGCTGCCAACTATTTCCTTTCGTCTTTCCCTTTTATCTGTCACCATTGTGGCTTTCATTTTATTTATTTTTGGATTTATACCCCGGCTTTCCTCCAAGGAACACCCATAGTTCTCCCCCTCTCCACTGTATCCTCACAACACCCCTTTGAGGTAGTCGAAACAAAATAATAATAAAAATAAATTCCTTCCAGTAGCACCTTAGAGACCAACTAAGTTTGTTATTGGTATGAGCTATTATGTGCATGCACACTAGTTGGTCTCTAAGGTGCTACTGGAAGGATTTTATTATTATTATTATTATTATTATTATTATTATTATTGTTTCGACTATGGCAGACCAACACGGCTGTTGTTGTTTAGAAGTTTAGTCGTCTCCGACTCTTCGTGACCCCATGGACCAGAGCACGCCAGGCACTCCTGTCTTCCACTGCCTCCCGCAGTTTGGTCAAACTCATGCTGGTAGCTTCAAGAACACTGTCCAACCATCTCGTCCTCTGTCGTCCCCTTCTCCTTGTGCCCTCCATCTTTCCCAACATCAGGGTCTTTTCCAGGGAGTCTTCTCTTCTCATGAGGTGGCCAAAGTATTGGAGCCTCAGCTTCACAACCTGTCCTTCCAGTGAGCACTCAGGGCTGATTTCCTTCAGAATGGAGAGGTTGGATCTTCTTGCAGTCCATGGGACTCTCAAGAGTCTCCTCCAGCACCATAATTCATGTCCATGGAGTTTTCTTGGCAGGGATACTGGAGTGGCTTGCCGGTTCCTGCTCCAGGTGGATCATGTTTGGCCAAAACTCTCCACTATGACCTGTCCATCTTGGGTGGCCCTGCACAGCATAGCTCATAGCTTCTCTGAGTTATTCAAGCCCCTTCACCACTGCAAGGCAGTGATCCATGAAGGGGACCAACACGGCTACCTACCTGTAACTAAACCGTTGAGGTAGGTTAGGCTACGAGGCAGTGATGGGCCCAAGCTTCCTGGTTGGCTTGGGATTCGAATTCTGTTGTCCAAGGTCTAACAGTTACACCATGCTGACTTTAATTTTTTAGAATGGCATCAGTTCAAGCTCTTGTACCTAAGGCTAAGGAATGGGAAGCAGGGAGCAAGTACAGGCCAGGGAAACTGGAGGGGGCTTGCGTAGCCTTGACCCAGATGTTATGAATTTGAAAGTAGCCTTGGTTGATCAGTGGCACTTCTGTATCTTTAAGGTTGCAATCTTCAGCAGGATTAAAAATGCAATTCTACCCCGCCATGTTGATGGCTGATGGGGTTGGGTGGTGTGCATTTGCCTCTCCAGTTGGCAGAGAGGGCCACTGTTGGAGTGTGTGTGTTTGTGTGTGTGTGTGTCTGCCTGCTGTACCAGCAAGTCTGCCTCTATCCAAGTGGGCAGTAACTACCAGCAGTGTAAAGCTCTGAAGCATTGTGGGGATGGAGTGGTGGCAGGCTTTGGTCCCAAGTCCCATGGATGTTCTGAAGCTGGCATGGTGAAAATTAGGGGACCGGAATGCCTTCCATTCTGTCCTGGCAAGCACAAACCGTGAAGGGCTTCAAATGTGAAGGATCTGCTTGCTCCATACAGTCATACCTCGGGTTGAAGTAGCTTCGGGTTGAGCATTTTCGGGTTGCACTCCGTGGTGACCCGGAAGTAACAGAGCGCGTTACTTCCAGGTTTCTCCGCTTGCATATGTGCAGACTCTCAAAATGACATCACGCACATGCGCGGAAGTGGTGAATTGCGACCCGCGGATGCGGGTTGTGTTCGCTTCAGGATGCGAATGGGGCTCCGGAACGGATCCCGTTCTCATCCAGAGGTACCACTGTATATCCGTGGCCTTTCATTAACTTGTTATGTTAACTGTACTCTGACCTGTTCATCCTAAAGTCGGCTGACCTTTTCAGGTTCATGCGTAAGTTGGCCAACTTCTAAGTAGGAAAATGAGAACTTTAAAAATCAAAATTCTGTGTCAAGCTAACCAAACCCTGCAAGAGGAGAAGCTACGTGTTTTCAACTAATTTTCAGGTTTTGTTTTATTTAAAAAAGCATAATGTTCTGCATAATTAACAGTGCAGTTAATTTTGCAGTTGCAATTTTCATGGGGAGGGGCATTGAATTTCTGCTTGTTCCCTCCTGCAAATCTTGATCAGCTGCTCCTCTGGCTTTTGAGATTTTTTTAACCAAATGTTCATAGAATCCCATAATCATAGGGTTGGAAGGGAACCCAAGGGTCATCTAGTCCAACCCCCCTGCAATGCATGTTGAACCATGAGTGCTAGAAACATGCCTTTAAAAAAAATGAAGGTTGATTCGATCAGATATTGGCCATATACCCATGAGAGCTAGAAGCATTAAAAAAGAAGAAGATAAAGAATTATATTCTCATGGAGCAGAGTGCTGTGCTCAATATTGTTTTCGGTCTTTTCCTCACTGACAGTAGCAGTTCAGCCTGAGAGTTCTGATAAAAAAAGTAAATGCCTGAAAATGCTCTATATACCCCTCTCTGGTGAAAATAGACAAGGTTGGAGAAAGCTTGTCAATTTCACCCAATGCTGATTTCTTTCAACTTTCCTTTTCCTTCCTTCTGGCAGAACTGCAGCTGGGAGGTTAGTGACTTATAATGTCAGTGGTGATGCACCGTCTTTTAAAAACTTAAAATAGCGTCTTATGCACCAGAGATGGCTTTGTGTGTGTGTAGTTTTTTTTAGGGGTGGGGGTGGGGCAGGGAAAACAACAACCCCACCAGTGAAATTGTCAAAAGATTTTCCCCAAAGTTATCAGTTTCACCAGAGACCAGACTGGGGGACTGGATGGTTGAAATACCACTTAAAATCCACATTCCTTCATGTCCATCAATCAGTTTTAAAAATCTGATTACAAGCACACGCACACATGCATTCCAACAGGGGGCTGGGGGTGTCGATTGTGCTTTGTGGCATGTGTGAAATTGGTCATGGATATCACAAATCTATACATTTTTTATTATAGTATACAAATATTAAGTCCCTGCTGCTATCATTTCCAGTTTTAAAAACTTAACCAATGAATGGAAAATCTCAGGGGATACTGGTGCACTTGTGAGCTCTTTCTCCTTAAGGTACTGTACAGAGTTGGTGTTCCTTCAGCGGCATTGAACAAATACAGTTCTGGTGCTAGGTGCAAAACAGCTGCCACTTTTTTTTTTATTGGACAGAGGCCCTGTGCTTTTAAGAGCAACACAGCTGGCACAAATACAACAGGTAAAGCTTCACCTGCCTCTATCCATCAAAAGAGTGGCAACTGTAGATTCAGTGCCATGCTAAGTTAGTTGCCATGCCTGTTGTGGGTTAGTGGCCAGAGGGCTAGGATAATACCTGGGAGGTAAAGGTAAAGGGACCCCTGACCATTAGGTCCAGTCATGGCTGACTCTGGGGTTGCGGCACTCATCTCGCTTTATTGGCTGAGGGAGCCGGCATACACTTTCCGGGTCATGTGGCCAGCATGACTAAGCCGCTTCTGGCAAACCAGAGCAGCGCACAGAAACACTGTTTGCCTTCCCGCCAGAGTGGTACCTATTTATCTACTTGCACTTTGACGTGCTTTCGACTGCTAGGTTGGCAGGAGCAGGGACCGAGCAACAGGAGCTCACCCCGTCGCGGGGATTCGAACCGCTGACCTTCTGATCAGCAAGTCCTAGGCTCTGTGGTTTAACCCACAGCGCCACCCTCGTCCCAAACCATGGAGACCAGGGTTCAAATCCCTGCTCAGCTGTAAAACTCACAGGGTAACCTTGTGCCCGTCGGTCAGTCAGCCGAACCTACCTCACAGGGTGGTTGTGAGGTTGTGGGATACAAATGGAATAAACCAACAAACCCATTAGCACTAGGAGGGCATGTTGTGGATGATGACTTCAAGTCTCATCATAAAAAGATGACCAAAGTGTTCTTTCTCTCCACTTCTCCAATTTTAAAGGGTACCATATTTTTGCTCTATAAGACTCACTTTTTCTCTCCTAAAAAGTAAGGGGAGATGTGTGTGCGTCTTATGGAGCGAATGCAGGCTGCGCAGCTATTCCAGAAGCCAGAACAGCAAGAGGGATTGCTGCTTTCACTGCGCAGCGATCCCTCTTGTTGTTTTGGCTACTGAGATTCAGAATATTTTTTTCTTGTTTTCCTCCTCCAAAAACTAGGTGCGTCTTACGGTCTGGTGTGTCTTATAGAGCGAAAAATACGGTACTTTTCATCTGGAACACTGAGATTTTAAGGACGATTTTAAGAGGTCCTTCCCTTCTCATCTGGAACACTGAGAATGTGAACGTGCTCCTGTGATGGGTATAGAAGGATCGCCGGGAAGTTTTACTGTAGAAACTTGAGACCAGGACAATCCCATTCACCTGCTGAGGAAATGCAACCCCTTGAATGACCCTTTGTAGGGGAGATGCCCTCCTGCTCCCCACCCCCTTCTCCCAAGCCCCTTGTTAAATGCTCAGGCATGCTGGGACGCCACTGCCTGCGAATGGGATGCTGTTAATTTGTGCTCTGGGAGCACGGAGTTCTCAGGCTGTTAACATCCGGAGCTTCGTAGATTTACACCCCGTGCAGTTGGCAAGGCAATTAAATCTCTCAGCAGCCACGGCTTTTATGAGATGACGTTCCTTCTGAGGATTTGAAATAAGGCTAAGGAGAGGGAGGGCCCTATTTTCACACACTGCCCCTCTGAGGAAAGGGGGGGGGCAAGTGGGTATCCCTTTCCTCCCAGATAATTTTTGGATTTGCTCCTTTCCCCTTTGCAGCGTTCCCCCCCACCCAAAACGTAGCTGACTGTGATCAAGGGGGAAGCATGGACTCTTTAGGAGAGCACTGTGAGACTCTTGAATGTTCAGTTTATTGAAAGACCAAGCGCCCGGTCCTCATGGTTGCTTTGGAAAACAATGTCTATGCAGAGAGGAGCTGTGCCTGCATGACCAGAAATGTACCGACCTGCATGGCAGATAGGCATGATGGGAGTGTGGGTATTTGTAGCAGCATGACAGAAGGTTTCATTAGTGCAGGGCTGCCTAGGCAGACCATGGATAGCTGACAGTGCAAAAAGCATCTTGCCCATGAGCAGGGCGGGGCGGCGGTTAGGACTTCCATTCATCAATGCAGTGCCCTGCTGTGGTCCCAATAGATCGATCAAGCCTCAGTCTCAGCACTGTATACCTTACCCTCTAACATTTCTCCAATGAAAATTGGGACACCCTATTCCATCATCATCATCATCATCATCATCATCATTATTATTACTACCCCACCCATCTGAGTGGGTTTCCCCAGCCACTCTGGGCAGCTTCCATCTTATCTATTTATCATCTATCTATCTATCTATCTATCTATCTATCATCTATCTATCTATCATCTATATGTCTATCTCCTTCAGATGACTTCTAAAGGTTGTATAGTTACTTATCTCCTTTGCTCAGGGGTTGCATAACTACATACCCTTCAATGAAAATAGGGACATCCTACGGAAAAGTGAAGGGATGTGGGTGGCGGTGTGGGTTAAACCACAGAGCCTAGGACTTGCCGATCAGAAGGTTGCCAGTTCGAATCCCCACGACGGGGTGAGCTCCCGTTGCTCGGTCCCTGCTCCTGCCAACCTAGCAGTTCGAAAGCACGTCAAAGTGCAAGTAGATAAGTAGGTACCGCTCCGGCGGGAAGGTAGACGGCGTTTCCGTGTGCTGCTCTGGTTCACCAGAAGTGGCTTAGTCATGCTGGCCACATGACCCGGAAGCTGTATGCCGGCTCCCTTGGCCAATAAAGCGAGATGAGCGCTGCAACCCCAGATTCGGCCACGACTGGACCTAATGGTCAGGGGTCCCTTTACCTTGAAGGAAAAGTGGAGACATTCTGGGATCAAGTCAGAAACCAGGGCAGCTTCTGTAAATCTGGGACTTTCCCTGGAAAATACGGACACTTGGAGGGTCTGGTATGGTTGATCCATGGGCGGGGTAATAATAATAATAATAATAATAATAATAATAATAATAATAATAATAAATCTTCTCGGCCAGTGTTCTTCAGACAGGGGGGTGGATGTTCCTGCCTGCAGGTGGTGATGTGAAACAAGCAAAATTGGGTGCAGTTTTGCAACTCTAATTGGCAAGAGCCCTATTACCAGTGGTGGGCAGTGCCCATTGAGAGTGGCAGAGCAGAAGTCGGGGAGACGAACAAGAGGTGCAGCCAGAACCAATGGCAGACGTAACCACAGCCAACAATAGGCAGAGTCAACCAACCCTAGTATTTCCCCATTCTCTTCCCTGCTGAATTCTAAGGTCATATTCATGCCATACATCTAAAGAGCGATGAGGCCACATTAAACAACCCTGGCTTCCCCCAGGCTATTGTGTGAGTTGTGGTTTGTTAAGGGTGCTGAGATTTGTTAGGAGGCCCCTATTCTGTTCCCAGAAGAACTCTGGGAATTGTAGCTCTTGGAAGGAACAACTTTCAGCATCCTAAACTAACTACAGATCCTAGAATTCTTTGGGGAAAACCATGAAGAGGCATGAGTAAGAGTGGCAGGGAAGTGTGTATAGTGAGTACATTCAAAAGTGAATTATTCCCCAGAGATGATGGGAAAAGCAGTGCCAACAACAGTAGAAGGGCATTAGGCAGATTTCTTAGTAATGACCTGAGCAGTGTGCCGTCAACTTGTTTGCTCCTATATATTTACTAAGTAGAGACATCACCTTGCCAACAAAGGTCCGTATAGTTAAAGCTATGGTTTTCCCAGTAGTGATGTATGGAAGTGAGAGCTGGACCATAAAGAAGGCTGATTGCCGAAGAATTGATGCTTTTGAATTATGGTGCTGGAGGAGACTCTTGAGAGTCCCGCGGACTGCAAGAAGATCAAACCTCTCCATTCTGAAGGAAATCAGCCCTGAGTGCTCACTGGAAGGACAGATCCTGAAGCTGAGGCTACAATACTTTGGCCACCTCATGAGACGAGGAGACTCCCTGGAAAAGACCCTGATGTTGGGAAAGATTGAGGGCACAAGGAGAAGGGGATGACAGAGGATGAGATGGTTGGACAGTGTTCTCGAAGCTACCAGCATGAGTTTGACCAAACTGCGGGAGGCAGTGGAAGACAGGTGTGCTCTGGTCCATGGGGTCACGAAGAGTCGGACACGACTAAATGACTAAACAACAACAATTTACTAAGTAAAGAGGGTAGATAATGTTTTCTTTTAATTGGGAAACTAAAAACTTGGGGAGGATGGTTCAAATGTTGCAGAGAGAGGCCCCTGCATAGTGCACCCCTGAGTGTCTCTCAGATTGTTTCCTTTTCTGCCGCCCCAACTGAGTGCTTGGACTGTTTGATTGGTCAGTGCTACCCTACTGCTGCTGTATGATTCCTTGCTAAAAACAATCTAGACTAGGAACGGGGCAGCTGTGTGTCACCAGATGTGGTCGAACTCCAGCTCCTATCAGCTCCAGCCAGCATGGCCAACGGTCAGAGATGATGGGAAATGTAGTCCAGCAACATCTGTTGGGCCATGGCTGCCCCATCCCTGTTCTAGATCCTGCAAAAGCTCCAAATCTGATCCTAGATTCGGTGCAGAGTGCGGCACTATGTAAAATCAACTTGTCAACTCTCGGTGTCATTTAGCTTACATACCTTTGAGTTTGGGGGATGCAAATGTGGAATTATTTTGGAGGGGAAGGGGCACACAGAGCAGGAGCAAAGAGCCTGGCTTATGGCCCAGTGAACGTTCAGACTCCTAGTATTCACCTGCCAGCGAGCCCTTTGTGAGCTAATTTCCTCTCTCCTGAATTGTGGCTCTTGAGTTTTATTTTCTCTCTCTCTCTCTCCAAGATTGCAAGTGAGCACACGTGTGGAGGTGGTTGTCTTTCTTTAATCACAGCACAGAGCATTTATAGGTTATTTACAGTAATGTTTTGTATCTTGAGTGAATGCTTTACTAATTATGGTAATAAAAAAGGCAATAAAATGAACATTCCCCATGGAGGAATATATTTGGAGGCCTCGCCTGGTTCACTTGTAAGCAGAGCTATGATAGAAATCGCTCATTCACTCGGTGGGGTAAGAAATAAGGCTGTTAAGGAATAGGCTGCAATGGATTGAGGCGTGACATACAGAGTTTTAGCATTTACGAGGCAGGCCCTGGTACTTATAAGAGACTGGGTGGTTGGAGAAGATAAGGGAAAACAGGCAGGTGGAGTTTGGTCTGAATTCTGCTTCAAGGGGTAGTTGGATAGGATGGTCAACCAGTTTCAGCTTGCTACTCCATGACCCCCTCCAAGTGCTTTAAACACCTGTATGGTGGGCAGAAATTCAACTGGTGATACTATTTCCTACCATGGAGCTGCAGCAATTGGGGAAAGTGGTATCTGTTGCATTTCTCCCTATTGTATGCAGATGTTAAACCATTCTTCCAGAAAAATTTAGCAAACCTTTACCTACTTAAAGGTAAAGGGACCCCTGACCATTCGGTCCAGTCGTGACCAACTCTGGGGTTGCGGCGCTCATCTCACTTTACTAGCCAAGGGAGTCGGCGTTTGTCTGCAGACAGCTTTCGGGTCGTGTGGCCAGCATGACTAAGCCACTTCTGGCGAACTGGAGCAGCGCACGGAAATGCCGTTTACCTTCACGCCAGAGTGGTACCTATTTATCTACTTGCACTTTGACGTGCTTTCAAACTGCTAGGTTGGCAAGAGCAGGGACCGAGCAAGGGAGCTCACTCCGTTGCGGGGATTCGAACTGCTGATCTTCTGATCAGCAAGTCCTAGGCTCTGCGGTTTAACCCACAGCACCACCCGCGTCCCCTTTTTACCTACTTAAGGTGGTTTAAATGACAAACTTTATCACTTTCCACTGTATGAACAAACTGAAATTCATTCACATCATAGCAAAACCTCAGTGAAGATGCTGTTATGAAATTTCTGAAACAAAGGATATGATTTATCTTAAGGTGAAACAAAGAAACAAAGAACTATCAGCCATTGTCACAAGGCAAGACCATATTTAATAGTTTCTGTGTTTTCACATTGGGAAATAGTTTTATTTAGTAAACTTGTGCACTGCTTTTTTTTATTTTAAAAAAGCACATTACCCCAAAGTGGTTTGTTTATAAGCCACAGGTCAGGCGTAATAAAATACAATTTAACACCTTACAACATGAAAAGCCTTCAAAGCGTTATTTTAAAACACTACTAAAAGTCAAGTTCTCCAGCACTAATTGAATATAATGTAAAAATATCCCGTTAAAGTAAAATGCTGGAGCCAAAATAGCTTTCGAAAAATCAAACCATCATGTTTCCCTGTTGATTTCAACAGAGCACTTCAGTGGGTGATAAGAAACAGTTTCATGACATGCCGCCACGTTGCGGAAGCCAAGTGTTGGGAGTGTGCTTCTAGGGGTGTCTCCTGGCTTCTCAAGAAAAGACTCAGCCAGGTAAGTGGAGCAAGAACAGAATTTATTTTATTTCACGTGTGTGCCTTCCCTATTTACCTGGATACTCCCTGCATTCTAATACCTGTCAGGAACATAGAAAGCTGCCTTCTACAAGGTCAGACTATTTGCCCATTTCAGTGGTACCTCGGGTTGAGTACTTAATTCGTTATGGAGGTCCGTACTTAACCTGAAACTGTTCTTAACCTGAAGCACCACTTTAGCTAATGGGGCCTCTTGCTGCTGCCGTGCCGCCGGAGCACAATATCTGTTCTCACCCTGAAGCAAAGTTCTTAACCTGAAGCACTATTTCTGGGTTAGCGGAGTCTGTAACCTGAAGCGTATGTAACCTGAAGCGTATGTAACCCGAGGTACCACTGTTTTCTATTATACTCTGGCTCTAGCAACAGTTCTTCAGCAGAGAGGCTTTTACATAGTGTGCTACCCGAGAGCCTTTTTAAATACGGAGATCCCATCATTGAACATGAGAAGCTTTGCCTGCAAAGCAAGTACTCTTCCTCTGAACGATGGTCTCTTGCCTGTTCCAGGGAACCAGGCAGAGGGCCTTCTCAATAGTGGCACCCTCCCTGTGGAACACCCTCCCATCAGATGTCAAGGAAATAAACAGCTATCCGACTTTTAGAAGATATCTGAAGGCAGACCTGTTTAGGGGAGTTTTTAGTGTTTGATTTTTATCTTGTTTTTAATATTCTGTTGGGAGCTGCCCAGAGTGGCTGGGGAAACCCAGCCAGATGGGCAGGGTGTAAACAACAACAACAACAACAACAATTATTATTCCTACCCAAACTTGCTTTGTTTTCTTGTGCAGGAATGCCATCTTAATTTATAGTTACTAGTGTTGTCGTTCTTCAGTGTACAGATTCCTGCCCTCTTATCCAGGGAGTTTCATATGTGAGTGGGCAATGAATGCATTCACTGGTTAGTGCCCATAGCCAAAAACGCACAGGCATGAGTTGTTAAGGTAAAACTCAGGGTAAAAGGTAAAGGGATCCCTGACCATTAGGTCCATTTGTGGATGACTCTGGGGTTGCAGCGCTCATCTCGCTTTATTGGCCAAGGGAGCCGGCGTACAGCTTCCGGGTCATGTGGCCAGCATGACTAAGCCGCTTCTGGCAAACCAGAGCAGCACACGGAAACGCTGTTTACCTTCCCGTCAGAGCGGTACCTATTTATCTACTTGCACTTTGATGTGCTTTCGAACTGCTAGGTTGGCAGAAGCAGGGACCGAGCAATGGGAGCTCACCCCGTCGCGGGGATTCGAACTGCCAATCTTCTGATCGGGAAGCCCTAGGCTCTGTGGTTTAACCCACAGTGCCACCCACGTCCCTTACCACTCAGGGTACATTTCACTTGTTAAAGCTGCCAAGGTCTTTATGAAGACCTTTGTGCTGATGTGCTTGTGATCCAGTGAGAAATTAGGCTGGCTTGATCTGCCTCCAAAGAACGCACATCCCCACCAGCAGAATGTGGAACCTAATGTGGGTATCTGTATCATAGCTGTATAGCCCATATCCCACGACTCAGCCATCCATTCTCCTGCCCAGGAATCATAGAATTGTAGAGTTGAAAGAAACCCTAAGGGTCATCTAGTCCAACCCCCCTGCAATAAAGGAAGGAGCGTCTCCACCCCCATTGTTCAGTCCGGACACTGAGATCCAGCGCCGAGGGCCTTCTGGCGGTTCCCTCATTGCGAGAAGTGAGGTTACAGGGAACCAGACAGGGGGCCTTCTCAGTAGTGGCACCCACCTTGTGGAACACCCTCCCTTCAGATGTGAAGGAAATAAGTAGCTATCCTATCTTTAAAAGACATCTGACAGCAGCCCTGTTCAGGGAAGTTTTTAATATTTAACGCTGTATTGTTTTTAATACTTGATTGGGAGCTGCCCAGAGTGGCTGGGGAAACTCAGCCAGATGGGCGGGGTATAAATAATAAATTATTATTATTATTATTATTATTATTATTATTATTATTATTATTATTATCTCAACTAAAGCATCCATGGCAGATGGCCATCCAACCTCTGCTTTTCTCATTTACCAGGCAGAGCTCCGATGAACTCCTCAGAGGCTCCCGTGAGCTTTTTCGAGGGCGATGGTTTGGCCGATCAGTTTCTACGCATAGAGCGAGAGCAGACCCTCCGCCTGAAGGAGCTCAGCTTCCTTGAGCCCGTGGAGTACGTTTACAACCCCTTGGAATACGCCTGGGAGCCCCACGAAGATTACGTGCGTCGATACTGTCAGTTCCGCAAGGAGGTGCTGTTTCTTGGTATGAACCCAGGGCCTTTTGGAATGGCCCAGACTGGGGTAAGAAGGCAAGCCGAGGTGGGGGAGAGTAATTTGAGCTTGACAGGATTTGCAACTTAATCTGCATCAGGGCTTCACCTCGTAAGCTCTTATTTAAGGCTGCGGGGCTCAGCCCTGGGCCACTTGTAGTAATAATAGGGAAGCGAGGGCCTTTGAACATGTTCAGAGTGCTGTTTTTATTACTTGGAGCAGTTGCAACAAGACTCCAGGCATCAGGGATTAGTGGGAAGGATATTCGGATGAGACTTCAAGGCCTAGTATGTGGATCAACTTTAACAAATAGCTCAGGCTCCCCATCAAGTCAAGAGACTAGCCAAGTTTTCTGAGGCAGAAGATCCTCATTTTGCCCTCCCTGGCACTAAAAGTACAGTGGTACCTCAGGTTAAGAACTTAATTTGTTCTGGAGGTCCGTTCTTAACCTGAAACTGTTCTTAACCTGAGGTACCACTTAGCTAATGGGGCCTCCTGCTGCCGCTGCACCGCTGAAGCACAATTTCTGTTCTCATCCTGAAGCAAAGTTCTTAACCTGAGGTGCTATTTCTGGGTTAACAGAATCTGTAACCTGAAGCGCCTGTAACCTGAAGCATCTGTAACCTGAGATACCACTGTACAGTGATCATAACTTACAACTTGCATGATGCCTAAAATCTGTTGCCTGTGGGGAACGCCTAACTTTGCCTAAGGGTAGGGCCGGCCCCAAGTCCTCTGCCATATACACAAGGACCATACATATTACAAATGGAATAACTGCCACCCCTGACAGTTATATCAAGGTTTTTCTGCAGCTGACTTGGGGCTGAGCTGCAGGGCAATCCTATCCTTACCGAGAAGTAAGCCCCATTGAGTTCAGAGGAGTCTCAGGTAAGAGTGTATGAAATTGGAGCCTTATACACTGTCTGTGCAGACGTGCCCATATGAGCAATCCCAGACATCCTTGCAATGTGGTCAGTAGTGAAGGCACAAACCATTGTAGCAGCTCCTTCCTTTGTTCCTGGCCTTTGCTGCCTCATTTGCAGAACACAGTTCTCTGTGCAATGGGCTGGGACTGCTCATATATCCACAAGCAAAACGATCCATTTACCACATTTTTGGGCAACTCTTTCAGAATAAGCACATTTTGCAAGATGCCAGCCATTTCCAAACGGTACGGCAGGGATCCGCTGGTGTGGCTTGCAAGACCTGCTAGTGTGCCAGAAGAAGGAAGATAATGTAATTTAAAAACCCCAAAAAACTCCTAGGAACCACTTCCAGCCATTCCTCCTCCCAATTGGCTTTCTCTGAGAGCAGGTGATTTTGCTAACCAATCGGGAGAGATTGAATTAAAAAAAGGTAAAGGACCCACAGAGCCTAGGGCTTGCTGATCAGAAGGTCGGCGGTTCGAATCCCTGCGATGGGGTGAGCTCCCGTTGCTCTGTCCCAGCTCCTGCCAACCTAGCAGTTTGAAAGCACGTTAAAGTGCAAGTAGATAAATAGGTACCACTCCGGCAGGAAGGTAAATGGTGTTTCCATGCGCTGCTCTGGTTCGCCAGAAGCGGCTTAGTCATGCTGGCCACATGACCCGGAAGCTGTACGCCAGCTCCCTCGGCCAATAAAGCGAAATGAGCGCCGCAACCCCAGAGTGGTCTGCGACTGGACCTAACAGTCAGGGGTCCCTTTACCTTTACCTTTAAAGGACCCATGACAGTTATGTCCAGTTGCTAACAACTCTGGGGGTTGTGACGCTCATCTCGCTTTATTGGCTGAGGGAGCCAACGTTTGTCTGCAGACAGTTTTTCTGGGTCATGTGGCTGGCATGACTAAGCCACTTCTGGCAAAACCAGAACAGTGCACGGAAAGGCCGTTTACCTTCCCGCCGAAGCGGTACCTATTTATCTACTTGCACTTTTACATGCTTTCGAACTGCTAGGTTGGCAGGAGCTGGGACCGAGCAATGGGAGCTCACCCCATTGTGGGGATTCGAACCACCAACCTTTTGATCGGCAAGCTCTAGGCTCAGTGGTTTAGACCACAGTGCCACCCGCGTTCCATGAGATTGAATTACCCGCCCCTATTTGAGATCACCCCCTGCAGATTTACAAAAGTTACGGCTTCTGGTGTGTCTTCCCAGAGCAGCTGCCCAGTGGCAAAATCACAGCACTGTGGAAGCTCCATAAGGAAAGCATTCTAAAAGGGGTGTGTGTGTTTTTAAGAATGAAATGTGGTTCCAGATTTAACAAACAAGAAACAGGTTAATGTATATGACAGCAGTGTCCCACACCGAATGTAACTGAGCTGCAGAAAGGACTCTATGAATTGAAAACAGAGATGTTGTATGTATTCTTGCTATCTATGAAAATCCTTTAATAAAAACATTTTTTAAAAAAACAGGTTGCATCCAGTGCTAGTCCTACTCAGAACAGACCCATTAAAATTAATAGACATGACTCACTGAGGTTCATTAATTTTAATGGGTCTACTCGGAGTAGGACTAGCATTGGAGTGAAACCCAGTGCATTTTACGTGCTGCAGATTTGGGAAATGTATGGCTTCGAGTCCAGCAATGGCAGTGTAAGCACCTGGTGTGCTAAAGGTGGTTGCTGTTGCAAACCACAGCAGCTAGATATAGGTATAACATAAAATCACAGCGGCTCTCTAACTTGTTTGGATGGTGGGGCCTCCAGCGCTCATCAGGTTGCCTGTCTGTGAAAAGGAACTCAGTGGTAGCGCCCACGATGGTGGGCGTTAATAAAATGACCCCAGGTGAGAGCAAGGCTTCCTGGCCAGCTCTTGTGGGCGAACGAACTGCACGATTCCAGCGGAGATACTTCTCTGCTGAAGAACGCTTCCTTGTTATCTCTCTAGTTCCCTGCACGTGGCTTGGGCCTCGTGGGTGGAACTGGGGTGTCCTGACTTGTCCCATCGTAGCGGAGTCAGCACCCAGACATATAGCTTCGCGTCTGCTTTGATGCTGAGCCAGGAAAGGACAGGAGTAGGGAAGTTGATAGGGTGGCAAAGTGCTTGCTGCGATATTGCGAAGACCTAGCTTAAACATGTATAGGTGGGTAGGTGTAAACTGACTGATTCTCTCCCCCCCCCCACGCACGATGCTAGAAGCAGTTAGCTCTACGATGTGGATGTAGACACAACTCTGCTAAAGGGCAGCGGGTTGTGTGTGTAGGGGGGAAAGCTGTTTCTTTAACTTAAGCTATGATAACACAGGAATTAGTCTGGAGATCACAGAAAAACAACTGCTTCTGTTTTCTGTGGTCTGCCCACACTGCAGACAAGCTGGTTTAATAGTCATTCCTCCTCCGTCTGAGGAATCCTAGGAATTATAACTGGGGGGGGGGGTTGGGGTTGGGGGGGGACTCTAGCAAAATCTTCAGCACCCTGAGACAAAGGTGCTGAAGATCAGACCATTGTTCCATCTTGCTCAGAAGTTCCCAAACTTATTTGGCCTATCGCCCCCTTTTCAGGGGAGGGGGAAAGCACTCAGTGCCCCCCTGGAAATCTACCTTCTTTAAGCGAACAAACAAAAAGATGCAGTGACAAATTTGCGTTCTTTTATGTATCTGTATTTCTACATACAAGGGACGCGGGTGGCGCTGTGGGTTAAACCACAGAGCCTAGGACTTGCCGATCAGAAGGTCGGCGGTTCAAATCCCCGCCACGGGGTGAGCTCCCATTGCTCGGTCCCAGCTCCTGCCAACCTAGCAGTTCGAAAGAACGTCAGAGTGCAAGTAGATAAATAGGTACCGCTCCGGCGGGAAGGTAAACGGCGTTTCTGTGCACTGCTCTGGTTCGCCAGAAGCGGCTTAGTCATGCTGGCCACATGACCCGGAAGCTGTACGCCAGCTCCCTTGGCCAGTAAAGCGAGATGAGCGCTGCAACCCCAGAGTTGCAGGTTTGATCCCCATACGGTATAGCTGCATATTCCTGCCTTGCAGCGACTAGATGGTCCTTAGGGTGAGGTTACAGGGAACCAGGCAGAGGGCCTTCTTGGTGGTGGCGCCCTCCCATTAGATGTCAAGGAAATAAACAACTATCTGATTTTTAGAAGGCATCTGAAGGCAGCCCTGATTAGGAAAGGTTTTAATGTTTGATATTTTATTGCTTTTTTATTCTGTTGGGAGCAGCCCAGAGCGGCTGGGGAAACCCAGCCAGATGGGTGGGGTATTATTATTATTATTATTGTTGTTGTTGTTGTTGTTACTGAATTTATTATTATTATTATTATTATTATTATTATTATTATTATTATTATTATTTACAAATGGTTTTTCAACATTTTATTTCTTCTTTCTTTATGCTTCCACCACCCCATGATTTTTAATCAACTCCTCCCAATTGCACCCAAGGCTACAACTTCCCCCCGGATCATTCCAGCCCCCCCCCCAGGGGGCAATATCAGCCACTTTGGAAACACTGATCTAGCTACATATTATCTACGCCGACTGGCAGAGGCTCTCCAGGATGTTCGGGGAGGAGTTTTTCCTAGTTCTACCTAGAGAGGCTGGGAAATTCTGCATGCTCTTTGAAAACTGAATTAAATCCCAAAGTCTTAGCATTCCAGTGGAGAGACCACGCATGGCATTAGAAGCCCCATTCCATGCTGCACACATGGTCACTTCCATTCTTATTTCCCTTTGGCCTGCCTTTTGAAAACCCAATCCATTTTGTGGCCTGTGTGAGCATTTAAATTTTATGGAGATCAGCGTCTGATAACGATAGATGGATTAGCCTCTCATCACGAAGGCTTATCCCACTCCCCTCCCCAAAGAAAAGATACCAGTAGATGCTTTTCAGAGCAGCAGCTGGGCTGAGCTGGAAACCAGGAGGAGAGGTCTGTATTTGGCTGGCCTGCACCGGAAGCTCCAAGAAAAACTTTAATAAAAACAATTTAAAAGAGAAGAAGCCCCTGTCTCTGTTGTCCACAATTAAGGCTTGTGAAGCAAAAGACTTCGCTGCACAGCCAGGTCCTCTGTAAGCTCATCTCACAGTCCTATATATGTTTACTACACAGAAGTAAGACTCATGGGGTCAATTAAGTTTCACTCAGAGGAGTCTTGTTGAAACTAATGAACAGGACTAAGTTAGGTCCATTGATTTCAGTGTGTCTGCTCTCAGCAAAATCGAGTTGAATACCACCCATGGTATAAGATCAGTTTTTCCCAACCTTGGGTCTCCAGCTGTTTTTGGACTACAATTCCTATCATCCTTGACCCACTGGTCTTGCTAGCTAGGGATGATGGGAGTTGTAGTCCAAAAACAGCTGGAGACCCAAGGTTAGGAAAAACTGCTTAGATGAATAATGATTCCCAAAACCCCATGAAACATCCATTTTTATACATCTACCCTTGACTTTCCTACTTATTATTGTTGTTTATATCAGGCATAGGCAAACTCGGCCCTCCAGATATTTTGGGACTACAACTCCAATCACCCCTAGCTAATAGGACCAGTGGTCAGGGATGATGGGAATTGTAGTCCCAAAACATCTGGAGGGCCAAGTTTGCCTATGCCTGATTTATACAGTGGTACACTGTTAAGAACAGCCCTGTTTACAAACTATTTGGTTTACGAACTCCACAAAACTGGAAGTAGAGTCCCGGTTTGCAAACTTTACCTCGGTCTAAGAACGGAAGCCGAACGGTGGAAGGGCACTGGTGGTGGGAGGCCTCATTAGGGAAAGCATGCCTCGTTTTAAGAACGGTTTCGGTTTAAGAACGGACTTCCAGAACGGATTAAGTTTGTAAACCGAGGTACCACTGTATATGGCTTTTCTTCCAAAATGAATCTTACAGTGGCACAAGAACATAAAAGAGTCCTGCTGGAGGAGGCCAGGGGCCTATTTAGTCCAGCATCTTCTCACAGCAGCCAATTCCCTATGGGAATCACGCTAGCAGGATCTTGAGCAGCTATGCAAGGAAATAATTGTGGTACCCCCATGGAGTAATCTGGATTCTCTCTGTGGTGAAGATCCCTAGTGGAGGTTTCGCCATGAAGCTGTCTTCTTCTTTGTCTCTGAACAGCTGTCAGGGACTGTGCTGAGGAGGGCTGCACTGAATGGTGGGAGCCTCCCCTTCCCCCTGTTCCTGCTCCTAAATCTTTCCAGGAGCAAGAGGACAGTATAGATTTGGAACAGTGGTTTGCAGAGGGACATAGTTCAGAAGGCAGAAGCTGGGAAATACTGGATGGGGAACAGCTAGGAGAAGAAACACTGGAGGAGACAGGGTTAGCAGTTTCACAGTCTCTGGACAGCATTCCTCCACTCAACCCAAGGTCAAGAAGAGCTCAGAAAGTGTCAGAACAGAAAGCACAGAGGATATAAACTCAGATTACAAGATGTAGGAGTGACGTAGATTAATAGGGATGGAAGGGAGTGTAATCCTTTTTTTTTTTTTTTGATGGTTAAATTTTTATTCAAAATTTATAAGAAACAAACAAATACAAAAATAAACCTATTTACATAGATTTTTCTTCCCGTTCTCCATACTATACGAACAAAAAATAAACGTACACTCATAAAAAAAAATTCATAATGTTGACTTCCCTTCACCCTTTTGGTAAGTATCAGATCACTTCCATGATTACGTATTTAATTTTTAAACTTGTAGTTATTCGCTGGTAGAATTACCCTAACCCCGCCAGTTCGTCTTATAGATCCGTTCCAATATATTTCCAAAATTTACTCCAATTTTTCTGGAATTTCTGATCATCTTGGTCACGTATTTTGCCTGTTAATCTATCAAGTTCGGCATAATTTATCATTTTGACCTGCCAGTCACTTATATTAGGCATAATTTCTGTTTTCCAATTTTGTGCCAACATAACTCTTGCAGCTGTGGTGGCATAAAGAAATACTTTTTTGTCTTCATTTTTTATTTCTTTGCCCATGATTCCCAGCAAAAAGGCCTCAGGTCTTTTGGGAAAGGTATATTTTAATATTTTTTTGAGCTCATTGTAAATTGCTTCCCAGAAAACCTTCACCTTGTTGCATAGCCACCACATATGGTAGAGGTCTCCCTCCACTTTGACACACTTCCAGCATGTCTTATTCTTTAATCTGTACATTTTGGCCAATTTCGCCGGCGTAAGATACCATCTGTACAACATCTTCCAGACATTTTCCGTCAAAGTCGTACAGGCCGTAAACTTGATATTTCTATTCCACAATTCCAACCACTTTTCAAACTCAATGTTATAACCAAAGTCAATTGCCCATTTAGTCATTGCCTCTTTGACTTCCTCATCTTTTGTGTGCCATTCCAGTAGTATGTCATATAGTTTAGACAATGTTTTGTTCTTACCTTCTACTATCTCTATGTTAAATTTTGATTTTTTGTCCTCAAAGCCCAATTTCCTTTTATCTTCTTTTAACAGATCATTCACCTGATGGTATTGTAACCAACCAGTGAATAGGTCCTTTATTTCTTCATAAGGTTTAAGTTTGGGCCCTTGTTCTGTTTTTCTTACCAAATCTTCATAGGTGGCGTTCTTCCCTTCCATGTTGGTTTTTTTTATTGTTAAGACCTCTACTGGTGAGATCCACCAGGGTGTCTTTCTTTCGAGAAGGTTTTTATTTCTCTCCCAGACCTGGTATATTGGTCCCCTAAAAATATGGTTTAAAAATGCCCTATGAACTTTCACTTTCTCATACCAGAGATATGCATGCCACCCGTACCGATTATTGAAACCTTCTAGGTCCAATAAGTCTCTATTCTCCAATTTTATCCAATCTTTTAACCAGAGTAGGCACGCTGCTTCATAGTATAAGCTCAGATCCGGGAGAGCAAAGCCTCCTGGAAGGAAGTGTAATCCTTAATTGGGAGCACCGCCATTACTAGGAGATGTGTTCTTTGTTCTCTTGCTGTGATTATTAAAGTTTCTAATTGGTAAGATTACCCGAAGCCTGACATCCGCCTAGTCTTGGGGCTACTTGCTAAGGACGTTGTGTTTTAACTTGTTTACTTCCCTTCTCTCTGAAATAGATTGATTTGGGGGCGCCTTTTCTGACAAACTGGGAGTCCCACAGAAATCCCAAAGCAAATGCAGATCTGTCAAAGCCTATGGAGTCAGACTCTTTCCCATCAGATCTTGATTCCTATGTGATGGTTCTTGCTCCCTTGCAGGTGCCCTTTGGAGAGGTGCAGCTGGTCCGAGACTGGCTCCAGGTCCGTGGGCAGGTGTCCAAGCCACCAAGGGAGCACCCCAAGAGACCTATCCGGGGCCTGGAATGCCCCCAGACGGAGGTGAGCGGCGCCCGCTTCTGGGGCTTCTTCCGCTCCTTGTGCGCCAGGCCCGAGGTGTTCTTCCGCCACTGTTTCGTTCACAACCACTGCCCGCTTCTCTTTCTTAGTCACAGCGGACGCAACTTGACTCCGGCCGACCTGCCGGCCGCCAAGCGGGAACAGCTCCTGCAGGTCTGTGACGACGCTCTGTGCGAAGCCGTCAAGCTCTTGGGCGTCAACATGGTGATCGGCGTGGGGCGCTTTGCTGAGCAGCGTGCCCGCAAGGCCCTGTCGGCTGCTGGGATCCAAGTGCGAGTCGAGGGGGTGATGCACCCATCGCCTCGCAACCCCCAGGCCAACAAGGGCTGGGATGCCATCATCCGAGCAAAACTGGAGGAACTTGGTGTGCTGGCTCTCCTTGTGGAATGATTGCTTGCGGAACCTCAGTTGCCCTTGGGTGACTTGGCCTCACATGCCAATCACACTGGATGTGCCAATGACTCTGGACTCATTTTTCATAGACCAGCCCAGGCTTGGGCTACGAAAGCTACTGTTCTATCATTGGGTTGACACTACCATTTTTTAACACTACTCTTTTTTTGTGCTCCTGAGATATACTCATAATTCACTTCTTCAGGTTCTTCTGGAGCCCCCTGTTGGGTCTTTCTGGAATTTGGGTTTCAAATTCATCTCCATGTATTGGTGCTAAACTTCATCTGGGGTGATATCTGGCAGATCTTGTAGCAGCAGCTGCCACTCTGCTAGATGCTTCTGGCTCCTGCTGGCTTCTCCATGATCAAACTCATGTTAGACATTGAAGTGGGGAGTTTGGCCCAGGGTGCTCAGTCTGGCTTTTTGCCAAACCTCTGTTCTTTGTGGGGGAGGCATGTTAACATATTAAGGTGTCTTAATAACCATTGGCTTAACTAGCCACTGTGATGCCCTCCAGATGCTTTGGACTACAATTCCCAGCATCCCTGACCATTGGCCATTTTGAGTGCGACTGATGGGAGTCAGACTCCAACAACACCTTACAGGGTACTATGTTGGCTACTCCTGATCTAACCCATTGGTCAAAACCTGATCTAAGGTGGGTCTCAACACCAGCACTACCTCCATACACACACATTTTAAAAATATGTATATAATGAATAGGTCCCCAAACACATGTTTGTGTTAAAGGTGGGTCTCGTGTTGGAAAAGGCTGTGGGCAACTGGTCAAGCCCCCTTTTGCTTACTCTGTGTAGTTCTCTTAAGTTCAAGACCTGCCACCTGAGTGGAGATGTAGGAGAATTGCGTGCAAAATCTTCCGTATGGCGGACGTGCCGTGTCACTGAGCTACAGCCCTCAGAGTTCAGGTAAATCAAGCAGGTGGGAATCAAAGTGGCCGCCTGGTCTAGGCACTTGTGGGGGCTGCCTCCCCATACCTTCTTCTCACGCAGCTTCAACTGGGGTGTGCACCCCCAAAAGAAGTCACGGGGCCTGCTCATGGGCAGAGCGTATGGAAATGCCGCCCACTCTCCTCTCTGCCAGAGCTGCTGGGCTGGAGAGGGTGACCCAGCGATGGAGGTGCGTGGCTGGTAGCCTCTCTCCGCTGTGGCGGAGCTCCAAGTGGCATAGCCAAGGAGAAGCGTGGCAGACGCTCCACTCCACTCCCACGTCCTGCAGTTGGGCACGAGGAAGATGGGAGCCTCTTGTGGGGGTGCCTAGTCAATCCCCCTCCAGAAAATGTGCTCGGGGGCACGGCACACCCAGCCCTCCCCACACTGCACCCCTGGACCTGCTACCATGCCACTGTCGGAATCTCCACTCGGCCAAGCTGATAAAGCTCCATTTTCCGGCCGAGTCTCCGGAATCGCCTCCGAATAATTAACGACCTCGAGCCTTTGATGAGGCTCCAAGGCACATTCTATTCAGCAGAGTTCCCAGCACAGTGAAGAGACGAGAGGTTTGGCTACATGCTATGCTTTATTTCTAAGCTATGCAGAGAGCAGAGAAAAATACATCCTCTCTCTGTGAGAGCAACTGAACAAAGTAAACCGGAAACCACTAACATCACATCCCGTCTCCCTTCTTCCGTGAGACTTCCAATAGCCTGGAATCCCTGGAATGTAAACAGAGTCCTGTGACTCCAAGCAGCTGCTCAGTGGCAAACAGAAACTAACAGCCACTGGGGTACAGCATGTTTGGTCCTTGGGGGTATATAGGCACGTTAGCCAAAATCTTCGCCATGAATTCGCACCAGGGTAAGAAGCGACTGGCCCCTAGGATGCATGTGGCACATGGGGCCTCTTCTCTTTTAGTTTTAAATGAGAACTAGGTCTGTACAAAGCAGCTTCATAAGTCATTTCTGGTCCAGCTGATTTAATCAGGTTTTTTTAAAAATTAAAAATTGGCATTAATTTCAGCTTTTTCCTTTTGGTTCCCTCCCACCTCTGTTAGGTTTCCATAACCAAACACAAAAGTGGGAACTTTTGCTTCCTGTTTATATCCAATGCTAGCAGATATTTTGAACTGGGTTGAAACCGCTGTGGCTTCCCTTTGAGGAGTAAGAATTGCAGGCAACTCACAGCTGCAAGGGAGAGCTCTCCCTTAAAACCAGTTGTCTGGATCTTCTGCTTAATGCTGATTGTTCACTTCTTTTGAATCCACGTTGCTTCTGGTGTGTGATAAGAGAATATTCTACATTCCATAACCTTCTCTGGTGGGAAGAGAAAATATCAAAGTTGGCGTTGCCTTTGAACACTGAGCATTTATGTTTTTGTTGATTAAATTGTAAGTTACCTCACTCCCCAGGAAAGGTATGCTCGTCCTTTAGCAAACCTAAGAATATGTCAGAGGGTTGGCAGTATGCAAAATTTATTAAATGTAACTTGAATTTTGGAGATAAATTCCAGAGTTTAGCTGTGTAATGTGTGAAAATGCACTGTCTTTTGTCTGTCTTGAATCTTCCATCATTAAGCTTCATTGAATGTCCACGAATTCCAGCGTAATGAGAGAAGCAGGAAATGTTTTTTCTGTCAACTTCTTGCACATCATTTGTGTCTTATGCATATAATTCATGTCCCCTCACCCCCACCTCTCCTTTTTTCTGAACTAAAAAGCCCTGAATGTTGTAGGCTTTTCTGAATTGTTCCACCTCTTTGATCATTTTAGTTCTCCATTTCTGAACCTGCAATATCCTTTTTGAGCTGAGGCAACCAGAACTGTTCATAGTATTCCAAGTGTGATTGCACCATAGATTTTCAAAAACAATTACATTTTCTGTCTCTTTCCTAATGATACCTAGTGTGGAATTTGTTGAATTTGCCTTTTTCCTAGCTGCCACTCACTGGGTTGGCATTTTCATCAAGCTATTCACTATGACCCAAATATAGCTCTCCTGGTCAGACCTCGTAAGAGGTATATGTGAAGTTGCCCAAAAAAGCAGAAAAAAATCCCCTTTCCCTTTATTTAAAATGTAATAGTATTATGTTGTAACAATATGCAGCAAAATCTATTATATCTCATGCAAAAGAATAAAAACAAGGAAATGACATATGAAGAGGAGAGAGCGAGACAACAAAACTATAATACCTTGAAGAAATTAAAAGGAAAAATATCACTAACTTTGTTAACTCCCAAACTGTAAAAACAAGGTGCACCTCTCAATAAAAAAATATTTTCTTGATTATTAAGTATTGAATTTCTCTTGTATGTAAGTTTTCTGCTTAAGATAGTTTGCCAGGTTTTGCTTAACCAATCAGTTATGGTAGGGGGATCTTTATTTTTCCATTTTTGTGCAATACCCTGTTTTGCTGTTGTTAGCACTGCAGTAATCGGTTATAAATCGGTATTAATAACTTCAGGAAGGGAAGTTGCAATGTTTTAACCCCAATGTGCATCACTGAATCACACTTGCCGTTTTAATGTTCATTCACAGCATGAAGAAAGTGTTTTGGACCCTCTTGCAATCCCTTTTTGCTCTTTCCATCTGGAACCCTCTGGTGTCATCAGCAAACCTGTTCATGCCTAACTCCAGGGCATTTATGAGCAAATTTCAAAACATGGTTCCAATATCAGTCCTTGGAAGACGCCACTTTGTGAGAACTGTTCATTTATTCCTTCTCTGTTTCCTGTTCTTTAACCTGTTACATATCCAGATGATAACCTCTTTTGTTATTCCGTGACAGCTAAGTTTAGTCCTAGGTGAGGGACTTTATGAAAAGCTTTTTGAAAGTCAAACTATGTAATGCCTATCAGATCAGGCCTATCCATATGCTTATTGACACCAATAATTCAAAAGCATGTGAGAAAACATTCCCTTCATGGGGGGAAAAACAGTACTTTTTGTTGGGGTTGGGGATAAATTCTGTACATGCTCAGAGGCATTCATGCCTGTGTACCTGTATTTCTGCAAACAAAAGCTCACTACCATAGCAAGAAGACTGAAGAGCACTCAGCTGACAGCTTCCAGGACAGCTCTCCCATTTATTCAGCAGGTGGGTTGCCCTAGATGCAGAATCCCTTCTAAATCCATTAAATACGATGCATCAGTTTCCTCTTTAAAGGGAGATGGAGGAATTCCATGTTAATGTAAAAGGCATTAAAAGATTTGCAGCTTGGAAGATTTGTAACCTGCTTCCGCTGTGCTTATGTGCGTTAGGGAGTGTAAGGAGGTGTTGGCAAGCGTCCCTCCTCCCTGGCGGCCCTGTGCCTTTGAAGTCTTTGACACGAGATGTGCATCAGATCTCCTGCACCCTCTTTCAATTTAGGGGGTATAAGCGCCTCTCTGCTGTAATCCTGTATCTTGAGATGTAATGTCGCCGATAGCCCAGTGCTGAGAGCCGCTGTGGCCGGTGTGTTCCTGCAGTTCTAAGCGCTGTCAGAGCTGGTGATGGATGGCTCAGAGCCGAGTGGACAAAAGCAATCTGCGCTCCCTTGTAACTCAATCCACAGCTCCAAGAGCAGCTGTCGCTGCAGCCGCTTATCGGCTTGCTCCACTTCTGGAGGCCTGGGGAGACCAAATCGCAAAGTGCCTTCGTGCTTGTAGGGGAGGTTGAGTTTAGCACAAAAAAGACCCTCCAGGGAGCCTAGCGAAATCCACCTTGCTGCAATTGATCACAGCGGAGCACAGAATACAGCTTTTAACTTGGCGTCTGAAACTCTTTCCTTGGAATCAGGGCTTTTATATAACAACGAGTTTATAGTCCTCGTGGTTTTGGAGGAACAACCTTCTTCTTCTTCTTCTTCTTCTTCTTCTTCTTCTTCTTCTTCGATCACTCGTAGCTAAGTAAGATTGTCTTCCATAAACACGGTTTTAACAATGAGTCCGTAAGTGACTGTGGAGGCCAATTCTGGACCCACACGTCCTTCCACAGTGGGGACATTGTTTTCCGGGCAGGAGTTGATCATGGTGTGGATTTGCCAAGTGTGCCTTCCTCCTAGCACGTTTCTCCCTTGCGTTCTGAGTTCGAGTGTCTTCAACGTCCATGACACCTTTGATGAAGGCTGTTCTCCAACTGGAGCGCTCGCTGGCCATTGTTTCCCAGTTGTCAGTGTTTATACTACATTTTAAAAGATTTGCCTTGAGACAGTCTTTAAACCTCTTTTGTTGACCACCAGCATTATGCTTTCCATTTTTAAGTTCGGAATAGAGTAGTTGACCACCACCTTGATAACTCAGGAGAAAACCCTAATGAGCTGTAGGAAGTTTTTTCCTGGAATAATCATAGGTTGTACTGGAGTGGTTTCCTGGAGAAGAAAGTTAAGCCTAGTGAGAAACGTATGTGCAAAAGCTTGGCACTTTAATTTACAGCTGCTGTGAGAATGGTCTTATCCTATCTATAATGAAGCTCCATGCCTCTTGTTGCTGGTAGAAGAACCCAGTTTTGACTAAAACCTTTATTTTCAATTCAGATGGTTCCAGTACAAATAAACCCCCTTTTCCCCAAAACATTACCTTGATAACGTTCTAGATTGGACCCTGGATCTCATTGGCTGTCACAGCCTTCATTCTATTCATTACGAGGTATGAGAAAAATCTGGTGGAAAGGTATTTAGTTCTATCTAGCTAATTCACTCCCTGGTGTGGTTGGTTTCTGTACATGTGTATTTTTATGTGTTATTATTTTGTGCCAGGAGAAGTTGCAGCATGTCAGATGAACCTCATAGATATCTGAGTATTGGCTATCTGCTTTGGCATTCCGCCAGCTCTTGAAGACACACACCTGTAAACACAGGCATTCCCCTGATCTTGACCCAAGTCTCCTGTTTGGTTTCGATTGCTGTGTTGTCATCATGTGGTTATTTTAGCACATTTTAATGATGGATGTTGGTATTTTAATGTTTTAATGGGACTGTTTTATTGTGTACTTTCATTATGGCTGTTTTCTATTTCAATTTCTGTATAACAGGTTTTTATACTTTGTAAACTGCTTGCGAGCTGATTCTGCCAATAAGTGGCCTATACATATATAAATAAGAACAGTTTATCACCTGTTCTCATTGAGATTCTTCAAAGTGGCTTGCACAGTAAATAACGCATCACAATGCACTTAACAATTATTTTTAGGTTCCATCATTCATAATCTGGAGCTAAAAGTATCTGGTAGGGTCTCTGTCAGGATTTCAACCACCCATCCCTTGATTTAAGTCATGTGTTGTATATCTGAAGTTGTTGTTGTTGTTGTTTAGTTGTTTAGTCGTGTCCGACTCTTCGTGACCCCATGGACCAGAGCACGCCAGGCACTCCTGTCTTCCACTGCCTCCCGCAGTTTGGTCAGGCTCATGTTTGTAGCTTCGAGAACACTATCCAACCATCTCATCCTCTGCCGTCCCCTTCTCCTTGTGCCCTCCATCTTTCCCAACATCAGGGTCTTTTCCAGGGAGTCTTCTCTTCTCATGAGGTGGCCAAAGTATTGGAGCCTCAGCTTCAGGATCTGTCCTTCCAGTGAGCACTCAGGGCTGATTTCCTTCAGAATGGAGAGGTTTGATCTTCTTGCAGTCCATGGGACTCTCAAGAGTCTCCTCCAGCACCATAATTCAAAAGCATCAATTCTTCGGCGATCAGCCTTCTTTATGGTCCAGCTCTCACTTCCATACATCACTACTGGGAAAACCATGGCTTTAACTATACGGACCTTTGTTGGTAAGGTGATGTCTCTACTTTTTAAGATGTTGTCTAGATTTGCCATCGCCTTTCTCCCAATGGATCACTGCCTTGCCGTGGCGAAGGGGCTTGAATAACTCAGAGAAACTATGAGCTATGCCGTGCAGGGCCACCCAAGATGGACAGGTCATAGTGGAGAGTTTTGACCAAACGTGATCCACCTGGAGCAGGAACTGGCAAACCACTCCAGTATCCCTGCCAAGAAAACTCCATGGACAAAGACAACAGGCATATCTGAAGTATGTGCTTTTAAATGTCCTGTCTTGATAGCTACAGGGTTTTTCCAGAGATATTCCTCTGTTCCCCATCCTCAACAGTGGGCGGCCCTCCGTGGAATATTCCTATGCTGTGTTTTCTGGCCCCCTCAGCCGCTACTTCTCTCCCCCACCCCAATCTTTTCCCATTCTGGGCATACGGGCAGGTATTTCTGTATTTGTGTGCCCACCCTCTTAAAAAACAAGAACAACACCACACACAGGAAGTGTGCAAGAGGAGAAGAGTGAACATTATCAGCCTCTTGTTACCATGTTTCACAATGAAGCCTTGTGGGTTGTTGTTTAAGGGGAGGAGTATCCATTTCCATTCTGTTTTCAAAATATATGCAGAGGTTTTGCATTCCGTTTATCTATATTCTGATAAAGAGATCTTGTGCAGAAATTCAGTATGATTAAAAAAAAAAAGGGGGGGGGGAAATGCCCTGATGCATCTGCTGTGATTACAGTCTCCATGGTAACCCTTACATGAGATCTTGAGCGAGCAACTTCTCCGATTGCAGTTGTTGAAACTGAAACTTCACCAATGTTTGAGGAGCAAACTTTGACACATAGGGCAAACCACCTTCCCCTCCCAGAAGAAAAGAGCTAACAAGCTTTCACTACCAGTAGTGGCTGCATAGCAGGTTACTTCTGCATAATAGGCTTTCCACCGTAAGGGAAAATCCAGATTAAGTATATATATAAAAAAAACTAGCTGGCATTTTGGACAACTGTGCCATCATGCAGACAGTGTGAAAAACCTGGGTGCGTAAAAAACACAAATTCCACCGTATACATCCATTATCTAGTCCATGGGTAGGCAAACTAAGGCCCGGGGGCTGGATCCGGCCCAATAGCCTTCTAAATACGGCCCGTGGACAGTCAGCATGTTTTTACATGAGTAGAATGTGTCCTTTTATTTAAAATGCATCTCTGGGTTATTTGTGGGGCATAGGAATACATTCATTTTTTGTTCTTTTCTAAGTATAGTCCGGCCCCCCATAAGGTTTGAGGGACAGTGGACCGGCCCCCTGCTGAAAAAGTTTGCAGATCCCTGATCTAATCCAACCCCTTGTCCCAAGCTGGGATTGAACCTGCAACCTTGGCATTATCAGCACTGCACTCTAACCAACTGAGCTGCTATGGACATCCCCACCTGTCTGAATGGTGGCCGGAGAAAGAAACAAGTGTAATGGAGCCAGGAATGGACACAAGAGCCCAGGTTTGGCAGCTGAGAGGAGGTTGGTGGTTCAAGCCCACCCAGGGATGGCTGTGGGCAGGTTACCTGCATTGCAGGGGGTTGGACTAGATGACCCACAGGGTCCCTTCAAACTCTCTAGTTCTATGATGCTAAGAAGCCTAGGTGGTGGTGGTGGTGGTGGTAGGGTTTCTCAAGGACATACCGTATTTTCCGCTCTATAAGACGCACCCGACCATAAGACGCACCTAGTTTTAGAGGAGGAGAAGAAGAAAAAAAATATTCTCCCTCTCTGCGCAGTGCCTCTCCAGCAAAGCGGGAGGAGAAATGGAAGGAGCTCCGTTTCTCCTCCTGCTTCGCTGAAGGGGCACTGCGCAGCTCTCCCTCTCTGCGCAGCACGTCTCCAGCGAAGCAAAGTCAGAACACCAAGAGGGATCGCTACGCAGTGAAAGCAGCAATCCCTCTTGCTGTCCTGGCTTCTGTTGGTTTTTTTTTTTAAATGATATTTATTAGAAGTTTAATAGTTACAAAAAAAAGGAAGGAAAAAAAGGACAATAAAAAGTTACAATACATCAAAAATAAAAAGAAAAGCAGAAAACAATACAGCAAAACAATAAGAAAAACAAAAACACTTAAAAACACATCCAATATTTCCCTACCTTTACCTTTCATTTACTTGTTTCATCGACCTCCTCACACCTCCCTTTTTTGTATTCTAGTTCAATTAGCTATTTCAGCAAATCCTTTCCATCTTTCTCAATTTTTGTTCTATAATATATCTTAACACAATCTGACCTTAAATTTTACACTTTGGCCCATTAACAATCTATTTTTACTTAGTTCTTTATAACATTTCTGCTAAAACCATGTAACTTCATTCCAGCATCCTTCTAACATTCATTAATTTTACAGTATTTCTGTAAATATACTTTGAATTTTTTCCCAATCTTCTTCCACCAACTCTTCTCCCTGGTCTCGGATTCTGCCAGTCATTTCCGCCAATTCCATGTAGTCCATCATGCTGTCCTGGCTTCTGGGATAGCCATGCCAAGCCTCTTCAGGGCAGGGGTAGCATTCCTCCTGTTGCCCTGAAGAGGCTTTGCGCGCTTATCCCAGAAGTCAGAACAGCAAGAGGGATCGCTTCTTTCGCTATCCCTCTTGCTGTTCTGGCTTCTGTGGTAGCTGTGCAGCCTGCATTTGCTCCATAAGAGGCACACACATTCCCCCTTACTTTTTGGGAGGGCAAAAGTGTGTCTTATAGAGCGAAAAATACGGTACTTGTGGGAGAAGTGGTGCTGTTTTAAAGAAATGGGCTGTTCTGGCTGCCCAGCCATGTGCAGTTTGTATCTTTGTGAATAAACCGATCTTGCCTTGTAATAAATAACAGGAAAAAACACACGTTCATCATGCTCTCTCTTTTCAAGGAAATGGACCCTATACAAGGCTGCCCCCCCCCCTCCGTGGCACAGGCTGGCTACATCCTGCTGCTGTGCTGAGTCCCGAGGGGCTTCTCTCCCTAGAATTTTAGGCCATTACCTCATCACTACCTCATCCCAGCTCCCCTCTCCACCCCACCTGCCCCACACAGCTTTTGATCTCCCGTGACATTAACCTGAAATTTGAGATTTCGCTCTGGAACTAACAGATGGGGGCTGAGGGCTGGAGGGGAAGCCACAGGGCTGGGGGGTGGGCGGCGAAATCAAAAGGACCCGCTACCTCTCGCAGGAGCCTGCATCAAAGATCAGCTGTATCGGATTGTCTGCGTCCCCCGGCATCTGGTGAGAATCACTTTTTGGACCAGGCAAAACCGAGTTCTAAGTGTCAAGGTGATGAAAGCATCCAATTTTCTGACCTCGTCTCTTATAATATCATCCAGTCTCGGATGCAGCAAGCCAGCCGCTCCATTTGGAGGCTTAAACGTCGCAAAAGACAGGTGGGAAGAAGGGCAAAACAAGGTTCTTTCCAATGTGACTCTCAGTAGATGGAAGATGCTTTCAAGTAACAGATCCCAGCCTTTTCAGACACACAGAGCGCTATGCCTTTCAGGGTCCAGGACTCAGTTTCTACCACATCTGTCCATCCATCCTTCTCGTTTTCCTTCTCTCTCCCTCTCAGGCTTTCATGCTCCTTTTTCATTCCCTTACTCTCTTTCTCCATCTCTTACAAAAGGAAGGAAGGAAATAGTAGCTGTGGAGCAACTCACTGGTGGAAGATGTGTGCTTTGAACATGTGGCTGGCTACTCTCAAGCAACACTATATGCTTCCCTGCTGAAAGAAGGCCATTTGAGCCCAATATTCAGAAGCGTTGTAAAACATTCTTTTTTTATGCAGGCTTTCAGAGGGTGTGTAGTTGTAAACGGTAATCGTTACAGATGGTTTTGTTGACTTTACTGGTTTAGAGTTTTATTGATTCGCACTGTATGTTTTTATTTAACTTTTATATTTTCACTGTTGATTTTTTTATTTTATTAGGGCTGTTGTAAGCCACTCAGAGCTACACGGAATTAATAATCCTAACAACAAGGAGTCCTGTGGCACGTTAAAGACTGACACCTTTATGGTTAGTTATTGCTGGTCTTTAAGGTGCCATGGGACTCTTAGTTGTCCCTGCTGTGACAGACTTAACAACACAGCTATCCTTCTGTAACAACCACAGCTCAGCAGAAACAAGGGAAGTTGGTGTTGATGTTTGCCTTTTATCTCTTTTCACTTTTCATCATTCTGCAGACGGGTCTAAAAGTGTCCTGCTCATTCAGAGTGAGGGCAAGAGGCATTACCCCCACTCTGAATTGACTTTGGGGAGGTTTACATTATTATTAATCGTTCTGCCCAGACACTGAGGTCCAGCGCCGAGGGCCTTCTGGCGGTTCCCTCGCTGCGAGAAGCCAAGTTACAGGGAACCAGGCAGAGGGCCTTCTCGGTTGTGGCACCTGCCCTGTGGAACGCCCTCCCACCAGATGTCAAAGAGAAAAATAACTACCAAACTTTTAGAAGACATCTGAAGGCAGCCCTGTTTACGGAAGCTTTTAATGTTTAATAGGTTATTGTATTTTAGTGTTTTGTTGGAAGCCGCCCAGAGTGGCTGGGGAAACCCAGCCAGATGGGTGGGGTATAAATTATTATTATTATTATTATTATTATTATTATTATTATTATTACCCTGCCTATCTGGGTGTGTTGAAACAATCATGGGGTTGAGTAGGTGGTAATATTACCAATTGTTTGAGACATAAGCCAGTAAAAACCATATACCATTCGGGACCAGCGTAACAGGACTCTTTCTTCTGGGACAACTCCTTAAACCAAAGGCCTTTCTTATTCATTAAAAGTGGTCCCACAAAGCTCTGTAATGTGGAAGTCAATGCATGCGAGAGCCTTACTCTGTTATGATTAGTTGTTGATGCTGCTTTATAAATATTAATGATAAAAATATTGCAGTTTTTGTTTAAGAAAGGGGTATTATCAAATTTTGGTGATGGTAGGGAAGTGACGAGGCATCAAGCGATGGACCTACTTGTGTGAATTCATTGACCTTAAGTGGAATGTTCCTGCATGCCTCCCACTTTCCTGTTCCCTCAGTGGATATTCCAGCGAGGTAGGACACGTCTCCAGACTTCTACAGCATCGCCACCAGGTGTCTTGTGGTTTATTTATTCTTTTAATTGCAGGAGGAGATGCTGGTGCTGAGATTTTCTACTCAGCTGCACAGTGAAATTTACATACCCATTCGTTGGAAAACAGCTTGGAGAGCATCATTAGCAGGCAATGGTTCCCATAGGTTCTTCCTGGTGGAAAAGTCTTCTGCACCATTGATGCAGAGATGTTCCTAAAGGTAAACTGGCTAGGCGCATAAACACCTTTGTGTAGCACTGACCCTCTCGAATAATTTGTTTGACCCTGAAGTAATTGTCATTGATCTCCATGTTGCAGTAGACACAGCCTGCAGTTTCCCTCTGGTGGAGTTAGTTGGAGCCAACATTGTGAGATGAGTTTCCAATGGCCTATGGGTGGCCAACTCCCAAGAGACTGCCATCTACGTATCGTATTTTTCGCTCTATAAGATGCACTTCCCCCCTCCAAAAAATAAGGGGAAATGTGTGTGTGTCTTATGGAGCGAATGCAGGCTCCATGGCTTTAGCGATAGCAACGTGAAGCCTCCGAAGCGCAGTGGAAGCTCTCCCGCTGCACTCCGGAGGCTTCGCGTTGCTTTTGCTGAAGCCTGGAGAGTGCGAGGGGTCGGTGCGCACAGATCCCTCTTGATTTCCTGGGTTTGCTTCGCTGGAGAGGCGCTGCACAGCTTTCCCTCTCTGCGCAGCGTCCCTTCAGCGAAGCGGGAGGAGAAATGGAAGGGGCTCCGTTTCTCCTGCCGCTTCGCTGAAGGGGTGCTGCGCAAAGAGGGAGAGATTTTTTTCCTCTTGTTCTCCCCCTCTAAAACAGCGTGCATCCTATGGTCGGGTGCATCCTATAGAGCAAAAAATATGGTACATTGTTAAAAACTGGCAGTGATCTACCCCCTTTTTGGGGATTTGGGTCAAAGTTGTTGAGGTTTTTCAGGGAGGAGGTAAAATGTTGAGCTTTTTTTAGGGGAACCACAGTTGTTCAGCTTCTTTGCGGGAAGCCAATGATCTACCAGTGATCTACCACCGATGTTCAGTGATCTACCTGTTGGACATGCCTGCATAGGTAAATGCAGAGGTGAATAGGTGAAATGTAGGTCTAGTTTCAGGTGGTATACCTGTGTTTGGGCTTATACCGCTTCAACCTGCAGGTGATCATGATGGCTGAATGCTCTTCCATGCAAGAATTTATTTTTTAATTTGTATGGAGAAGCATTCAGTCTCATGACCCTCCTCTCATATTCCCAGACCCTATTTTCAAGGGACAGTCCTGGATTTACAGAAGCTGTCCTGGTTTCTGATTTGATTCTGGAATGTCCCGCTTTTCCTTAGGACATCCCTATTTTCATCAGAGAACAACAACAACAACAACAACAACAACAACAACAACAATTTATTATTTATACCCCGCCCATCTGGCTGGGCCTTCCCAGCCACTCTGGGCGGCTTCCATAGAAACCAAAAATACACTAAAATATCACACATTAAAAACTTCCCCGAACAGGGCTGCCTTAAGATGTCTTCTGAATGTCAGGTAGTTGTTTATCGCTTTGACATCTGATGGGAGGGCGTTCCACAGGGCGGGCGCCACTACCGAGAAGGCCCTCTGCCTGGTTCCCTGTAGCTTTGCTTCTCGCAATGAGGGAACCGCCAGAAGGCCCTCGGCGCTGGACCTCAGCGTCCGGGCAGAACGATGGGGGTGGAGACGCTCCTTCAGGTATACTGGACCAAGGCCATTTAGGGCTTTAAAGGTCAGCACCAACACTTTGAATTGTGCTCGGAAACGTACTGGGAGCCAATGTAGGTCTTTCAAGACCGGTGTTATGTGGTCTCTGCGGCCGCTCCCAATCACCAGTCTAGCTGCCGCATTCTGGATTAGTTGTAGTTTCCAGGTCACCTTCAAAGGTAGCCCTACGTAGAGTGCATTGCAGTAATCCAAGCGGGAGATAACCAGAGCATGTACCACTCTGGCGAGGCAGTCTGCGGGCAGATAGGGTCTCAGCCTGCATACCAGATGGAGCTGGTACACAGCTGCCCTGGACACAGATTTGACCTGTGCCTCCATGGACAGCTGTGAGTCCAAAATGACTCCCAGGCTGCGCACCTGGTCCTTCAGGGGCACAGTTACCCCATTCAGGACCAGGGAATCCTCCACACCTGCCCGCCTCCTGTCCCCCAAAAACAGTACTTCTGTCTTGTCAGGATTCAACCTCAGAACTATTGGAGGGTATGGAGTTAATGTGACCCCCAAACCAATAAGATAAGTAACTATACAGCCATTAGAAGATATCTGAAGGTAACCCTGTATAGGGAAGTTTTTGCATGTTTCATGTTTGATTATGTTTTTGGAAGCTGCTCAGAGTGGCTGGGGCAACCCAGTCAGATGGGGAGGGTATAAATAATAAAATTATTGTTGTTGTTGTTGTTGTTGTTATTATGGAATAGGATGTCCCTATTTTCACTGGAGAAATGTTGGAGGATACACCTGATTGTTCAGCAATCTCACAAACTACTCTTCACTGATAAGGGACACAGAATATTCCACGTCACGCGGGTGGCGCTGTGGGTTAAACCACAGAGCCTAGGGCTTGCCGATCAGAAGGTCGGCGGTTCGAATCCCCGCGACGGGGTGAGCTCCCATTGCTGGGTCCCTGCTCCTGCCAACCTAGCAGTTCGAAAGCACGTCAAAGTCAAGTAGATAAATAGGTACCGCTCCAGCGGGAAGGTAAACGCCGTTTCCATGCGCTGCTCTGGTTCGCCAGAAGCGGCTTAGTCATGCTGGCCACATGACCTGGAAGCTGTACGCCGGATCCCTCGGCCAATAAAGCGAGATGAGCGCCACAACCCCAGAGTTGGCCATGACTGGACCTAATGGTTAAGGGTCCCTTTAACCTATATTCCACATTGCATAGGCTTGATGGTCTCCTATTCAGGAACCTGCATTTACAATATGGGATTCAACCTCACCTGATCCTCTTCACACAATCATTTCCTTTTATAGAGAACTGGTGCTGTTGAATTCAAGCTTCCATTAGCCCCAGCAAGCGTGGCCCATGGGCATGGAGGATGTGAGTTGTAGACCACACTGGAAGTTGGACCTTGTTTTGACACTGCTAGCGGGGCACCATCCTCCATTGCATTTGAGATCAGCAGGTTGCGGGGAGGGAAGAGTTCAGATCACCTGGCACACAGCGATATGTCCACCAACAGAGGAAAATGGGCAGGGGCTACAGCTGCCGCTTCCATTGCCATTCCATCTGCCACCGCCTCACTTTGACTAATGATAGGGCCAGCCCTGGTGGGTAGGAAGTGGCGAGAAATTTCCCTTGCACAAGCACAGAATTAGATGCAGCCCATTGCTTAGGAGACAGTCGGAGGAGATGAAATAGATTAGGAAGAGAGGCAGCCAAAAGATCAGGTTTCAGAGTAATTGGCCCTAAAATTGCAAGCGTCTGCTCAAAACAGGAGAGTTGGCCAGATCTGAGCTACCCTGGTTTTGAGACTTCAACCAGGAATCTCCTGACCTACGTTTGGGGCAACCACAGCTTGTCATAAAAGCGGTATGGAACATTGGCTTTGGTCATTGGCTGGCAGTACGAAGCCTCTGGATTGGCCCCCTGGATTGCAAATTCTGTGAACCTGTCCTTCTGTCCTTTCCTGCTCAGTGAAGTGGTACCTATTCTCTGTTGCTGCATTCAACGCTTCAGACTTGGAAGCCGATGCTGTTTCCTACAACATGGCCTGGTTCCGACATCACGCTCCTCTCGCCTCCTCCTCAAGCCACCTTGTACTTTGCCTGAACTTCCCAGTCATTGATGGGGGAGAGGGGAGCCTCCCCCCACTCTGCTTCTCTTCCCCGAGGGGTGGATGTTTAAGCAGACTGACAACCTCACCTGCAAAATGTACTAACTAGATAAATGATTGTTCTTAAGCGTTGCCTCCCATCTTTGGAAGATAATTAGAGCTTCCTGTGAAATGGAATGGCGAGGCCTGCTCACCGCAAGCTATGTTCTGTCCAGGGAAATTGCTTTCATGCAGGAGTAATTTTGCTCCCAGCTATAGGAGCCCGACAGTGATTAATTATTGCACAGCTGGGATGCTCAAGAAGGGTCCACATAGCTCTCGATGGGAGGCAGGAAGGTCCCATTAGCACCCATCAGAGTCGCTGGCACAGCCTCATTGGCAATGATGAGAATCAGTTTTCCTCAGTTATCCCATGCTGAAGTTGACCAAAATCACAAGCTCTCTTTGTGCTGTTAGGGTGCCTTGACCTTTGAAAGTCCTATCAACTGTAGATTTATTTTTTTAAATTACACAAAAGCCTGATGTCATTCATAGGAATTCTCCCCAAAGCACAGGACATCTGCATCAGGGTTAATGGCTGAAAACGCATCTTCTCTGTGAAGTTTTTTCACCAGGTGCCGGCTTTAGGTTCTTATCCCAACAATCAAGTTGTGTCATTCGCTCATAAAGGAGGACTGAGATCAGCATACCGTGGTACCTCAGGTTACAGACGCTTCAGGTTACAGACTCTGGTAACCCAGAAATAGTACCCTGGGTTAAGAACTTTGCTTCAGGATGAGAACAGAAATCGTGCTCCGGCGGTGTGGCAGCAGCGGAAGGCCCCATTAGCTAAAGTGGTGCTTCAGGTTAAGAACAGTTTCAGGTTAAGAATGGACCTCCAGAACGAATTAAGTTCTTAACCCGAGGTACCACTGTATTCATAGAATGTGTGTGGTTGAGTACACACTGCACTGCACTCAATTCTTTGCTCAAAGAATTCTCAGAACTGCAGTTTACCCCTTGCAGAACTATGACTCCCGGCACACTTAAACCACAGCTTCCAGGAATCTTTGAGGGAAATGCGCTTTGAATGTGTGGTGTGTGATTCAGCATGTGCATGAGAGTAAATGTGAGTGTGCATATAAATGTCCATTCTTGGCTGGCAAGTGAGTGGGAGAGAAAACATGGCTAGGATCTACCAATTTCAGTGGGACCTGCTTCCAATCCGTGTCTACTGAGCCAAATGGACCAGGATCGTCCTGTATTCCATTTCATAGAGGATTGCCTTATGAACCTGGATGTCCCCAGCTCAAATCTCCCTGCTGGCAAGGAACTCGCAGAGTGGCGCTCTCTCTCAGCCTCAGCCCCTCCATCTGTGACATCAATGTAGCAATAGTGATGCGCCCGGCAGTGACTATCAAAGAGTGCCGGTACTGCACTTTGAGCATCCTACAGCAGGCTTGCAAACAGCCACTCCCCTATGGCGAGTAACATGTGTCTCCAGGTGAGCAAGCAAATTAAAAGACGCCTGCTTCTTGGGAGAAAAGCAATGACAAACCTAGACAGCATCTTAAAAAGCAGAGACATCACCTTGCCAACAAAGGTCCGTATAGTTAAAGCTATGGTTTTCCCAGTAGTGATGTGTGGAAGTGAGAGCTGGACCATAAAGAAAGTTGATCGCTGAAGAATTGATGCTTTTGAATTATGAATTACAGATCCTGAAGCTGAGACTCCAATACTTTGGCCACCTCATGAGAAGAGAAGACTCCCTGGAAAAGACCCTGATGCTGGGAAAGATGGAGGGCACAAGGAGAAGGGGACGACAGAGGGCGAGGTGGTTGGACAGTGTTCTCGAAGCTACCAGCATGAGTTTGACCAAACTGCGGGAGGCAGTGGAAGACAGAAGTGCCTGGCGTGCTCTGGTCCATGGGGTCACGAAGAGTTGGACACGAATAAACAACAACAACAACAACAATCTTCTGTGTATTGGCAAGGCTGCTCTCAAGCGCCATATAAATGCGAACCTATTCTTCCTTCGTGTTAGATGGATGAGCATTGCGTCTGTGTTGTTTACACAAACATATTGAGGGTCTCTGAGTAAGTGCTTCCACCGTAAAGGCGGTGGGTGGGGAGGAGGGGGAAATTAAACTCATAAGGCCTTGTATGTCTCAATAAATCCCCTCGCTAGGAGCAGCGAGAAGCGAGGGCTGCCTGCCCGCCGCCAGCGCTCTCAGAATTTTGATTACCCGTATGCGGCTCCCAGCGTTCCGGCTGGTGCGCTGGCCCGCAGCTACTCGTCAACCCAATTAAATAACATTTAAATGCATAACAATCCCGCCAACATCCAACGATGATGGAAATTGTCAGCTCGAAAAGTGGAGCCTGCCGCTGTCCCACGTTTTGTGCACTCAGCAATTCTGCCAGCAATTTCGCAGCAAGCGAACGCACCGCTTTATTGTTGCACTTTTGTTCTTTAGGAAACTTTTGAAGATCATTCTGCCACGGTGCTAATTAATTTGCAAAACGCTGGCACACCAGATGATTTCAGTCTGTGCATATATCCTCATCCCTCCTTCCCCACATCTCTCTCTCTCTCTCATCGGCTCTCTGTTGGATCTGCCAACTCTTCTAATGCCTCTTATAATTGCAGGCTGCCATCCAGAGGGCAGCTCTCCCTTCTCACTCCCTTTTGGATCTTAATTTCTTTTTTTTTCTTTTTTTATGGTCACTTTAATCCAAAAATGTCCCAAATCATTAACCTTTCCATCATGCTTTCCTAAACCATACTATTAGGGATTTAGAACAAGAAAGATAAGCTGTGCAGGAACTGAATTGCTACAGTAAAGCAGAGTTCTGTGCAAGAGATCACCTTCTCCCTTAACACAATTTGCTCTGGGATCCCACCCATGATTATTTGAAAATACGTAAGCTCCATTGAACATTGTAGTACCGAACTTCTGAGTAAGTATGCTTGTGGTCACACTGTCCTACACATTTTTCAAACTATGTTCTGAATGTACAAACAGAACAAAGCAAAGGGGCCAGTCTTGTTCAATACCTAAAAATAAGAAGTGTGTGTGTGTGTACACACATATATTCTTAGGCATGATTTGGAGGGATGCAACCAATGGAAATTTAGCAGAACTGTCATTTAGGTACCAGTATGTTATATGGCAGGGGTAGTATGTTATATGGCAGGGGTCAGCAAACTTTTTCAGCAGGGGGCCGGTCCGCTGTTCCTCAGACCTTGTGGGAGGCCGGGCTATATTTTGGAGAAAAAAATGAACGAATTCCTATGCCCCACAAATAACCCAGAGGTGCATTTTAAATAAAAGGACACATTCTACTCATGTAAAAACAAACTGGTTCCTGGACCGTCCACGGGCCAGATTTAGATGGTGATTGAGCCAGATCCAGCCCCCAGGCCTTAGTTTGCCTACTCATGTTATATGGCAAGCGTCTTTTGAGTTATAAGCTTAGCAATGAGCCTGTCTGCTATTAGGGTGCCCAAGTAGCTACCAGATCTCTGGTTATTATGAGATATGAAAAGGTCACCTCCCTTCAGCCAGGGGCGGAGGAAAGGGGTGGTGGGGGTGGGTCACCCCGGGTGTCACCACTGAGGGGGGTGACAAAATGCCGGGCAGCACTCACCATGGGGCCTACAGTGCGCCCAAGCCACGCGTCTCTCCTGGGAGTGACATGGTGGCTTGGGGGTCCGCAGGCTCTGCGCTGCCCTAAATGGTCCGCCCGCTGCCTCCCCCCCCCAGCTGTAGGGTGGCTGAGTGGGAGGAGGCAGGCAGACTCCTCAGAGGCCCCGCAGAGCGTCCTGCCCCAGCTGGCCCCGCCCCACAGGCTGCTGGCCCCGCCCCTGGACACAGCGCACGTGCGCCGCCCCAGGCACCCAATCGGCTTGCTCCGCCGATGCCTACAGCTCTGCACGAAACCTTGTGGTGCTCTGATCAGCACCAAAGCTCTGGGGCTAGCTGCCATTTTCATGTCCCAGCATGCCCCAAAGTGACACTTCGTCAGGGGCATTGTGGGAAATTTAAATGGTGGCGAGCCCCAGAAGCTCTGTGCTGTTCAGAGCACTGCTGGCTGCCAGGCCTCACAGTAGGGGGCTTTGCCTAGGGGGCTTACTCCAACCTAGAGGTGAAGCCCTGAGGGAGATGTTTAATTTTGGTGTCAGGCTTTAACTGTTGCAAATTTAATGGAAAACTCTTGGGAAAGGAAGGTGTGTAAAAATGAAGAAGATGTTAACTACTGTCTTTCTATAAAGACAGATAATAATAATAATAATAATAATAATAATAATAATAATAATAATAATTTATTTATACCCCGCCTATCTGGCTGGGTTTCCCCAGCCACTCTGGGCAGCTTCCAACAAAAGATTAAAAATACATTAAAACAAAAATCTCTCTCTGACAGCCACCGTCCTCTGACCATCTTTTAGGAACCAGCTAACACACAGCTTTGCATTATGGGACCCCAAAGTTTGCGTCTGATGTGGGAAAACATCCATTCCTACCAGACTCCTGGGTGCCTTTCACCTACCAACTAGTCCCTGAGCCAGGACGGGGACACCAGAGGAGATTGATAAACCCAAGGAAGACATCTGCAAGGATCATTGAGCTAATTAACAACCCGGCAGAAAGAAAAATGCTCCTCGTTAGGGAGTGGCGCAGGCTTCCTTGTAAACAGGGCGTGTCGGTTACTGGGGAGGAGAGAGAAGGGGAAGTGAGTGGGGTGGCATCTCCCACAATCGTCCTCTGGAACAAGAGCAGAGGCTCCGCAGGGGCCTTTGACGACTGGATAGCAAGATCAGGCTAAGACTGCCCAGCCATCTCAGCATCTCCTTGCCTTACCAAGGACCGGTTTCTCAGTGCATCCTGGGAAGCAGCTAGCTAGAACACGCAGCCTTTCAAACAACTTTGATTGCTGTACTCTAGGCATAGGCAAACTCGGCCCTCCAGATGTTTTGGGACTACAACTCCCATCATCCCTAGCTAACAGGACCAGTGGTCAGGGGTGATGGGAATTGTAGTCCCAAAACATCTGGAGGGCCGAGTTTGCCTATGCCTGCTGTACTCTCTCGCAGGAGTTTTATCTGTTAGTGTTGATCAAGCTGCTCTTAAAGGTATTGAAACAGTCACAATGCCATACCCTCCAACATTTCTCCGATGAAACTTTTGTTGTTTAGTCGTTTAGTCGTGTCCGACTCTTCGTGACCCCATGGACCAGAGCATGCCAGGCACTCCTGTCTTCCACTGCCTCCCGCAGTTTGGTCAAGCTCATGCTGGTAGTTTTGAGAATACTGTCCAACCATCTTGTCCTCTGTCATCGCCTTCTCCTTGTGCCCTCCATCTTTCCCAACATCAGGGTCTTTTCCAGGGAGTCTTCTCTTCTCATGAGGTGGCCAAAGTATTGGAGCCTCAGCTTCAGGATCTGTCCTTCCAGTGAGCACTCAGGGCTGATTTCCTTCAGAATGGAGAGGTTTGATCTTCTTGCAGTCCATGGGACTCTCAAGAGTCTCCTCCAGCACCATAATTCAAAAGCATCAATTCTTTGGCAATCAGTCTTCTTTATGGGCTAGCTCTCACTTCCATACATCACTACTGGGAAAACCATAGCTTTAACTATACGGACCTTTGTTGGCAAGGTGATGTCTCTGCTTTTTAACAACAACAACAGTAATATTCATATGCCACCCATCTGAGTGGGTTGCCCCAGCCACTATGGGCTGCTTGCAACATATATAAAAACATAATAAAACATTAAACCTTTTTTTAAAAAAACACGTCCCTATACAGGGCTGCCTTCAGATGTCTTCTAAAAGTTGTATAGTTGCTTATCTCCTTGGCTCAGGGGTCGCATAACTCCACACCGTCCAACATTTCTTCAATGAAAACAGGGACGTCCTACCATACTTTCCAAAATTTCTCTGATGAAGATGGGGACGCCCTAAGGAAATGCGGGACATTCTGGGGTCAAATCAGGAACTGGGACGGCTTCTATAAATCCAGGACTGTCCCAGGAAAATAGGGGCACTTGGATGGTCTGCAATGCCCCCCCCCCCATTTGTGAATTGATAATCTGACAGGAGAGTCAGGCAGCCTCAGTCATTTTAATATCTGAATCTGGAGATTTAACTACACCTTTTTTGCCTTTGTAAAGCAGATCTGTAAGCTAAGTCTCCCTCCTTTGCTGTAACTGATAGTGGTGTGAGCCAATGTAACATGGCATTATCGCCAGCATCATTGTTTTGCATGCTTTTTTAAAAACTTCCACAAAATCCTCCCCACAAGATCTTGAAACGCCCTGTCTGCGTGATGTGGGGGCCTGGACTGTTTCTGAAAACCAGCAAATGCATCTCCTCCGAGAGGAGCTGAATATGGCATCAGATTAGAAACATTAGAGGAGATGAAACAAAAGCTGCTTCCTGCTATTAAAAGGGAATCCTTTTAAAATGTGGTAGGGGAGACATTTAATCCTGTGAATTACCAGCAATAACTGGGTAATAAAATTCAGGCTGGGCTGGAGGTAATGAAATATACCCAGATTAAATACATATGTAGAAGAACTGTGAGAAGGCACTGGGGGAAGAGTTAATTCAGCACACTTTTATACATGGTTCACCCAGAAGGAAAACCCACTGACTTCAATGACGCTTACTCCAAGGTAGGAATGGGGAGACATCCTATCAGTTCACATTTAAAGGTGAATCTATCAAATAGGCACTTTCTGAAGCAATATGAAACCTGCAACACAGCCATACTTTGAAATTGGTACTTATCTGAATTTTGTTATGCAGTTTCCCAACCAACCAATGTTTTTCAAAATGCATACATTTGGGAAAATATGCTTTAAAATTGAAATATTGTTTAAAATAGCATTCTATTAGGGGAAATTGCTTGCAATAATGTGTGCATGAGTCAAAACCGCATACAATAATGTGTTTATTACAAGAAATTTGCACTAAAATGCCGATTAATTTTCATGAAGATTAGAATCGTAGAATCTTACAGTTGGAAGGGACACCAAGGGGTCATCTAGTCCAACCCCCTGCAAGGCAGGAATCTCAGCTAAAGCATCCATGGCAGATGGCCACCCAACCTCTGCTTAGAAACCTCCAAGGAAGGAGAGCCCACCATCTCTCGTGGGAGTCTGTTCCACTGCTGAACAGCTCTTACTGTTTGAAAGTTTTTCTGAATGTTTAGTTGGAATCTCCTTTCTTGTAACTTGAAGCCATTGGTTCGAGTCCAATTGTTAAATTGCAAATTGCTGCAGAAATGTGGATCACCAAATTTGAGATCAGAAAAATTGGAAACTGAGAGAACTAAAATGGACAAATCCTTCCAGCCCTGCTTCTTAGCTAAGTGGATATAGGATTGTAACCTCAGTATCTTTGAAATCTGGTCGTTTTCTTAAAGGTAAAGGGACCCCTGACCATTAGGTCCAGTTGCGGACGACTCTGGGGTTGCGGCGCTCATCTCGCTTTATTGGCCGAGGGACCCGGCGTACAGCTTCCGGGTCATGTGGCCAGCATGACTAAACCGCTTCTGGCGAACCAGAGCAGCGCACGGAAATGCCATTTACCTTCCCGCCAGAGCGGTACCTATTTATCTACTTGCACTTTGACGTGGTTTTGAATTGCTAGGTTGGCAGGAGCAGGGACTGAGCAACGGGAGCTCACCCCATCGCGGGGATTTGAACCGCTGACCTTCTGATCGGCAAGCCCAAGAGGCTCAGTGGTTTAGACCACAGCGCCACCTGCGTCCCTCCTTTCCCTCCTATCGTTTTCTTAGATAAGGCTAAATCCATTGTCCCATGCTCATAGTTCCACTCTTCATCTCCACATACACCAAAACTCTGCTCTTGAGGGTCCCCCCAACTCCCCAGAGCTGATTTTGAGAGCACTGAGTGGACTGGGGAGGCGAGGAGAAGATGAGGACGTTGCACTGTGTGTATGGAAGCCCATTGCACCAGTGGAGGTGCCTAGGACTGAAGAAGTGAGAAAAGTAAAGACTAGTGAGGAGTCTTTCATAATGAAAAATAATTGAGAGAAAGGGAAACTGACTGACAGTTTTTGAATGGCTCTGACAAATGTGGACAGCTTTCAAAGTAATTGCTTGGCAGCTTTGGAATGTTGAAATATTGAAAGATATGCAATTTTGCAACACAGTCCCTCTTCATCTATACTCAGTCAGGGTTACGTGTCTCTGTGTTCAACAGCCCTATTCTCGGGAAAATGCGCATATAGGACTGCAGCCTTAAATGGGCCTGAACCTATATTTAGAATGTGATGGAGTTGAAGAAATGTGGTGTTTACTGTAAGAAGCAAAACAAAACCGAGGGAGTTATATTTTGCTCCAATAACTGCTGCAGGCCCATCGTACACCGGCTTTGCAAAGGTGGAGAACTTATGAATTGCAAATGTATATCTTGCCCCATTCAAAAAGGGAGGGATGGGCAACAATGAATGAAAACAGATCTGACAACAATTCGTTAAAATATACCGTATAAGCCCCTCTATTGCTATCAGACAGTCTAAAATGTATTTGCCCCCTCCCCCATGCCAAGTGAATCCAAGCATCCGAAAAGTCATGCGGGAAAAACAGATTCATGCAAGGCTGGTCTGTAATGGTGCGCCTGGAAGAATTGCATCAGCAGCAGCAGCACCACCACCACCACGTTTAATTTGTATACCGTCTTTGTATCTGACAATACCCAAGGCGGTTTACAAGCTGAAGAAGCAAAGAAGCAATGCACACCTTATAACAATCTAATGCAATACAAAAATGCGATCATAAAACATAGCATGCATGATGGCCCATGCCTGCAGTGGGGCCCGACTCTGAACTTAAACAAAAAAAAAACAATCATACAAGCCTCTTGCTGTCCTGGAAGGAAAATTATAAAGCAAAATGTGCAGGCAACTTTCTAAGCTGGGGGTTGTCAGCCTGGTGCCAAGCTGATTGGAATTTTTTTTTAAAATGCCGTGACTCAGAGACTGAAGGAAGTTGCCTAAGCTGGGCAACTCTTGGGCAAGAGTGGAAGTAGAACTGTAGATCTGACAAATCTGGGTTCCGGATGAGTCTGGAATTTAGAGATGGATGATTCCTTTTCTCATTTTTCCAATCTTCAGTTCTCTTTAACAGTTGGCAATTATTATTTTTTAAAAGTCCTCCCAAAATTTCATCTGTGTTTTTAGTTTCATCTGTGTTTTTGTGCGCATTCTTGCCTAAAAAATACAATGGTATCTTCGGTTACATACGCTTACGGTTACAGACACTTCAGGTTACAGACTCCGCTAACCCAGAAATATTACCTCGGGTTAAGAACTTTGCTTCAGGATGAGAACAGAAATCGTGCAGCAGCGGCCCAGCTGCAGCAGGAGGCCCCATTAGCTAAAGTGGTGCTTCAGGTTAAGAACAGTTTCAGGTTAAAAACAGGCCTCCAGAACAAATTAAGTTCTTAATCCGAGGTACCACTGTACACTTTTGCAAGTAATACCCATAGTATTTATTTATTTGTCTATTTATTGCAGAAAATAGGTTTTTCTATAGTTTGTCTATAGGTCTATAATCATAAAAAATCATTAAGCTGTTTACATAAAATATAAATTTAAAATGATCAATAGAAGCCAGAAGTTTATATATGAATTCCTGTGTGAACTTTCCCCTAATCTGCCCATTTTTGCACACATTACAGTCGTACCTTAGATCTCAAATGCCTAGGCTCCCGAACGATTGAAACCCAGAAGTGAGTGTTCTGGTTTTCAAATGATTTTCAGAAGCCAAACATCCAGCACAGCTGCAGGATTGGCTGCAGGAGCTTTCTGCAGCCAATCAGAAGCCGCACTTTGGTTTCCGAACATTCTGGAAGTCGAACAGACTCCTGGAATGCATTCTGTTCGAGAACCGAGGTACGACTGTATTTGGTTGGGGGACTGCACTGAAAGAAGTTGTGGAAGCTGAAATTTTTGAATTTAGAAAAATAGCTGCGTTTTGGTTGAACCTCGTGAAAATGCCAGCTGAGTGGAATTTCTCCCCCGTCCCTCACCTAGATCCCAGATGGCGACCTCCACTTTTCTGCCAGTCTGTGGGTTTGTCTTCCCTCTTCTTGACTTCCGCAGTCCTGCCCCCTTGCTAGACTGGCTCTCTTCTCATGCTGGAGATGATTGGTGGGAATGTAAAGCCAGCAGCCGGCTGGTTAGGACACAGCGATCACTTGTGTCCCCACTATGCACGTCCGCAAGGTGTGATTTATCGCGACATGTTCGTGATTTACTCCCTGCTGTTGCTACTGTCATAAATCGCCTGTGCAAGTGGCTGGCTCTGTATCACAGTGGCCGACAGGCAACGTAATGAACTGGCACGCATGGTGCGCTGCTCAGAATGGCCATTGTTTTCAGGGGCTGCTTGCCCCATGCCTCTCCAGACAGGGTGGGTGTTGTGGGTTTGCAGCCCCCAGCAACATTTTCTTTGGGATGAAAACACCCCCCCCCCCAACCCCATGATCAATAGGTTTTGCTTAACAGTCCACATGGTCACCCATCCTTTGGGATGAGAAAGGATTTATTCTCACCCTGGGTCTGATTGGTTAATTAATGATTTTAACCTGTGTTAAACCCTCCCTCTCCCCACACTCTCCAGTTTGATACCCACATAGAAAAGGCAAGATCTTTTGCACAGTGAAAGGAAATTAAAGGCTCACACATTAATAGATTCACAGGGTTTGAGGCATTGCTTGTCCCGCGGAACGAGACCGGTGATAAATCCTTGTGGGATTAGCGGCAAAGTGGATCAAGAGACAACCCCACAATTGATGTGATCTTAGGTTTGGGTTGAGGGGCTGGGCGCAGGCTCGACAAGTGCTAGCCCAGAGACTGCGAATTAGCGATGCCATATTGGGTTGCTGCCATTGATACTAGCGGAAGGTTTGCAAATGTACACACGAAGAACAGTGATCCCTCTTCCAAGTTGCCTAGAGCAGGGGCCAGCTGGCTCAAGCTGGCTCCAGCCTCTCAATCTTTTCTCAAAAACCAAAATCTGCCAGAATTCTTTCTGTAAAGGCTTGTTTCCACTTCAGCAACCGAGAATCTGGCGGCACCTTAAAAGACTAGCCAATTTATTAGGGCATAAGCTTTCAGGGATTGCAGTCCATCAGAGGCATGAAGTGTTATTCTGAGTAGCAAGTACTGTGCCTATACAGGGATGGAGGGCAGGGTCAATAAGGAAATGCCAATAATGATAATTCCCCCATTAACAGTAGGCATTCACCAAAAAAAACAGTGGTCGATAGCACAGACATCCTAGCATCGGTAAGCCAATTAACACAAGTAGTGTGATAAAGTTATCTGGTCCCAATTCAATCCTCAAGTGTCAAACCTTTTGTAATTCAACAGTTTCGCATTGCAGTCTCCCTTGGATGTTCCTTTGTTCAAGGTTGGTCTCCTTGAGGTCCGTTACAGAGTGTCTTGGGGAGTTGAAATGTCCCCCCATTGGCTTTTGCTTATTGCCATTTCTGATGTTATGATTTGCATGGGCACTGGCCTGTCTTGTCCTATGTCGAATAATAATAATAATAATAATAATAATAATAATAATAATAATAATATATTATTTATACCCCGCCCATCTGGCCGGGTTTCCCCAGCCACTCTGGGCGGCTTCCAACAAAACAATAAAAATACAATAACCTATTAAACATTAAAAGCTTCCCTACAGGGCTGCCTTCAGATGTCTTCTAAAAGTTTGGTAGTTATTTTTCTCTTTGACATCTGGTGGGAGGGCGTTCCACAGGGTGGGTGCCACTACCAAGAAGGCCCTCTGCCTGGTTCCCTGTAACTTGGCTTCTTACAGCGTGGGAACCACCAGAAGGTCCTCGGCGCTGGACCTCGGTGTCCAGGCAGAACGATGGAGGTGGAGACGCTCCTTCAGGTATACTGGACCGAGGCCGTTTAGGGCTTTAAAGGTCAGCACCAACACTTTGAATTGTGCTCGGAAACGTACTGGGAGCCAGTGTAGGTCTTTCAAGACTGGTGTTATGTGGTTTTGGCGGCCGCTCCCAGTCACCAGTCTAGCTGCCGCATTCTGGATTAGTTGTAGTTTCCGGGTCACCTTCAAAGGTAGCCCCACATAGAGTGCATTGCAGTAGTCCAAGCGAGAGATAACTAGAGCATGTACCACTCTGGTGAGACAGTCCACTGGCAAGTAGGGTCTCAGCCTGCGTACCAGGTGGAGCTGATAAACAGCTGCCCTGGACACAGAATTGACCTGCACCTGCATGGACAGCTGTGAGTCCAAAATGACTCCCAGGCTGCGCCCCTGGTCCTTCAGGGGCACAGTTACCCCATTCAGGACCAGGGAGTCCTCCACACCTGCCCCCTGTCCCCCCAAAACAGTACTTCTGTCTTGTCAGGATTCTTGTCAGGATCCATTAGCCGCCATCCATCCAGCTGCTAGAAATTGCTGGCTTCTCTGTCTGGGTGCTGGAACTCTGCCCCCAGCCACACACCCTCTTCCAAAGCCTCACATCCTTCAGTGGTCCTCATTTGCACCGTCCCACCCCTTGAGGTTTTTTCCTGGCTGGCATAGGTCCTTGAACTCTGATTATGCTTCCTGTGTGCCTGGATGGAAGGCAGAGAGGGACTTGTGAATGTGTAGAAACCAGCCTATTGCACGAAAGTGAAAATCTACATTCACTTTTGCTTACGACTCCACCCACCACTGGCATGTTGCCATTGGCCAGAAGGAAATGTGGCCCTAAGGTTGAAGAAGCTTGACGCAGCTAGCTTTTGGAGGAACTGATACTGCTTCTGGTTTCTGCCTAGCTGCCTGCTACTGATCCTCTGTGCTTGACATGTAAATAAACAGATTATCCCTCAAACGCTGCAAGACATCTTCTTCCTTACCCATTGTTTTCCCCATACTCCCCAGTCCCGTATCCTCCTTATCTCGAAAGTAGAAGGCAGAGCCTTGTTTGGGCAGATACAAATGTCAAAGGAGACTGCCTGGGAATCATCTTGACCACCCCTGGTAAGCCGCCCACCTTCTCCTCCTGCCTTTTAAAGCTTGCTTCACAGAAGCCCATGCAGTGTGACGGATTTCCTTGCTAGCAGCTGCTAAGTCACTCATGAGGGACGGCGCCATGTGCCATCTATTACCGGCAGAGATTTCCACCCCAATAACATTGATTCCTCGGTTCCTGGCTGCCATAACTCAGAGTCCCTATTAAACCTCCTGCTCGGAGCCCTTTCCTGCCGCTGATGGTGGGAGTCCCATGAACAGGGCTGCATTTAGGACACACTGAGAAAATAAAGTAGAATTCCTTGCCCCCTGCAATCCAAATTCTGTGTCAAGAACATCTGGATTCTGCAACTTCTGTACGTTATGCACCTAGAGCAAGTGGGAGAAAAACTGTCTTGAGAGGGGGGCAAAGGAAAATTGGGGAGAATAAATAAATAAACATAAACATAAATACATAATTTTGTTTGTAGGCCACCTTTCGATGGTTCACACAATGCTTAGCGGCTTACAACATAATTAATAAAAGTGGTCCTAAACGATAGATAGGACATAAAAAGCACACACAACCAAATCACACAATTTCTACATAAATCATAATAACATCTAAAAGAAAGATACAGAAATCAGTATCAATAACAGCACAAACCACCCTCCCAACAAATCCTACTAAACAATAGTCTGTTCAGCAGCCCAATCTTTTGTAGTTGGAGTCAGTCAGGGCCCCACCCTCCCAGGCAAGGTGGGAAAAGACCTGCAAGGCAGGGAGCAGGTCTTTCCAGGTCTCACAGCCAAGATGTTCTCTGCCTCTTCAGCAGCCTGAGATTTTGTAGCTGGAGTCAGTCAAGGCTCCTTCCACCCAGGTCAGGAAGAAAAAAGCCTGCAGGGCAGGGAACAGGTCTTCCAGGACTCACAGCCAAGATGGATATGACTCCAGTTATTTAATAGGGAAGGCCACAGCTCAGTGGTACATCCTCTGCTTTGCATGGAGGTCCCAGGTTCAGTTCCTGGCATCTTCAGGTAGGACCGAAAACATATCTTGTCTGAAACCTGGGAGAGTCAGAGTAGACAACAGTGAGTTAGATGGGTCAGTGGTATGACTTGCAGCTACCCTCCTCCCAAAGCCCTTTTGCATGGCACACAGCTCTGCCATCCTGATAAATAGGAGAACTCCTTGTATTTTATTTATTTATGGATCGTTGTTAACAATCTGTGGAAGGGCATGCATTTTTAAATGTTACAGTATTCCCAGGCCATTTGTGTAGCACACTGAAATACTAAATTGTTTTTTCCTCCCTGCTTTAAACCCCCCCCCCCCCCAGTTTTCAAAGATGTCCAGGTGTTAATTGCAACGAGAAAGCCAGCCTCCCTGTTATTAAGGATCTAAATTCATGCTTCCTGTCTTGGAAGACCTGATGCAGTTTTTCTGCTGACTGCTCTGATTCTCAGGGAATCTAAAAGCAGCAGTCTCATGCCTTAAAATACAGATGGTGCAGGCCAGAGAAAAAAGTTCGTGTTGTTTGTTTCTTTTTACATTTCCCAGAAACTTTCATGCTAAAATCCAAACCAAAACAGCAGCACAAATCTCTGCCCCGAGCAACATACAATCTAAATTTTGAGAGGCTGGAGGCAACAAAGGATTATGTGATGACACAAAGGTTATGGGGGAAGAATACGAGCAAATGCAGTTGCGTATGAATTCCAAAGGGCAGAGCCAAAGTGTGCCCCTTAGCCAGAACAATGGATTGAGGCTACAGTCCACTAAACTCCCAACCTCCCTAGAAATTTATGGTAGTATGCCCTTGGTATGTACGCTATTTCCCCCAGCTCTGCCATTGCTTCTGGTCAAACTGGCTTTGCAGGCTTCTGAAGCGCCGCGAAAGCTTACAATACCTGTTTGGCCAGAGAGAATATTCTGCATTCAGCTTGCTTGTCTTGTGTGGATTTCATGACAATCCTTGCAAGGAAGTTATATGTAGCTGGTACATGTTTGTTTATTTCCCTGCTTTGCTCCATTTTTATCCCTCTCTTCCTCCAAGAATATTCAGCGCAGTGTACATTGTTCTCTGACCCATTTTTATCTGCACAACAATCCGTGAGGTAGGGTAAGCTAAGAGATGGTGACTGGCCCAAGCTTTGTGATGGAGGGTTGGGGAGGAATCTGTAAGCTGTGTGCTTGAAGGAAGAACCGAACCTGGTCCTAGCCTAACACTCTAAACTACTATAGTGGTGCTGATGATTCTTACCAAGCCAAGTGCTTGGATGCTGAATCCTTCAATGTGAGAGGAAGAATTATTCCCTCGTACTGGCAATAGGGAGTGATTCAGACCCTATTTTCCAGGGACAGTCCTGGATTTGCAGAAGCCATCCCTGTTTTTTATTTGATCCCAGAATGTCCCGCTTTTTCCTTTGGATGTCCATATTTTCATCAGAGAAATGTTGGAGGGTTTGGAATAGGATGTCTCTATTTTCATCAGAGAAATGTTGGAGGGTATGCATGATTTCATGGTTGATTCTAGGAGTTGTTGCCTAAACACAGATCCTCATATAGAATTGCTCCACTAGATAGCATTCAAAATGGTCTTCAATCACCACTAGGTACTGCACACCTGCTGCATTTGGGATGCATCGCAAAATAAAATAAAAATTGCTTGAAGACAACCCCAATTTTGCTCCAAGGAAAGCTGAATTTTGCATCAATTTTGCAGATTTAGCACACATAAATTTTACACTATTTCTGCATGTCTGTTCACCATGTTGTTGTCGTTGTTGTTTAGTTGTTTAGTTGTGTCCGACTCTTCGTGACCCCATGGACCAGAGCACGCCAGGCACTCCTGTCTTCCACTGCCTCCTGCAGTTTGGTCAAATTCATGCTGGTAGCTTCGAGAACACTGTCCAACCATCTCGTCCTCTGTCGTCCCCTTTTCCTTGTGCCCTCCATCTTTCCCAACATCAGGGTCTTTTCCAGGGAGTCTTCTCTTCTCATGAGGTGGAGCCTCAGCTTCAGGATCTGTCCTTCCAGTGAGCACTCAGGGCTGATTTCCTTCAGAATGGAGAGGTTTGATCTTCTTGCAGTCCATGGGACTCTCAAGAGTCTCCTCCAGCACCATAATTCAAAAGCATCAATTCTTTGGCGATCAGCCTTCTTTATGGTCCAGCTCTCACTTCCCTGTTCACCACAGCACTGAATCTATGCCCTCCTTTCCATGCTGAAAATCCTGCTTAACTTCCCTTTGGCTTATGAGATCGGTGCCTAGTAAGGTCAGCATATTTTCCAGTCTCTTACTGCAGACTTAAGGGGTAGGAACGTGCTTTTAAAAATTATAAGCCAGGTGTAGTGGTTAAGAGCGGTAGACTCCTAATCTGGGGAACCGGGTTCGCGTCTCCGCTCCTCCACATGCAGCTGCTGGGTGACCTTGGGCCAGTCACACTTCTTTGAAGTCTCTCAGCCCCACTTACCTCACAGAGTGTTTGTTGTGGGGGAGGAAGGGAAAGGAGATTGTTAGCCGCTTTGAGACTCCTTAAAGGGAGTGAAAGGCGGGATATCAAATCCAAACTCTTCTCTTCTTCTCTTAGAATGCAGCATTCTGCACCTGATGCTAATTTTGCTGTTCGCAGAGTGTGATTATAGAACAGCCCTGTGTGTTTTATTGACAGCATTTGTTTGTCCATTAAAAGAAATGAGATTGCAACAGACAAGCAGCATAATGTGGCTTGTTTCAGTTGTCTCACAAAGGTTACCACTTACCTATGTCAACGCAGGCCATTGCAAGAATGTTTAATTGTAGCATAAAGGTGGCACTGTTATTATAGCTCCTGTTTTATTGGCAACATAGGAGTTGGAGGCAGCCGCTTCCTGAAGTGACCGCTAGAGGGCACTTTGGAGCTCAGGAATACCTTGCACAGGAAGAGGAAATGAAGGGTTTCACCTGTCCTAAAGCCATAGAGGTGATGGTCACAATCCCAATGAAGCTGGCTGCTTAATAGGGAGGAATCCACTCTGCCCACTCTGGCACTTTGCATCCATTTGTGGTGTGTGACATATCTATCAGAGTTACTTGAATTTTCAAACTCCGCTCTGATTCTCCTTCCATCCTTGGTCACTATGCGTCAAAATGGATTCCCCACTTTTCACACTGTGTTGTTTCTGCGAAACTAACCATGTCTACTCAAAAGTAAGTCCTAGCAAATTCAGGATGGCTTACCCCTAGGTAAGTGATTGTGTTGTTGTTGTTGTTGTTGTTGTTTGTATACCTCACTCAGGGTGGTTCACAACATAAAATCACAATATGAAAAACAGAAAATGTGTAATAAAAATGAAAACAAAGACAACCCAATACCCCCACCCCGTGGGATGGAATTCGGGCAGTTTAAAAAATTCAGATGAGTTTGGAGCAATGCTTTTTTTCTGGGGGTATTCAACGGCACACAGTATTGGAACCATTTTTTCTAGAAGAAAAGCACTGGTATGCTTCTGAAATGGGAGCGTACAGTACAAATTATGTTTTGACAAGGCAGTTTTGACATGGTAGGAAACAGAAGAGAAGGGATTTGCATTTCTCAGATCGGGACAATGAGAACCGGGACAGCCCTAACCAAACTCTAAAAGCAGTATTTGCATTGGTTTTCATGTAAGTAACCCAGGGGTGGGGGTCCCTGCCCAGACCGAGGGCCACATTCTGTCTGGGGTAACCTTCCAGGGGCCACATGGCAGTGGTGGATGAAACAATAACTGGATAATCCACCTTGTTTCACTAAATTATAAAATAACCCCCCTCCCCAAATAAACACCCAGCCTTAATAGACACCATTCAGAAATTGCCTTTAAAAGTTCATGACCAAGCATCCATGCTTATAGGTGTTGTAATAAACTCTCTTGTTTTTGGTATAATTTCTGGATCATGGATGCGGTGCTGGGTTAGAATAATGCCACCAGCCCTGTGCTTCTAACTGTTGAACAGTTATGTGTGACTCAGAAGTGTGCTCCGCGTCTCACAGCCACATAAAGTGGCCTGATACGGCGACGGGCCACTTCTCCTCGTCTGCATCCCTCGCGAGGAGGAAGGGACCGGCGAGGCGAGACCCCTTGGCTGGCGTTTTCCACGTGGCTGCAGCACTTCATCTTGCGAGGGGAGTGCCGCCGTGTGATCGCTGGGCTTAATGAGCTATGGGGTTATTTATGGTCCTGTGCTTGGAGAATCACTGTGGATTTATCGCTGCCTTCTGTAAATATAGTGTGGCAAAACCCTCTGCAAAAAAAGGAGAGGGTTGCAGGAGAAAGCCAGAGTGGAGAAGAAGGGGGAATTGAAGCTGGTTGCTGAGCAGAGGATCAGAATGCAGAAAGGAAAATGCAAGGCGCCTGGTGCCACCCCCTTTCCCCAAGACAAGCTCACCTGTACGTCACCGATCCTCCTCTCTGAACACACAGGTTAATCACACACACTGCCCTTTGAGAGCCACTCATTACATTGCTGAAGAGTACGACTAAAGCTGTAGCCTGTACGCAACGAATGCAAATTTGCACACAGGTGTAACGTACAGGTACAGTTGTTGTGGAGTCAGAATCGGCTGCAGCCTCCCTTCAAGTGAAGAACTCAGTGGCTTTCCTGTGTTTGTGTCTGGGTAATAGCCCTGACACGCAACGCGGGTGGCGCTGTGGGTTAAACCACAGAGCCTAGGGCTTGCTGATCAGAAGGTCAGAGGTTCGAATCCGTGCGACGGGGTGAGCTCCCGTTGCTCGGTCCCTGCTCCTGCCAACCTAGCAGTTCGAAAGCACGTCAAAGTGCAAGTAGATAAATAGGTACCACTCTGGCGGGAAGGTAAACAGCGTTTCCATGCGCTGCTCTGGTTCGCCAGAAGCGGCTTAGTCATGCTGGCCACATGACCCAGAAGCTGTACACCGGCTCCCTTGGCCAATAAAGCGAGATGAGCACCGCAACCCCAGAGTCGGCCACGACTGGACCTAATGGTCATGGGACCCTTTACCTTTACCTTAATAGCCCTGCGTTCGTGGGCAGTAGTCAACTAAAATCCTTGTGCTCACAAAATGATTAGAGCTAGTACAACAGGACCTCTCCTATTTCATTGCTGGGAGTTGGAGTAAATGGCCCCTGGGGTATCTTCCTACTCTACAGTTCTATGATACCTCTCCTTCAAGCAGCCAATGCTGTCCCCAGAAATGTTCCATTGGGTTGGGGGAACCCTCAGAATGGATTGGGGGGGGGGAGCACGGGAGGAGGAGGAGGAGAATGTGCCATTTTTCTGTTGACCAAGGGAAAGGCAGAGGCTTCATACTCACTACTAGCCAGAAGGACCGCAGTTAGACGACCCTTTCCATTTCCTTCTATTCCTGGAGTCTGAATATGCATGTGTTATGTACTGAGTTGAATAGGATCCAAAATGCAGCAGTCTGATTGGTCCTAGAACAATAGGATCCAAAATGCAGCAGTCTGATTGGTCCTAGAACAATAGGATTCAGAATGCAGCAGTCTGATTGGTCCACAGGAGCCACCCAATCCAGCTCCATGTGGAAGTGAGTCTGCAACCTGATTGGCCTACAGGAATCCCAGAATTAGCCAATCACCTGGGGCCCATTGTGTAAATAATGTATATAAAGCAGACATTCTGGGGGAACTTCCATTCCTCCTCACCACTATGAGCTGAATAAAGAGCATGAAATCCACTCTTGACTCCGAGTATATTTCAGCATGGTACCAGGTAATGCTAGTGGTCTGGAGGAGCCAGCATGGTCTGGAGGTTAGAGCAACGGTAGGCAACTTGTGACCTTTGAGATGTTAGACTCATAGAACTGTAGACTTGGATGGGATCCCAAGGATAATCTAGTCCAACCCCTTGCAATGCAGGAATCACAGCTAAATAATCCCTGACAAATGGCCATCCAACCTTTCTTTTAAAATTTTCAATGGAGGAGAGTCCACCAGTTTCTGAGATAGTCAATCCCACTGTCCATTCCAGGGATTATTTAGCTCTTATTGTAAGAAAGTTTTTAATGTTCAGTAGGAATATACTTTCTTGAAATTTGAATCCATCGGTTTGAGTCCTACCCTTTGGAGCAGCAGAAAACAATCTTGCTCCATCTTCCACCCTTTAGGTGTCGGAAGATGGCTGTGTGTCTCCCCTCAGTCTTAAACACGCCCAGCTCCCTTTTCCTCAAAAGGTTTAGTTTCCAGACCCTTGAAGAAGAAGAAGAAGAAGAAGAAGAAGAAGAAGAAGAAGAGTTTGTATTTGATATCCCGCTTTATCACTACCCTAAGGAGTCTCAAAGCAGCTAACATTCTCCTTTTCCCTTCCTCCCCCACAACAAACACTCTGTGAGGTGAGTGGGGCTGAGAGACTTCAGAGAAGAGTGACTAGCCCAAGGTCACCCAGCAGCTGCATGTGGAGGAGCGGGGAAGCGAACCCGGTTCACCAGATTACGAGTCTACCGCTCTTAACCACTACACCACACTGGCTCTCTTGATCATCTCCACCACTCTGCTCTGCACACTCCTCTATTGTTGGACTTCAGTTCCCATCAGCCCCAGCCAGCATGGCAATGGTCAAGGACACGGGTAGGCAAACTAAGGCCCGGGGGCTGGATCCGGCCCAATTGCCTTCTAAATTCGGCCTGCGGACAGTCCGGGTATCAGCGCGTTTATACATGAGTAGAATGAGTCCTTTTATTTAAAATGCATCTCTGGGTTATTTGTGGGGCATAGGAATTCGTTCATTTTCCCCCCTTCAAAATATAGTCCGGCCCCCCACAAGGTCTGAGGGACAGTGGACTGAAAAAGTTTGCTAACCCCTGGTCAAGGATGATGGGAGTTGGAGTCCAACTGGAGAAACAGATTCCTCATCCCTGTAGTCTCTAATAGGTTTATTCAATGATAAAGTTTCCTAAAATACATATCATTAAAATCCACACCAGGTGTTCTGTTATGCATCTTAGTGGCTTTGCACTCATTGGGCCAAATAATGAGAAGGACAGCAGTGGGTTTTCTTCTGCCAGGCCCTCGCATCAGAGGTCAAGGAAATAAGCAGCTCTCCTATTTTTAAAAGACATCTGAAGGCAGCCCTGTTTAGGGAAGTTTTTAATAATGCAGTATTGTTTTTAACACTTGATTGGGAGCCGCCCAGAGTGGCTGGGGAAACTCAGCCAGATGGGTGGGGTATAAATCAATGTTGTATTATGATGATGATGATGATGATGATGTCTGTGTATTTCATCCCTTCTGTACCTGAAAGTAAAAGTGCTGGTGTGAGATGTAGGGAATGACCTGTGTCCATGTGGTTGCAGAAATGCTTGCAGACCGAATAGGCAATTTTTTCCTCCTTCCCTATCCTTGGATTTTTTTTAAAAAAATCTCCTTCCCTAGCCTTGGATGGGGACGCAGGTGGCACTGTGGGTTAAACCACAGAGCCTAGGACTTGCCAATCAGAAGGTTGGCGGTTCGAATCCCTGCGACGGGGTGAGCTCCCGTTGCTTGGTCCCAGCTCCTGCCAACCTAGCAGTTCGAAAGCACGTCAAAGTGCAAGTAGATAAATAGGTACCACTCCGGCAGAAAGGTAAACTGCGTTTCTGTGCACTGCTCTGGTTCGCCAGAAGCGGCTTAGCCATGCTAGCCACATGACCTGGAAGCTGTACGCTGGCTCCCTTGGCCAATAAAGCAAGATGAGCGCCGCAACCCCAGAGTCGGCCATGACTGGACCTAATGGTCAAGGGTCCCCTTTACTTTTACCTTTTATCATTGGATGGTCCTCAGCAGAGCACAGCACAGCACATATGCTGTTTGCTCCCTATGGGAGAGGACCACCAGGGTCATTCATGTGCATCCACCTGATCTTCTCCTTATCAGGGCAGCCTGTGCAAGGCAGCTCATGATCTGCACGGATCTCTGTTCTGAATGCCATCATGCAGTGGGAAGGAAAAGCAGCCAGGGCCATTGATCTTGAGTTCCAGGCTCAGTGCTGTATGTCCTAAACCGATAGAACAACCAGATAGCAACCTCTTGCACTGCGTTCACAAAGGCAGAACATCAGCTGAACAACGAAAGGTTGATTTTGATACTTTGGCACACTCCAAAGGCTAGGGAATGGATCGGCTCGCCTCGCTGGAAGAATCGTTTCACAAAGACAGCCAAGTCCCTGGGATCTTTGCAGAAAGTCCACCTCCCTGAGTAATTGTCTTGTCAATTTCTTGCCTAATGGGTGGCATTCAGAGGGTGTTGCTCTAAACTCATCACGCAGCCTAGCCAGCCATTTAAAGGGCAGCAGGCAAGGGGTGGGTGTGTTTGTCAAACATGCCAATGGAGGTGATGTATGTGCCCGGGAGGAAAAGTGCAGGAGAGGGCAGGACTCTCTCTCTCTCTCCATCTCTCGGATGCTGAGATTGTGGAGAGCAGGCCGTGGCAGTCCAAAATGGTCCTGAAGTTCAAAAACCCAGGGATGAGTAATTGGGGGGTGGGGAGAAGAGGCGTACATTTGACTACAACTCCAGCTCATAATAGGTGTTCCATCCATAGGAAGATGGATATACCCAAGGACTACACTGGAAATCTATCACGTGACGCGAAAGGTAACCTAACTTATTCCTAACCTAATTAGCACAAGTTGTGATGGCTAAAAATACAACCCCTGTAAACTAGGCTAGGTTGAGAGACAATGGGGGTTTGAACCTGTCACCCACAGTCTTAGGATATGTTCACATTCCTGCTTACTCCAGACCCATAAAGTTGAATTACACAATCCAGGACTAGTCACTCCATATCAATCCTGCTCTTTGATGCATCATTTCTTCAAACCGGTTTCAACCGGAAACCAGAGTAAGCAGTAGTGTGAATATTCGAGACAGTCACTGTGCACAGGCAAAAGGGCTGTTGTGTGCATAGAGGACAGCTTGATGAATAGGAGTTCCAGGAAGATTGCAGGGGCAGGTAAACCAAAAAGGCCACACATGTCATGTGAAGGCCTCTCTGACCTCATACTAATTCAGGGGCTGGGGAACAGGCAGCCAGGTACACTTGCCCTGGGCCTTGGAGGGCTAAATTGGATGGGGGCCCCTGCCAGGGACCAGCTGCTTTTGTCTTGGAGTTTATGACTTTATTCTAGCAAGACTTCCACCCCAGGCCTCAGACAAGCTCTGCACAGGTGGCCTGGCCTGGCCTCTGATGTGAACATGGGTGTGATTGTAAGATTGTGAATGATTGTGTGTGTGTGTGTTGGGGAGGGGAGACTTGTTGAGGCTCAGTTGGATGAAGTTGACTTGAACCGTGAGCTGAATGTATTCCAAATGAGTGTGCTGTTTTGTAAAGAGATGGCTATAAAATGGAACTCGTATCTTTTTGGACAATTCATTCCTTATAAAGATGAACTTTCACAGCTCTACTGCTGGAAAGGTGGGATATATCGTATTTTTCGCTCCATAAGACACACTTTTTTCCTCCTAAAAAGTAAGGGGAAATGTCTGTGCGTCTTATGGAGCAAATGTGTGGTCCCTGGAGCCAAATTGCCAAGGGCAAAAAGCAGATCATGCTTTTTATTTATTTTTTTAGAAAGAGGGAAGGGGGTGTTGAAACAAAGCTGCTGAGCAGCTGATCGGCAAGGGATTGGGAGGGAGATAAGGGACTCTAGAGATAAAGGAGGCTGCCTGGGAGGGGGGAGGTGGCACATGGATCCTCGGGAGTTTTGCATTGGGTCACCCCAAATTCACCATCAGATCACATAGCATGTCCATGGCTACAGCCTGCACCAAAAAAATCACCCATCCATTGTTTCATGGGGCCACAATGGCACAAAAACGTGGTTACAAAGCACGGATTCACATGGATTCTCAGGATTTTTGCATTGGGCTACCCCAAACTCACCATCAAATTACATGTCTGTGGCCACAGCATGAACCACAAAAATCACACATCCACTGTGTTGTTCAGAATATTTTCTTGTTTTCCTCCTCTAAAAACTAGGTGTGTCTTATGGAGCGAAAAATACGGCAAGTGCAGAAATAAAAAAATAATAAGCCAGCTAGGTTAAAATAGCTACATACGCTTAGTCCACCTAAATGTAATATTGACTAGACTAGGTGATGACTCTCAAGGGCAGGTCTAAGGCAGGGGTCTGTCTCACCATCACACAGTCCTTTTAACTGGAGATGGTACAGATGTAAGCTTGGCTCTTTCTGCATGCAAAGTGTGTGCAGTTTCTCACTGAGCTGTGTTCCCCTCCCATGATATATATATGGGCAAATTTCCACCTGGAGGGAAGAAGGGAAAGAGAAATGTTATCACTCCCCCCCCCCCCGCCGCCGCCCGTGTTTCATCTCCATGTTCTTTTTCAGTGTATGGGTACGAGAAGTGGGGGTGGAAAGAGTAAATAAAAATACGATTGTGGATCTTCAATAAATATAAATAAATAAAAATATGAAGAAAAGCAGATGTAAAACAGACTGACAAAATACACCGCCTATAAAACCTAGTTACTCATCCAAGAATGCTGAAATGATCATTGTCAGATATTTTTCTTGTTAACAAATGCTGAATGATCCTTTCACAGGTGTTGAGCACTTTGCAAATGTGATGCCCTTTAGGGAAGAGAAGCTAAATAGGAAACAACTTGCTTCGTCATAAATTACTTCTTTTCCTGACAGACAGTTTCTAAGATCAGTTTCACTTAGTATAGTCCCTTATTCTAGGGTGGGGCACTGTTGCCTTTTTTAGATATCAGTGAGCAGTTCAGAACTGGAACCTTACGCTCAGATAAAGGTAAAGGGACCCCGGACCATTAGGTCCAGTCACGAATGACTCTGGGGTTGCGGCGCTTATCTCACTTTACTGGCCGAGGGAGCCGGCGTACAGCTTCTGGGTCATGTGGCCTGCATCACTAAGCCGCCTCTGGCGAACCAGAGCAGCACACGGAAATACCGTTTACCTTCCCGTCGGAGTGGTACCTATTTATCTACTTGCACTTTGACGTCCTTTTGAACTGCTAGGTGGGCAGGAGCAGGGACCGAGCAACGGGAGCTCACCCCATCACGGGGATTCAAACTGCCGACCTTCTGATCGGCAAGCCCTGGGCTCTGTGGTTTAGACCACAGTGCCACCCGCATCAGACAGAAGAGCTGATATGTCTTTGGGTTAGAAATTTCACAGATTAGGATTTTCAGTTTTCCTGAGAAATGCAATAAGGTGAGTGGTGAGTCTGAAAGACCCCAGTTTCACTTTCAGCTCAGCCACCTGGACAGTAGATGGCCTTCAAAAAGATCTTATTTCTTCACAGCCTCCACTTCTCCAATACAGTGGTACCTTGGTTCTCAAATGCCTTGGAGCTCAAACAACTTGGAACCCAAACACTGCAAACCCGGAAGGAAGTGTTCTGGTTTGCGAACTGTTTTCAGAAGCCAAATGTGCTCTGATTTGAGTCCCACACTTCCGTTTTGAGTGTTACGCTGAGGTCTGTCTGTTTCTGCTATTTATTTTGCATTTTTGTAGCTTTTTGTTTTGTTTTTGTGACTTTGTGGGACCCAGTTCAGCTACTGATTGATAGATAGTGTGACTGCAGTACATTGTTTTTTGCTTTCATTTTATGGATCAGTGGTCTCGTTAGATATTAAAATCCATGTTAAATTGCTAATTTAGGGGTTGTTTTTAAGTCTGGAACGGATTAATCCATTTTGCATTACTTTCTATGGGAAAGCGCTCCTTGGTTTTGGAATGCTTTGGTTTCGGAACCGACTTCCGGAATGGATTAAGTTTGAGAACCAAGGTACCACTGTATGGGGTAATCATACCGGCCTGACTTGAAGAGCTGTTCTGAGGGTTACAGAGTGAATAAGTGTGAATCCCTGTGAATGTTTGAAATAACATTGTGATATGAAGCCCTGTCATGAAAGCCGGATTTCTGTGGTCAGTACTGCACCCGTAAAAGTTTAATTTCACAACCTCAACCCCTTCCCCACAGTTCCACAACATTTTGCTCCTGAAGGAGCGTCTCCACCCCCATCGTTCTGCCTGGATGCTGAGGTCCAGCGCCGAGGGCCTTCTGGCGGTCCCCTCATTGCAAGAAGCAAAGCTACAAGGAACCAGGCAGAGGGCCTTTTCGGTAGTGGCGCCCACCCTGTGGAACGCCCTCCCATCAGATGTCAAAATGATAAACAACTATCTGATATTCAGAAGACATCTTAAGGCAGCCCTGTTCAGGGAAGTTTTTAATGTATGATATTTTAGTGTTTTTTGGTTTCTATGGAAGCCGCCCAGAGTGGCTGGGGAAACCCAGCCAGATGGGCGGGGTACAAATAATAAATTATTATTATTATTTGCAGTTTTTGCAGGAACATGTGAAGAGCCCTGCCAGGTCAGGGCCCACTCATTCATTTTAAGTGTCTAACAAGACTCTAGCTGTGTAGTGGTGAAAAACCAGAGGCATAGGGCCCATGCTCACAGGTCCTTTTCCTTTATAGTTGTTCTTTTGAAGAGGAGACATGTCCACAGACAGTATGGCAATGATGCTAAATAGACTTGCTTGGACTTGGAGGAAGTGGCCTTCAACATTAACAGACTCTCCAAGTGTCCCTACTTTCTAGGGACAGTCCCAGATTTATAGAAGCTGTCTCGGTTTCTGCTTTGATCCCAGAATGTCCCGCTTTCCCTTAAGACATCCCCATTTTCATCGAAGAAATGTTGGAGGGTATGGAGTTCTGTGAAATAACTATCTATACAACCTTCAGAAGACATCTGAAGACAGCCCTGTATAGGGAAGTTTTTAAATGTTTCATGTTCTATTAAGTTTATACACCGTATTTTTCGCTCTATAAGACGCACCAGACCACAAGACGCACCTAGTTTTTGGAGGAGGAAAACAAGAAAAAAAATATTCTGAATCTCAGAAGCCAGAACAGCAAGAGGGATCGCTGCACAGTGAAAGCAGCAATCCCTCTTGCTGTTCTGGCTTCTGGGATAGCTGCGCAGCCTGCATTCGCTCCATAAGACGCACACACATTTCCCCTTACTTTTTAGGAGGGAAAAAGTGAGTCTTATAGAGCAAAAAATACGGTATATGTTGGAAGCTGCCCAGAGTGATTGGGGCAACCCAGTCAGATGGGCAGGGTATAAATAATAAAATTATTATCATTATGGAATAGGACGTCCTTATTTTCATTGGAGAAATGTTGGAGGGTATGGATTAATGGTGCTTTCAGTAGCTCTCCCCTCTCCTCTTAAAACCAGGGAATCAAAGTCAAAGCTTTTATTTGTTTATTTATCCAGAACTGTCACATCTAAATCATGAATTAAGGAGAAAAAATCACAAGTGTGGTTAATTCAGAATGTAAGCGTGTGAAATAAACAATATATCCTCCGGGTAGTGGGAGCATTGGTGGGGTGGGGGCGGAGGGGAAGAAAGAAAGGAGTGTGTGTGTTTCAGATTGTGACATCAGAAATTTCATATAAAGTAAAATAAAATGAATCGTGCACAGGAATACCCTCTCCATGGTCCTCACACACAGCCACAGGCTCTTTAATATTGGGTTGTCACTTGATTTCCTGGGGTAGTTAGTGGTCTTCCCCGACTCTGCAGCTTGTAGCCATTAGAATAAGCAGGGCATTCTCTGCAGTCCACCCCAAGGCAAGCAGGTCCGTTCAGAAGGGCTGCCAAATTGTTAAGGGCAGGCTTCTGCCGTTGGTATAATAAGCCAAGCGACAGAGGCAGTTGTGGGAGGGATGCCATGCAGCCGAGCAGGCAGAAGGATGCTGGCGATTGGAACAAGGTCATCGGCAGGTCATCTTCACAGCATCCCTACGGGTACCACTTCATCAGCAGCCTATCAGCTTCCAGCCGCTCTCTGATTGGCCGAGAGGGAGCGTCTGATCTCGGTCTCTTTCCAGCATCTGTCAGATGAAGGTGTGATGGATGGAGCCTCCGCTACCTGCGCCCTGAGCCTGCCAGGCGCTTCTGACTGCCAGTCCTCTCTCCCATCTCCTCTCTCAAGCCCCCTCGCCTCCCCCACTGCTGCTGTTATTAGTACGATCATCTCAATGCGGAGGTAGAGAAGCAGACAAAGCTGTTTGCCTTTTAGCCAGGGGTTAGATTGCTCTCTCTCTCTCTCTAACATTAAACACCAATTTCATTACTTCCTCATCATCACTTGCTCATCATCATTATTAACATTTTAAAGCCCAGATGCACTTTTCCTGCACTTTATACTGCAGGCAGAAAAAAAAATACTAGGTTTGCCGGTTTGCACAGGGATCCGGCTCTGTGAAAAGTGAACCTCTCCGTTCCCAAACACACACTTGTTCCAATCACATTTGAAGTGTATGCTTTATAAACAACACATGGGTGTACCTCTGAAAACGTAATGTGTGAATCATTCCCAAATGGGTCAGGATTGGGAAAGGAGAGGTGTAAGGGAACTTTTTGGAATCATCTAATAACAAGGCAATGATCATATAAGAGTTGCAGATCCATAAGTTTTGGAACTCCAGCTTTTTGGGGAGGTGGTGAGACACTGAGATGTGGGACAAAGGACTGACAGGGATTAGATCATTACATCCTGTTTCTTTTTATTTATACTGTATTTACTATAAAAAGCAAAAACTTATTTATCCTGCCAGGCATTTGGAAGCTACTGATCGGCTCTGTGTTGAATTCTAAGCTTTTGATGATTATTGGGCTCGTATGTCTTTTCCTTTGCTGTATTTTATGTTTTTATTAGCAGCAGTTTATGGAAGGACATTTGCTCAATATTGAGGAGTGATTTTATCCTCTTTTTATGAAATCCCTGTCTTTTTTTCCTTTTTTCGGTAAGTCCCTCTAGGCAGAAAGACTCTCAGAGGTGTATTTCCTTTCCAGAGACACATGAGACTTTGCACAAACTCTGTGATTTGTCTGAATCGCCTTGCGAGTCTAGGGAATGCTCTCCTGTTGTTATGTTATGAAGCTGAGATGGTTCAGTGGTGCTGTACTGCAAAAAGAGCTTTCTCAGAAGGCGATTCTCTGTTGATATTTGGACTGCAAATGATAGAGGCTCAGACTTCTTTGGACTAAATTGTTACTCACAACCAGTAGCCTTACAAAATTATCCAGGGTTACCAAATATCTCGTTTTACTGTTTCCTTTTGAAGTAAAGTGCACTTTAGCACTTATTATTTTCTTACTACATTCTGTAACCAATTTAGATTCATACACTATGAATCCTGTGTCTCAGGATGGGTAGATTATTTTTTATTACTTGTGTGAAATGATACAAATACTGAAGATGAGAAAATGAGACTTTGTGTATGTTCGTATTACTGCTTCTTCAGCATCCAGTGTTCTCTCACGGCTATATTTTGAAGCCACATTCACGTAATGTTTTGACTCCCAGATGTTTAACAATAGCTGCATCTAAAAAATATTTCCTTTCTTCTTTCCCAAAAGTGGCTGATGAAACTAAGAAGGCTTGGTGACGGTGGGGAACCGGAATACATTTGCTGACTGAACTTTAAAGTTTCGTGAGCCCAATTTTTTTTAAAAAAACAACACACAACAACTCATCTTTTTGTCATTTTGTCACCTCCCTGAGTGATGACACCCGGGGCGGTCCACACCCCCCCCCACCCCTTCCTCCGCCACTGCTACAGACTCAAGGAATATGGTGCTTCTGAACACCATATTTTGCGAGGAAGTACTTTGAGCTCAGTTTCTGGTACAGCAAACATGATCCGTGCAGGAGGCACATTCGCAACCTGCACCATTCGCAACCTGCGACCCGCGCATCTGCACACACGTGGGTCATGACTCTGCGCTTCTGTGTATGCGCAAAGCGCGATTTAGCACTTCTGCGCATGCGCAAGCACCAAAACCCGGAAGTAACCCGTTCCGGTACTTCCAGGTTCGGTGCGGTGCGCAACCCAAAATCGCACAGCCCGAAGCGTCTGTAACCCGAGGTATGACTGTACTGAACACCTATTCCTGGACTGAGCATGTGTTCAGAAGCACCATATTCCTTGAGTCTGTAGCAGTGGTGGAGGAAGGGGTGCGGGGGGGGGGTGCGGACCGCCCCGGGTGTCATCACTCAGGGAGGTGACAAAATGACAAAAAGATGAGTTGTTGTTGTTGTTTTTTAAAAAATGGGCTCACGAAACTTTAAAGTTCAGTCAGCAAATGTAACGAAACACGGCTGGCACTGGGCACCACACCGCGGGGCTGGCACTTACCAAGGGGACTGCAGCGTGCCCAAGCTACGTGTCTCTCCTGGGAGTGATGTGGTGGCTTGGCCGCCTGCAGGCTCCACGCTGCCTCAAACAGCAGCATGGAGCTTGCGCCTGCCTACTGCCTCTCCCTCAGCTGCCCTACAGCTGATGGGGAGATAGCGGAGAGGCTCCACACAGTGCGCCCCACCCCCATGGGTGGCTCACCCCACCCCCAGCTGCAGGACGTGTGGGCCGCACTCGGCACCCGAGCGGCTAGCTCCGCCACTGGTCTGTAGGCCCCCTCCCCAAACTTGACTCCAGTTTTGGATCCAACAGTTCTAGCAGAAAGAAAAGTTGATCTTGCAGGTCTGAAGTGCGCCCACTTTAGTACATATAGCAGCTAAGATTGCATTCATACCAACTCCTTTGTAGCGCAGAAATAATTTTCCCCAATCTGCAATTGCTTGTGTTCATCCTCAACATGCTGCTTTCAATCTAGATCTCAGTCTGGATCTTGCCATTCACACAGGTGGGTGTGCTTACTTGATGTGCATTTGAGAACCCTCTCATTGACTAGGTTAGCTACGTCTTTTCCTCCCTGCAGATGCCCCAGTGCATGAAGAAGGAAGTGGTGGCTGTGTTCTTGGCACACACCTGCCCCCCATATCATTGGGCAAGTGTGGACACACACATACACCGTTGTCAGGACCACTCACATCTGTTTTCACCTGTTTTCAAATGAGCACACTGTAGGGTAATGCAGACTGAACCTGCAATGAGCTTTTATTTCTGGAATGGAAACAGTTTCTCCAGAATCACTTTCCGCGGCAAAAAAATATGCAGTACAGTGGTACCACGGGTTAAGTACTTAATTCATTCCGGAGGTCCGTTCTTAACCTGAAACTGTTCTTAACCTGAAGCACCACTTTAGCTAATGGGGCCTCCTGCTGCTGCTGCGCTGCCGGAGCCTGATTTCTGTTCTTATCCTGAAGCAGTTCTTAACCTGAAGCATTATTTCTGGGTTAGCAGAGTGTGTAACCTGAAGCGTATGTAACCCGAGGTACCACTGTAGATCTAAGTTGTGTGTGGACTATGTAAGACAAAAACCCAAGTACCCAGTTTCCATTGATTTTAGAGTAAACTGTTGTGGGTACACAGCCACAGGCTCAGTCGATCATCTCCTCCTGTGCCTCAGGAATAGTGATACTGACCTATTTTATAAGGTTGTTTTGAGGAGTACAAAGGTCACGTATGTTAAGTACACACAGCTGCTTTTTACCACATTCACCCTGCTACCACTCCTTCTGCTGCTTTATTACCTCTCCCTCTCCCTCCTCTGTTGTCTCCTCCGACCTCTTTAAATATCAGCTGTAGGCTCCGCAGGATGGGAATCTGTATATGACTCACACTGCTCAGTGAAACATCATGTACACTGATAGATATCTATGTATGTGCGTGCATGTGTGTGATTTTGGAAAGATGACTGCTGGTAGTGATCATTACGATTATCTATCTGCTGCTACCTGTTTATACATTGCTATAGGTCTGCAATGAAATTGTTTTGAGTGCCAGCAATGTGTTAGGCACTGTACAGAATATAGACCCTGCACTGGCTGCAGTCTGCATTAAAAAGAGAAGACAGGGATGGAGTGAGGTCAATGAGTGGCAGGTTAAATGGTGGATCAGTCACTTGAATGGCAATGGGGATCCATGGACAGAGCAAGGGCAAGGCTGCAATCCTACACTCATTTTGTTGTCGTTTAGTCCTTTAGTCGTGTCCGACTCTTCATGACCCCATGGACCAGAGCACGCCAGGCACTCCTGTCCTCCACTGCCTCCCTCAGTTTGGTCAAACTCATGCTGGTAGCTTCGAGAACACTGTCCAACCATCTCGCCCTCTGTCGTCCCCTTCTCCTTGTGCCCTCCATCTTTCCCAACATCAGGGTCTTTTCCAGGGAGTCTTCTCTTCTCATGAGGTGGCCTAAGTATTGGAGCCTCAGCTTCAGGATCTGTCCTTCCAGTGAGCACTCAGGGCTGATTTCCTTCAGAATGGAGAGGTTTGATCTTCTTGCAGTCCATGGGACTCTCAAGAGTCTCCTCCAGCACCATAATTCAAAAGCATCAATTCTTCGGCGATCAGCCTTCTTTATGGTCCAGTTCTCACTTCCATACATCACTACTGGGAAAACCATAGCTTTAACTATACGGGCCCACTGAACTCAATGGCATTTCTTTTCTGAGCAGACCTGCATTGGATCACACTGTTGGGGTGTTTGGGACCAGGGCTGTGGTTGCTGAGAATGGTCCTGAGGGCCAGCAGCATGCCTTCGCTCAGCCACGCCAAAGTCCGTCGAATTCCCGGTTTCAGCACCAGCCCTCACCAGCCCTCGCCTTCCCTGCCATGTCTCTACTTTCACTGTACATGGTTAATATCCAATTATAAACCTATCGCCCATTCATTTTGTTTAATGTTTTCCCGGAGCCATCTGAGCTAGTCGCCGTCACCACCTCTTGCGGTGGCGAATAAGTTAATTATGTGTTGTGTGAACAAGTACTTCCTTTTGTCAGGAGGAATCGCACGGGGTGGGGAGCCTGATGAATGGAGAATGGAGGCAGCCTAGGATAGGGGAGGGAGAGAGTCAGAAAGGGACCCTGGTAGAAGATGAGCTTGCTGTCTGGGTACAGTGGTACCTCAGGTTGCATACCCTTCAGGTTACATACGCTTCAGGTTACAGACTCCACTAACCCAGAAATAATACCTCGGGTTAAGAACTTTGCTTTAGGATGAGAACAGAAATTGTGCTCCGGCAGTGTGGCAGCAGCAGGAGGCCCCATTAGCTAAAGTGGTGCTCCAGGTTAAGAACAGTTTCAGGTTAAGAACGGACCTCCGGAACAAATTAAGTACTTAACCCGAGGTACCCACTGTAAAGGTAAAGGGACCCCCGACCATTAGGTCCAGTCGTCACCGATTCTAGGGTTGTGGCGCTCATCTCGCTTTACTGGCTGAGGGAGCCGGCGTACAGCTTCCGGGTCATGTGGCCAGCATGACTGAGCCACTTCTGGTGAACCAGAGCAGCGCACAGAAATGCTGTTTACCTTCCCGCCGGAGTGGTACCTATTTATCTACTTGCACTTTGATGTGCTTTTGAACTGCTAGTTTGGCAGGAGCAGGGACCGAGCTCACCCCGTCACGGGGATTCGAACCGCTGACCTTCTGACTGGCAAGTACTAGGCTCTGTGGTTTAACCCACAGCGCCACCCGCGTCCCACTGTACTTGCATGGAAACAACACCAGAGAGGGCAGGGAGTGTTTGAAATGAAAGCGTGCTTGGCCCTCTGTCTCAACTACCATGCCATTTTCATTTTATTTTTTGCTCCTTTTGATCAGTTGTGTGTGCAGGCAGAAATCCAGCAGGTGAAGCAAGGAGAGGTGGGGAGCTTCACCTCCCGGATGTGCTTTGCCATGCAGCTTTTAAAAAGGCACAGGAGAGAGTAAGCAAACTGGCATCCTTTCAAGAGTACCCCTGGGGGTGGGGGGTGCACAGAATTGATGCTCACCTGGTGGGACAGCCTTCCTCACCCCGTGTGGTTTCTCTGCCCATCTTCTGCTTATGAGTGCTGGCCCTTGAACACTGATAGTGTGTGTGTGTGTGTTTGCGCCCCCCCCCCCTTGCATGTGTTTTATTCTGCTGGGAGGCTTATCCCTGTTTCCTGGAGAGGCTGTAGCAGTTGGAGCGAAGGCTCCCTGGCTCACAGCTGTATAAAGGAGGTAGACAGATGGGGCAGGCAGGAGCTCATCTATCATGCCACTGTCCCTAGAGTGAAATTGCCAGCATGGGTACCGTGAGCCAACCTTGATACATGCACACATGACACAGCTGTGCAGATTGGAAAGCAAGCTTTGTGCTAGCTATTGCAACCAGGATGTGGATTCGGTTTAAAAAGAGAGAGAGAGAAAAAAATCTGGCCACATTCAACAGAATGTCTTAAGAGGAAACATCATTATTTTTTTGCGTTGATTGCCCTCGAAACAAACCTACTGTCCAGTCTGTTTTGCAGCAGACTTCTGCTTGACATTTCTCCCACCAATGAAATTTTAATCCAAAATGCTAGGTCGTTTATGCCTCGCCCCCCGCCCAGTTCACGGACAATCCAATCTGTAATCAGGTTCGGTTGAAGGACTTGGATTTAAGCTGAGTTGTAGCGAGATTGATTTTAGTCAGGCTAAAGTAGCTGAATTGTGGCTTGCGTCGTTGCAGGAGCGGGAGGAAGGGAATAGCTGCCATCTTGATTGTGCTTTGTGATCAGTGCTTTGAGTATATATGGAAATAAAGTGTTTTTGATTCTGAGTTAAACACGAAGCCTGTTTTTTTTTTTGTTGAAAGTTTTTTTCCTTTGCGGAGAAGAGGGGTGTGCGGTGATGAAGGAAAAATCAAGGGTAGACACATTTTTTCAAGGAATCAGCCAAAGTTAACCATTGTGCAGGGCAATGCCATGCTGGTCTACTCGGAAGTAAGTCCTGTTGAGTTCAGTAGGATTTACTCCCAGCTAAGTCTTCAGCCTTCAAGGTTTACTGAGTTCAGTGGAAGAGTGAAACACATGTGTCAGCTTCTCCCACTGAAATCAGCAGCACTTACTAGATTTAACTTTGGCTAGATTATGTGCATTGTATTTAAAGCACTGCAGGCAAGAACTATCAATATTGTTTCGTAGTAAATGCAAAAGAGACAGTGCCATGGAGAGGAGGGGGGCAGGAATACTAAAGAAAAATCGAAGAGAGTAAAAGGACTTCCAGCTCTCTCTTCTGCAGCTGCATATAATAGTTAATAGTTAATAATAATAATAATAATAATAATAATAATAATAATAATTTATTATTTATACCCCACCCATCTGGCTGGGTTTCCCCAGCCACTCTGGGCGGCTTCCAACAAAACACTAAAATACAATAACCTACTAAACATTAAAAGCTTCCCTAAACAGGGCTGCCTTCAGATGTCTTCTAAAAGTTTGGTAGTTATTTTTCTCTTTGACATCTGGTGGGAGGGCGTTCCACAGGGCGGGTGCCACTACCGAGAAGGCCCTCTGCCTGGTTCCCTATAACTTGGCTTCCTGCACCGAGGGAACCGCCAGAAGGCCCTCAGCGCTGGACCTCAGAATGATGGAGGTGGAGACGCTCCTTCAGGTATACTGGACCGAGGCCGTTTAGGGCTTTAAAGGTCAGCACCAACACTTTGAATTGTGCTTGGAAACGTACTGGGAGCCAATGTAGGTCTTTCAAGACCAGTGTTATATGGTCTCGGCGGCCGCTCCCAGTCATCAGTCTAGCTGCCGAATTCTGGATTAGTTGTAGTTTCTGGGTCACCTTCAAAGGTAGCCCCACATAGAGCACATTAAAACCCAACCATTCCATCACCTAAAAACCAGTATTATTTCAATCTTCAAATCCCAATATTACCAGTTCATTTTCTCTTTCACGCTAAAAGTCCATGAGAAATTTCCAATCCTTAACAAATGTCAGTAAAAGGTATTCCAGCTCTTGATGCTATAGGAAGCATTCTGTGCTGTAATTCATGGAATTGCCCCTACAGGACTTGTTTGCTCCAGGCCTGTTACTCTGGGAAGTATAGAATCTGGACATGAAGGCAACAGCCCTCCCCTGTTGTCTGTCTACAACATCTGGTATCCATAGGTATAGTGCCTCTGAACATAGAGGCTCAGTCTCCCAATTTACCTGTTGTCACCATCTTTAATTAGAGAACTCAAGGCGCAGGTCAATTTTGATCAGCATCTCTTATGAGCTTCAGTGCTGTTGCACTCAGCTTTTGCTTGCAGGCTTTCAGAAGGCATTTTGTTGGCCAATCTGAGAGCAGTACTGGACTAGATGGGTCTTTGATCTGATTCCGCAGGCTCTTAGGTCCTTAGGCTCCAGCCTCCCACCAATATTGCCCCCCTGCCATGCCTTTCCCAGCTCCCTCCGATGGCCTATCTTCCTTCTTCTGCCGCAGCCACCATGTGATCTTTACATGGTAGAAAATGGCCATGAAGCTCAAACTGTTGGTGGATGGAGGATTTATTATATTAAAGTGCACCGCCTGACCCGTTTCGACAAAACGTCTTCCCGAAGGGTGACTGTAAATACCAATAAACGCATCATAAAATTAATGTACAAACAACATCATCACTCAAGGAAATCATTCATAAAAAAGCAAAGTTCAAAGTGTATCAAATAAAGGACTATTATGCATATATTGATATTTACAGTTGCCCTCGAGAAAGACATTTTATTGTAGCACGTTTGGAGCAATACACTTTTTTTGGTGTAATAAATTCTGTGTTACCAGTTTAAAATTCACCTCTTGTTGATGATGATGACGATGAGTCTTTTTTCTTTTTCTTTTCCTGCTTTTGGAGGGGGCATTTCTGGTGCTGTAACTGCATGTAAGGTAAGGTAAAGGGACCCCTGACCATTAGGTCCAGTTGCGGACAACTCTGGGGTTGCGGCACTCATCTCGCTTTATTGGCCGAGGGAGCCAGCGTACAGCGTACATGTGGCTAGCATGACTAAGCCGCTTCTGGCGAACCAGAGCAGCGCACGGAAACACCGTTTACCTTCCCGCCGGAGTGGTACCTATTTATCTACTTGCACTTGATGTGCTTTCGAACTACTAGGTTGGCAGGAGCAGGGACTGAGCAACGGGAGCTCACCCCGTCGTGGGGATTTGAACCGCCGACCTTCTGATCAGCAAGTCCTAGGCTCTGTAGTTTAACCCACAGCTCCACCCGTGCCCCTTGTATCTGCATGTAGCAGCCATTATTAACACTCTTAATCTGGAATAACACAAAAGGCCGTAGCAAGGAAGCCAAAATCAGGTAGGACTAGACCTAAGGGCACCCCATGCCCACTCAGAGAATGGCAGGTGATGGGAGATGGCAGCATATCTGGGCTGACATGAAGATGCCAGGGCCCACCAGAGCTTATCATAGTCATCAGTTCCATAAGATCCCTTGGTCTTATTTTTCAAATAGTTGGGAGCTTGCATGTTGGGCAGATATCAGTTGGGCACAGACTTGTTAACAGATGCTCATTTTATTATTGTTTTCCTTAAAACAGCATTCTCAACCTTACATCCCAGATGTCATTGGAATACAGCTCCCATCATCCCTGACCACTGGTGTCAGGGAACTGCCATCGGAGCCAGAGGGAGAGGGAGGGCTCCAGAGGGATTCTGGAGAGCGTCCCGGGAGGGAGAGAAGCAGCACATCTTCTGGGGAAGGAAATTAGCATAGCACCAGTGGAGAAGGGGGGCAGATAGGGGAATCGGCGAGGTGGCTCCTCGCCGGGGACCAGTGGGGAGAGCACGGGTCCTCCGATGCCCACACCCTTCCTGCGCAGAAGGCTTCCGCGCAGGGAAAGTAGGCAGAGACTAGGCGTCAAAGAGCTTCTTTGCTGGAAGAAGTTCAAGAAACGCCCACTGACGGATTCTGCCAGTGATTGAGACAGCCACGGGCAAGTGGCAGTCCAGACAGAAAGGGTTCACTCAGGCAACCAGCCAGGTGTGGCGCCGATTTACGCACAAGCAACCCCTAGAACCATTACAACTGGTCTTGGTAGCTAAGGATGATGGGAGTTGTAGTTTGACAACATGTGGTGCTCCAAAGGTGAGAAAAGCTACATTTTAAGGGGATTGGTTGTTGCTGTTTTTTAGACCACACAGTGGTTAGAAATATAGGGACTCCTGAAAAATAATAGATTTCATGTCATCTCAAACACAGGGAGGGGATGATTGCCCCCCCCCCCAACCTTCTTAAATTGCATTGCTAGCCATGCTGCAAATGGTAGCACCATGGCTAAATGGTTGATGCAATGAAATAAAGTATTCTTTTGTTTACTTTTGAGTTTGGATATTTAAGCGCAAGAGCCTGTTTTCCCAGTGGCTAACCGAATGCCTATGGGCAGGCCATAAGCTCGACCTATGCCCTCTCCAGGAGCAATTCCATTCAGCTGGTATTCATATGCATAGCAAATGTTGTCAAGATGGGTTGCGGCTGCTAAAATTTGGAGGCAGCCCACCCATCACTTGCAATAGTTCTCCCCTGTTAGCTGTGCAACTGATTGTTGATATGGCACACGCCAGCAGATGGCGCTGCTGCACACAGCCATCCAAGTCAGTGGTGCCGGAGCAATGGTTCAGTATTGGGGTTGCATGCCGTTGCCCTATGCGTTTGGATCATGGAGAGTCAAGTATAGTATGCTGCCTTATGCTGCTGGCCCATCTAGTTGAATACTGCCTAAATTGACTGGCGGGGGCTCCCCAGGGTGTCGGATAGACAGAGGTTCCTGTCCCATCACATGCTTCCTGACCTTTTCTACTGGAAATGTCAAATGGGACCTTCTGCGTGAAAAACATGTACTCCACTACGAGCTGAGCCAGACAGGGCTTGTGTAGATGAGGGAAGTTTGGCATGTACACCTTGTCACGGTGTCCTTGAAGTTGTGGTGTGGGTACTATCTTCTCTCCAATGCTATTTAATATGCATAGGAAGCTGTTGGGAGTAGTCAAGATGTCAGCAGTATGCTGATGACCTCCAGTTTTCTCTCTGTTACATGTGAATCTAGGAAGGGCCATAACATGACCTAAAACCGATGCCTGGATGGTGTGATGGGTTGGATGACGGCCAAGAAACTGAGACTAAATAAGATAGAGACTCTGTGGGTGGGAGGTCTCTGCGTCTGAGAACTGGGGAACTTGCCTGTTCTGGATGTGATTTCATTCCCTCTGAAGGAACAGGTGTGTATGTAGCTTGGGGATGCTTCTGGATGGCGTTATGCCCCCAAAAGCTGAAATAACCTCTGTGGCGAAAACAAATTCCAGTTTTGCTTGGCATTGCCTAGATAGGGATAGTTTGGCCAAAGTGATTCATACATTGATGGCCTCATGACTGGGTTATGGTAGCACCCTCTATGTGGAGCTACCTTTGAGACTAATCTGGATGCTGGTGGTGGTACAGGTTGTGGCAGGCAGGGTGCTCAGCACATATCACACCTGTGTTGAAATAACTGTAAAGGTAAAGGGACCCGTGACCATTAGTTCCAGTCGTGGCCGACTCTGGGGTTGTGGTGCTCATCTCGCTTTATATGCCGAGGGAGCCAGCGTACAGCTTCCGGGTCATGTGGCCAGAATGACTAAACCGCTTCTGGCAAACCAGAAATGCCGTTTACCTTCCCGCCGGAGCGGTACCTATTTATCTACTTGCACTTTGACATGCTTTTGAACTGCTAGGTTGGCAGGAGCAGGGACTGAGCAACGGGAGATCACCCCATTGCGGGGATTCAAATTGTCGACGTTCTGATCGGCAAGTCCTAGGCTCTGTGGTTTAACCCACATCCAGAGTCTTTCCTGGATCCCAGATTCATGACACTGTGGAGACTATTTCATAGAACATTCTCTCCAGGGGAGGCCTGAAATTCTTAAAACAGTTTAGAAGGAGCTTCAGAAACAAAAAATATCAAATTCCCAGTAGTTTCAGCTCAGATCCCAAATAAGCACTTATATAAAATGGCTACTTTCACTTCTCTTCATTTGTACAGAATGAGGGATGTGGAGCTGCAATCGGGGGACGGGGACGGGAGGAAAAGCACATTTGCTTTTGCAGTAATATGTGCAGTTGCTGACACATACTTGTGTGCATGAAAGGGTTAATCTGAGCCCTGAGCTCAAGTTGCCAGTGGGTAGATCTTAGCAGACTCCTAGCAGACTCTGCTTCCCCCACTTTCTGTCTCTCCTGTCTCTGCCTGTCTCTCTTCCTTTAACAAGAAGGAGCTGCAGCATGTTCTAACTCTTTTACGAAAGAGTAAAGCATCACTTCCAAACCTCTCTCTCTCAAGCAGTCTTCACACCTCAGATTCAGTTGTCTCAACACAAGTTCTGAAGGATCCATGAAGGATTACATTAGAAAAACCTTTGCTAACCTGGTTCCCTCCAGGTGTTGTTGAACCACAACTCTCATCACCCCCAGCCAGCATATCTCTCATCATTCCATGCCAGCATGGATGTGTTGGCTGGGGATGATGGGTGCTGTAGTCCAACAACATCTGGAGGGCACCAGTTTGGTGTAGGCTGGCTCTTAGCATGGGTTGCCATTGTGGTGCCCATGGGCACACATGTCTGCAGGGGCCTTCCCTGATGCCCACAGGCTCCCATTCCCCCTGCTGAAATCAGGCTTGAAAGAAACCTTCGTTAGACAATAAAAGGCTTTCTCCTCCAAGTCTAATAATGGCACAAGACCATTTCAGGGGGTTTACAGCTGGGAGAGGGGGAAGAGGTTTGGTGCATGGGTGCCCAGAACAGTTTCTCTGATTTGCAAATGGGACAGGCCCTAAAAGCTTAGACCCCTGGCTTAGAGCCCCTGGGAATTCTGCCTCCCGCCCCAACAGCCAGGTGTGCCTGATGTCCTGGGCAGACCTTGCTTTGTCCTTTAGAGGAAGCCAATCTTGCAAAGGCTGTAATGATTTCCCCATCAGCTGGGCAAAAGAGATCAAAGGAACCCACTTGCAGACCTGTATGAGAACATAGGAAGCCTTTGCTATGTAATCTCCAACTACTCCCGTTCCCTCCTTCCACTGGGCAATGCTGCTCAGAAGCCTTGTTAACCAAAGAGGAGCGAGTAGGTGAATACCTCTGATCCCAGAGCTGTGGCAGTTAGGTTTATGTTTCATCTAATGCTCTTCCATGAAACGCCTGCCCTTAAAATCAAAAGAAAGCCTTGGATAGCATCCAGCAAGCTAAGGGGCTGAAGATGGCTCAACGCCCAGATTTAGCACTCCAGCCAGAGTGTGTGTGTGCGCGTTCTGTTGGCAACGATTTTTATTTTTATTTTACCATCAGAAACTGAGCCCAGGCAAAACAAAATCAGCACAAAAAGCCATTGCATTGTAATGTGATCGTGACCATGTTAAAGGCAATGCTCATTCCCAAAGCAGGGCTGTCTTTTGATCTGATCATTTGGGGCAGAACATTTTGTGCCGGTCTTGTTGTCCTGTGTTTTTGCATGGCCTTTGACCCTGCCAATGTGCTCCCAGTTACTGTTTTGAGAAAACACAAGCATACGCGCCATCAAGACTGCCCGACAGCTTGCAAATAGCCTGCAGTAAAGAGTCCTTTCCAGAAGGAAAGAAAATAAATTAAATAAAGCAAATGCCGCTTTTATGGCGTTGTTTTCTTGAGCTTTGTCAATGTGGATCTTCTAAGCAAAATGGTGAAGGCATTTCTTGGGAGAAACAATAGGAGGCACCAACCCAACTTGCTGGCTGCCTGGGGCATCACAGATGCTGGGCATTATTTTTCTTGGGAATACCTGCAAACAGTTGGGGCAGTCCATAGGGTCTTCCTCCCAAGAACAAAAAGAGCCAGAGGAGAAATAATCACCAAATACTAACTGAAGGCAGGGCAGGATTGGGGAACAGACAACAGATCTCCAAGAGATTGGACCAGGGTGTGGCATTGATGCCTAAGCAGATCAACAGCTGTAGCCTAGCATCTTTTGGAGAAACCAGGTTTCATGGGTGGGAAGCCTCAGCCACCATGGAGGTCTCTGCTCTGGCCAGCAAAAGTGTGGGTACCTCCAACAGTATCCCCACTAAATGGGGTATTTCTGTGGGAGGAGGAAGCAGCAGCACTGGGCTAGCAATGGGCCTGATCCAGGCATCTCTACTGCACCAGCCTGGACAAAAAAATGAGACAAAACTGCATTCCTTTCTCTCCTGGTTGCTGTTGAGTGGCAGGGCTTTGGATATGGTGGTGGTTCTGCCCCTCTTTTCAGCTTTGCTGCTCCAAGACCAGGAGTTAAGATTGCCTTCTAGGGCTTTAGCTAACCTAAAGGTAAAGGGACCCCTGACCATTAGGTCCAGTCGTAGCCAACTCTGGGGTTGTGGCGCTCATCTCGCTTTATTGGCCGAGGGAGCTGGCGTACAGCTTCCGGGTCATGTGGCCAGCATGACTAAGCCGCTTCTGGCGAACCAGAGCAGCACACGGAAATGCCATTTACCTTCCCACCGGAGTGGTACCTATTTATCTGCTTGCACTTTGACGTGCTTTCGAACTGCTAGGTGGGCAGGAGCAGGGACCGAGCAATGGGAGCTCACCCCGTCGCGGGGATTCGAACTGCCGACCTTCTGATCGGCAAATCCTAGGCTCTGTGGTTTAACCCACAGCGCCACCCGTGTCCCTTAGCTAACTTACCTATTGGTATTTAAGTTGATTGGCAAAGTACAGATTCAACAGAGAATCCTGCCAGCTTGCTGTGTGTGTATGTGTGTTTGTTTGTGTTTCTGCTTTTATCCAGCTCATCTTAAAAATAAAGTTCTCTTTTCCATCAAGCACAGTGGGAGGGAGCTAACTATGTTAGCTCCAAGGCAGGCATAGTTCAAGTCCTATTTGGGGGAGGGAGAGGAGAAGCAACAGGAAGGTTGGCATGGTACAAAATGCATAGGCAGAAGCATTGGATTGGCTCCGCTGGTGCATTAGCACCACGTCAACCTCCCCTCTGCCTCTCTCCTCCCTTTCCTGGAAAGAAACAGTGACCCACCCACCAAGAGGCTAGCACAGTGGCTCTGCTCTCCCCACCTAGACCAGCCACTGCTGGGTGTGTCTAAGGAACAAGGAAGCTCTGAATCCATGACTCCCTGGAATACCCCATTCTTGACCCCACCATGTGTGGAGAACCAGGGGTTGGTCAGCGATGGCACAGTTTTCCATTGCCACACTGGAAGGCTCCCACCCTCGGACCTCCCCTCTTCTCCCAAGGAGACGGTGGTTTGCAGTGTTCAGTGATCTCTCAGCCACCCTTCCAGGGAGCCAAGGATTCAAGCTCATTAAAGACCGCAGCCTCACTCTTTACCATTTGCTATTCTTTAATATGTCTCAGTGGCCAGAATTCCCCTCCCCTTTCCAATTGTCTCCATTGTCTCCTCTGTCTTTGAAAAGAATGGAGTTCTAATTTCCTGGAAACCACGGCTGTAATTAATTTCCGCCCACCTTTTCGTTGATGTTTCAGAAGCACAAAAGGAATGTTTCTCAGGTGCAGGAATGCATCTGCTGGATGCTGTTTCTTTCGAGGGGAAAGGGAGACTCATAAGTCAGGCTAGTAGCTGTGGCAGTCTCCCGGCTGCAGACATCATATTGGCCGAGGAAATGGAGAAACAGAAGGAAAGCCAAAGATTACATCAGCCTAATCAGCAAAAGGGCAAAAGTGACGGGATTTCTGAACCTTGGGATTTGTTAAGATTGCTGATGCCATCACAATAATAAGTTATCTGTGCCCATGTAAACCATTATTCTGAATATTATATTTATTAGAAAAAACTATAAACTACTTTATCAAACTATCTCTCTCTCTAAGCGGTGTACATAAAATATATACCAAATATGGGGTAGAATGCACAAGATTAGAACTGACCATTTGCTCATTTGCATGCTTTAACATATATTAGTTATTAAGAATTGAATCATAGAATCATAGAATCATAGAATCATAGAGTTGGAAGAGACCACAAGGGCCATCGAGTCCAACCCCCTGCCAAGCAGGAAACACCATCAGAGCACTCCTGACATATGGTTGTCAAGCCTCTGCTTAAAGACCTCCAAAGAAGGAGATGTAGCAATTGTGCATTGCTACATTTAACTGTGTTCTGATCCTCACCTCTTCTATCCATCCTTTTGCCTTGGGAATTACTATTTTTAAGGGGGGCATTCTCCAGTACTGACTTCTGAACGGCTGTGCCTATGGACCAAAAAGGTGGCTGTCACAGTGCTATGAAACTTCCATCACCTTGAGACTCTCCAAAGCCAGAACTTGAATACTTTCAGAACATATTGCTGGGAGTGTGGATGAAGGCAGCTTTCTAGCCATGGCTGCCTGTAGTAGCTGTCATAAGTGGTGGCTTACCACAGGTACTGGGAGGCTTCCTTATAGGTGATGACTTGTTAAGAGGAGAAGGGTGATTCTGGCATCACGTTTGGTTCTGATTCAGAAATTTCAGCTCTTTTATACCGTTCATTGGGTGAGTTGGGCGCAAAGCAAGTCGCTGCCCCAAAGAGCATGCCCTGTGCTGCTCTCTTGACAGCCACATGTCCCAGAAGGTCTTGGGAGTGATGTGCTGCAGCACGATGTAACATTGTTCCCCAGGAAGTGTGGACAGTGGCAGGCTGCAGAGAGATATTTCTGTCTGCCCCACACCTCTGCCTCCCCCAAGAAACCAGCAGGAAATCTGCCTTCATTTCCATGGGGAAATTGTTTTAGGAAATTGTGGGGTGTGTGTGTCAGATTTTGTTCCAAAAAACACTATTTCCTTTTCTTGCTCTAAATTCCCAACTCCTGCTTCAGGCAGCCAATCTCCCTGAAGGCACCTTGTCATTTGCATTCAGTGATCCCTGTCTTAGTCCATTGACCTGTTGAACCCCCTAATTCATTCCTCACCGGCTCTCCTTGGACTTTGCCTGTGCAGGATCAGCCCTAAGGTCTTCTCCAAACACTGTTTCAACCTGCCAGAGGAAAAATCAGATCCATTGTTTTAGCACAGGAAAAAAAAACACCCTTTCCCTTCTCTTCTGTCTTATTGTTTTACCACCTTCCATCCTTCCTCGCCTCCTTTCAACCTCATCCTTCCTGCAACATTCTGGCTGTCATCATGGAATTGGTGCCTCTTGTAGTTCCCATTATTATGCTCCCCTTCCTAATTTGTGTAGTCTCTGGTTGTGGTTGATAGGAACAACGTCTGCGTGGGATTTATGAACAGGGCGCTCGGCCCCCAGTCGGGCTTTGTATGTTATGTTCCCCACTGAAATTGCAGAGCCCATTTTTTCCCCCCTGCAAAAAGAGAGAGAAATGCTTAGATTTATTTTTATATCCATTCTGCGATAGCAATGATGACCCTGGTGCAGCGTGGGATATATCCCAGGGAGTAATGACCGGCTGGGGTTAATGGTCCATGTGTGCTCCTTCGTCTATCAGATCCTCCCAGCTGGTCATTCGTTCCCGGGAAATACCTGGGCGCGTAGATCATTAGGCCTTTAATTCCACCGCATTTTTCACGAGGGCGCGTTAGCTGTGCCAAAGGCCCCTGGAATAATAAGCGTGGCCTTCTGTGTCATGCTGAAGGTTCTTGGGAACAAGCGGGGGGAACGGAGAGGCTGGGATGCACACAGGCTGTTCCCAAAGCTCTCGTTGACTTGTGGTAGGAGCTCAGGCAAGCCGTTTGAACTCCCTGGGCCTCCGTTTCTCAGCCCTTAATACCGCGATAATTCACAGGCTGCAAGGCCAGGGGGGGACCACGAGGAACGTAGAATCTGACCTCCTGAAGAGCACAGGCTGTAGATTTCATCCGGTTACTCCCACATAGACCGCTTGACACCTTGCCACTCAGCTAGCACAAAACCTTTGCAAAATTGGAAAGTGCATGTGGCGGGCAGATTCTCCAGGAAAGCTTCCAAGGATGTTTTGCATATTCGAGGAGTCTGTAGTTCAGTGGTTCCCAAAGTGGGTAGTACCCCCCCGGGGGGGATTACCTAGTGGTGAGTTAAGAGGCAAGGGGGTGGCTGAATGGGATGTTGGAGGTATACATGACTGTCAGACTTTGAAAAGCTGGTGCCACTGGATAAAGTTCATTGCTTTTGGTGAATTAAGCTAAACTGGGTGTTGGCTATATGTGCAATAAATTGTTACTGATTTTAATTTGAATTATTATTATTATTCCTTAGTGGGATGCGCAAACCACTACAGTGGTACCTCTAGATACGAACGGGATCCATTCCGGAACCCTGTTTGCATCTAGAGGTAAACGTAACTAGCACTTTTCACCGCTTCTGCGCATGCGCGTGACGTCATTTTGAGCGTCTGCGCATGTGCAAGTGGCGAAACCCGGAAGTAACGCGCTCTGTTACTTCTGGGTTGCCGAGAAGCGCAACTCGAACGCGCTCAACTCGAAGCATATTTAACCCGAGGTATGTATTCTGTATTCTGAATAGTGCTTTATATAAAGTAGGATTGGGGGAACTGGGGCTTATGAGTTTATGGAACCAAGGGGGGAGGGGTGGCCAAAAAAAGTTTAGGAGCTTCCTGCAGCCAATCAGAAGCCACGATTTGGTTTTTGAACGTTTTGGAAGTTGAACGCACTTCTGGAATGGATTCCGTTCAACTTCCAAGGTATGACTGTATTTTAAAACTTGTTTCCTGGCTTGGGCTGCAGTGCTTCCCCTCTGGCCAATGGCAGGGCTGAGCTTGGCTGAAAGACCTATTTTCAGTTACTTCTTCCCCTTCTGCTACAGCTTAAGTATCTTCCAGGGAGGCAGAAAGCAACTTTTACGGAAGCTTTTCTTGGGTTTGATTTCTGACAAGCTTTATTGGCCTCCTTAATCACGGCACCTTGAGACTGAGGGCTCCTGAAACTTTTCCACTTCGAAGATCTGCTAAGCGAAATAACCTTAAGGTTGTTATCCGGTTGACAAAAGGCAGAAGTTAAAGCCAGCCCAGGCTCTGTTCCGCATCTCCCATCAGACATTCCTCTGTATTTATTTCCACTTTTGTTTTGTTTATAAGGACTGTTCCTGGCAGGTTATAAAACATGCTATAAAACCTTTCACAGCAGTTATAAAAATCTTGGCCGGCAGCCAGCCAGAAGGACCCTCACTAAACCCACCCTGGCTGGAGGGAGAGGTGAACATATGAGAATAGGAAGGCCTAAGAGAGCAAAACCTTTGGGAGGAGCACACCCATGGGCTGCCATTTATTATTATTATTATTATTATTATTATTATTATTATTATTATTATTACAGTCGTACCTTGGATCCCAAATGCCCAGGAACTCGGACATTTTGGCTCCCAATCGCCACAAACCTGGAAGTGATTGTTCCAGTTTGTGAACGTTCTTTTGGAACCCGAACGTCCGACGGGGCTTCCGCAGCTTCTGATTGGCTGCAGGAGCTTCCTGCAGCCAATCAGAAGCCGCGATTTGGTTTTTGAACGTTTTGGAAGTCGAACGGACTTCCAGAACGGATTCTGTTCAACTTCCAAGGTAAAGGTAAAGGTACAGGGACCCCTGACCATTAGGTCCAGTCGTGAACGACTCTGGGGTTGCGGTGCTCATCTCGCTTTATTGGCCGAGGGAGCTGGCTTACAGCTTCCGGGTCATGTGGCCAGCATGACTAAGCCGCTTCTGGCAAACCAGAGCAGCGCACAGAAACGCCGTTTACCTTCCCGCCGGAGCGGTACCTATATCTCTACTTGCACTTTGACGTGCTTTCGAACTGCTAGGTTGGCAGGAGCAGGGACCAAACAATGGGAGCTCACCCCGTCGCGGGGATTCGAACCACTGACCTTCTGATCGGCAAGTCCTAGGCTCTGTGGTTTAACCCACAGTCCTGGGGGTGTGGTGCGCCACTCACAGGGGTATGGCGCCCAGCGCTGGCAGGGGGCAACCGCGATGGTACCCCACCGGGATCGCGCTGCTGGGGGCGGTGCGCTCCCCTCCACTCCTCTTCCTCCGCCACTGACTCAGGGCAGTGTACATCATTCTCCCGTCTCCCAACGCTATGCTCACAACAACCCTGTGAGGTTGGGCTGAGAGATGATGACTGGCACAAAGCCACCTAGGGGGCTCCAGTGCTAAGTCCAGGATTCCCACAGAACCCCGGAAGAGCATGCTGGATGAGGCCAGTGGCCACAGTGGCCAACCAAATGCCTGCGGGGAACCCATAAGTAGGATTCGCGAACGAGAGCACCCTCCCCACCTGTGGCTTCCAGCAACTGGTATTCCGAAGCATAACTGCCTCCGAATGTGGATGCAGAACATAGCCGTCATGGATCATAGCCATCAATAGCCCTTTCCTCTATGAATTTGTCTATCTAATCCTCTTTTAAAGCCATCTGTCTTAAAGCCCAGTCCTAATTCGGTGCTCTAATACCACCTCTGTGCCATGCTTTGGGTCAAATCTCTGGTGGATGCCTTGGTCAGCGGCTGCCATGTTAGGCAAAACTTTCATTGCATGTTATGAGACTTCCAGTGCAATTCTCTACATGTCACACAGATCTAAAAAGGTAAAGGTAAAGGACCCCTGACAGTTAAGTCCAGTTGCGAACGATTCTGGGGTTGCAGCGCTCATCTCGCTTTACTGGCCAAGGGAGCCGATGTTTGTCCGCAGACAGTTTTTCCGGGTCATGTGGCCAGAATGACTAAGCCGCTTCTGGTGAAACCAGAGCAGTGCATGGAAATGCTGTTTACCTTCCTGCCGGAGTGGTATCTATTTATCTACATGCACTTTGGCGTGCTTTCGAACTGCTAGGTTGGCAGGAGCAGGGACCGAGCAACAGGAGGGAAGCGGGGATTTGAACTGCTGACCTTCCGATCGGCAAGCCCATGGCTCAGTGGTTTAGACCACAGCACCACCTGCGACCCACCACACAGCTCTACTTCTCCTTTATATCTGTGGGTGTGGCAGTGAATATGATGGACCATTGTCTTGCCTGACTAATGAACTCAACGAGCGCCAACAAACTGAAGTTCAATCCAGATAATACTGAGACACTGTTAGACCAGATGGATCCCTAGACAAGATGGATGGGAGATTGCCCGCTCTTGTTGGGGTTACACTCCCTCTAAAGGAGCAGGTATGCAGCTTAGGGGTACTCCTGGATCATTTGCTGTGGTTTGAGGCTCAGGTGCCCCTATCTAGACAGAGTGCCTTCCACCTGCTTCAGCTGGTGGCCCAGGTGTGCCCCTATCTGGACAGGGGTAGCCTAATTTCTGTTGTCTATGTTTTGGTAAGCTCTAGGTTAGATTACTGCAACACATTATATGTGGGGCTGCCTCTGAAGTTGGTTCGGAAAACTCCAGCTGGTACAGAATTCAGAAGTCAGGTTGCTCACTGGGCCAAGATGGTTTGAGCAAGTTACACCAATCCTGGTCCAGATGCACTGGCTGTCAATTGGTTTCCCACTTCAAAGTGCTGGTTTGACCTATAAAGCCTTAAATGGCTCAGGACTGCAATACCTCAAGGACCATCTCACCCCATATGAGCCAACCTGCATGCTGTGATCATCATCTGAGGCTCTTCTTGATGTGTCCCCTCCAGGAGAGATCTGGAGAATGGGCCTTTTCTGCGGTAGCTTCTCATTTGTGGAATTCTCGCATGCAACAGAAGCTACCCAACTATTTAAGGTTCAGGAACCCTGTCCTCTTCTGCATTTGACCATCCTATGCTTGGAAGCGCCTTTTTTTAATTAAAAACCCCCCAATCCTTTCAATTTTGAGAAGTTTCCTCTTTTGAAGCCAAGTGTGACTGCATTGTACTTTCTTGGCAATTGTCCACCTACATATAAATTAGTTTTGATGGCTCTCTGATGACTGTTTCTGTTCCATTCAACAATATGGACATGTTGCACTAAGTCTTAGGCACCACTTAGGGTTAAGTCCAGGGTCTCCTCCCCTCTGGTTGGTTTCATGGCCTGTCATTCTAGGGTGCAGTCATTTGCCATCTAGAAACATTACCTCTTTCTTGTGACCTGAACACACATTTACTTTAGTGAGGATGACTGAAGTAATCCATTTCTCAATAGGGCTTTCTTCTGAGTAGACATGTATAGGACGGTAGTTTTAGGAATGTTTGCGCAGTACAATATAACAGAGGTCCTTTTCTTACCCAAACACCAAAGTGCCATGAGTCTTGTCAACCATGTGCTTCCCCATGTCTAACCATTCTGCCATCGCGCATTTTTTCCATTCATGTTTCAACAAAAACCAATTCATGTCTCACGATGCATGGGACTATAATGCCTTTTGTCTCTGTCCTGACATTACTGTGTCTTATTTGCATCTTAAGGAACATGCCCAGATGCTTGTTAAAAGTGCCCTCAAACTATTTCCCTTTCCCAGATGGGTCTAGCTGCACTGAATTATCATAAGCCATTTCCCCAAATGATGCTTAAAATCTGTTTTTACTCTTCGGCTTGTGAACCAAATGATAAACACCCAAAGACTAGAAGGAACATTTGATTTTAAAGTGAATATCCTCCGCTTTCTGTGCTGCATTAACAGTGTTCACAAGCGAATAACCACCAGTCCAAGAACTGTACCAGGTGTCACTTGTGAACATGCCTGAAGAACTGCATATATTGTCCATAGGAATGCTCTGGAATGCTGCTCTTGAATCTCTGGCTGGTTAGAAACAGACCTGGAATAAATCAAGCTGTTTTGTCAAACTGGCAGGTTTGAAGCTGGAGCCCTCAATAAGATCTTGAAACTGACTAGCTTATCAATTTCACCTCTTTCAACCAGTTTGAGCTCTCCTGGTTTCTTTTTAGGTGCCTTGGCTCTGAGGCTTAGGCGGGGGTGGACTTTGGGAATCTTTTGTAATATGGCACCCTGTGCAAGGCCAAAATTTAGCACCCCCAAATGGACCTCAATTATGGATCTTCTCTTTCTTGCCCATTAATTTTTATTAGTTTTCCAAATTTGTAACAAATCAGTAAGAAACCACATCAAATTTAATACCATTTTTTCCATAAGTGACTTCCCACTCTACTTCCTAGATATGCCCATAGCTTCACCCATTGCTTCATTATATTACATACTTCTCTCTAGTTCACATTCCATTCCTTAATAATAACCTTCAGTAGTTTCTTGCTTCTTTCTCTTTTTTAGAAAAAAACCTGTGGTCTCATGGAGGTACAAACAGATTCAGTAGAACTGAAGAATCTTTATGGCAGTAACAGATGGCCACCCAGTTTTGCAGGATCTACACTGGCTCCCAGTACGCTTCCGAACACAATTCAAAGTGTTGGTGTTGACCTTTAAAGCCCTACACTCTTGTGCAAATTAATTGAAACAAATAATGTAGTTTATTGTACAAAACTCACATACACATGTACAAAACTCACGTATACGTGCATTAGTAACGGATATGACCTCCGCTGTTTTTAAGCAGCATTTGAACACGGTTTGGCTGGAGTCTACTAGTTTCGAACAGTCACTGTTGATTTTCGGATCCCTGTACCACACTTGAATCAGCGCCTGAATGAGCTTCTCCATAGCCGTACAGTCTACAGCACGGAGGCGACTTTTGCATATGGCCCACAAATTCTCAATGGGATTTACATCCGGGGAATTCCCTGGCCAATCAAGTACCTGTATTTGCTGCTTTGTCATGAATTTCTTCACCACTTTCGATGTGTGAAGGGACGCGGGTGGCGCTGTGGGTAAAACCACAGTGCCTAGGACTTGCCGATCGTATGGTCGGCGGTTCGAATCCCCACGGCGGGGTGAGCTCCCGTCTTTCGGTCCCAGCTCCTGCCCACCTAGCAGTTCGAAAGCACCCTTAAAGTGCAAGTAGATAAATAGGTACCGCTTTATAGCGGGAAGGTAAACGGCGTTCCGTGTGCTGTGCTGGTGCAGGCTCGCCAGAGCAGCGATGTCACACTGGCCACGTGACCTGGAAGTGTCTGCGGACGGCGCTGGCTCCCGGCCTCTAGAGTGAAATGAGCGCACAACCCTAGAGTCTGTCAAGACTGGCCCGTACGGGCAGGGGTACCTTTACCTTTCGATGTGTGACAGGGGGCTAGGTCTTACTGCAATATCCCAGTACCGTCAGGATACCTCTTTTCCAGCTCTGGAATAACTCTCTTTCGTAGAACCTCAATATATTGTGGCGAGCGCATCATTCCTTCTATTGGCTACAGGCTTCCGACACCATAATGATCAACTGACTTTTCGTGTTTGTTTTGAGTACAGGATTACGAGTAAGATAGAAAACATGCTTTGTTTCAATTAATTTGCACAAGGGCGTAAATGGCCTTGGTCCTATATACCTGAAGGAGCATCACCCCCTCCATTGTCCAGCCCGACCACTGAGATCTAACACTGAGGGCTTCGCAGTGAGGTGGTTCCCTCACTGTGAGACATGAAACTACAGGGAACCAGGCAGAGGGCCTTCTCACAGTGGCGCCCACCCTGTGGAACACTCTCCCATCAGATTTCGAACAGATAAACCACTATTTGACTTTTAGAAGATATCTGAGGGTAGCCCTCATCAGGGAAGTTTTTAATGGTTCATGTTTTATTGAGTTTTTAATATTCTGTTGGGAGCCGCCCATAGTGGCTGGGGAGGTATATTATGACCGTTGTTGTTGCTGTTGTTGTTTACATTATTTTGCACTATTTACATATTTTCGCAGTTATGGTAGGTGTGGAGAACTTTAAGCCCTCCAGGTGTTGCTGAACTACAACTCTCAACAGCCCCAGCAAGCCAATGGCAAGGGAAAATGGGAGTTGTAGTTTGGCAGCTTCTGGAGGGTTGCACATACCTGTGCTGTGGCAAGAGGGAATAAAACCCCAATAAGCCAGTTACAAAGCACCTTCAGGGGAGCAGCTACATATGAATTGATGGGTACAACCGGAGAGAACCATGTCATTTTCAGAATCAACCCTGCCCCAGTTTGAGTGGGTCCTAATAGGGAAGCAGAGAGGAAATGATGAAAGATGTGAATTTATACCAGGGCTAGATTTAGGTTTGATGAGGCCCTAAACTACTGAAGGTAATGGGACCCTTTATATGTGATATTTAAGGGAGCAGGCTAGCAGGCGGGGCCCATGACTTACATCATAGGAGTCTACACAACACAAAACACTGTTGCTATATGTAGGCTTTATTTTATTTGTTTTTTATCTTATAGTTTGGGAATGTACATCTGGGGTTTTTCCCCCTTTAATTTTTTGGGGGCCCCCAAGGGAGTGGGCCCTAAGCTATAGCTTGTTTAGCTTATACGTAAATTTGGCACTGATTTATACCATGGCAAAATTGCCACAAGTGGGTCAGGCAAATGAAACTTTGAGAAGCTTTTGGGTGCTAAAACAGACCCTTTTGTATTATGTCGTGCAAAAGAATATCATTTTAATCTTGCAGTAACCTTGCCAAAGGCTTTTAAGCAGTAAGAGCTGGTTCGGACGGGGTCTAATTCTGCTTAACCTGGGTTTTGCATGACAGTGACATATGAACACGCTCCTGGTATACACAGGGCCTGAGTGCCATTGAGGCAAGGAGTCAACACAGAAAATCACCGATGCCTTTGCTTCCGCCTGACCTTTTTTAAGTGCCGAGAGAAACTCGAGTTGTAGGCATGAATATTCTACAAGGTCTGCAGCCTCAAACTCCCCAGAATTTCACTGGGAAGGACAAAGACGAGCAGCTGCAGAGACTTTGTTTCCAAAGAACTCAATTAATAAGCAATTTCTATTCACCTATCAAACCCAACGCAAGGGCAAGCGGGTGATCTGCTCACCGGTGATTATTGCTTCATTTAAAACACTCCTGTGCAGTAGGTTTATGGGCACATTAGATAGAGCCCCGAGGCTCCTGCTTGTTACAGATGTGGTCATCAGTGTCACAAAACGTTCATTCCTGGACCTCGCTATGGCACGGGGCAGGGCTGTGTGGTGGCTTTGGAGGGTCAAAAGGCCAAGGGTGGAAGACGGAAACAGAGTAATTACTGATGCGATGATGGCCTGCATTGATGATGGGCTCTGCGGGAAACTGGAGTTTTCACTGGCTGCCTGTTGCCTCTCGCCTGTGAGCCAGCCATTGCAATGCCACCGATTCTGTTCACAAGTTGCCCACTTCTGTGCACTGTGTGAGGATAACAATACGCCAGCACTGGTCTCATGAGTCTCCTATGGGGAAGACTGTAGCTCAGCAATGCAGAGTGCATGCTTTGTGTGCAGAAGGTCTCAGGCCCAAGGTCTCCCTGCTTGGGCAGGCGGAGACTTGTTTTTGAAACCTAGAAAGCTTCTGCCAGTCAGTGTAGGTGACACTGAGATGAACCAATGGTCTGACTCGGAGTGTTTCCAAACAGCTGCTATTTTCAAGTGGGCGTCTGTCATATACCGGCAAATTCATGTGGCACAATTAAAGTTGATTTGGTGCTGTTGTGCAACAGCCCTGCTTCCCGAGAAGATCAGATAAGGATTTTGCAATAAGGGAAGTGACAGGGGAAAGCGTGCGGCAACAATTGTTTGATGCAGCGTCATAAAACCTCCCCGCAGACAGACTCGGGGAAACGCTCAGTAAAGAGTCAACAGTGTCCAACCTCCTCTGCAAACTTTGTTTGAACAGATCAAGATGGATGCTCAATAAACAGATTGTCTGGAAGCTACCTTTGTATAAAACAGTGCGCTATGTTCCTTATTTGTGTGGTTACTGTCTGTGACAGAGCCAATAGCCCCACATGTATCAGGAGACTTCCACAGGTGTTGCTTGCTGCAAAATATGTCCTGGCTGCTTGGCAAATACTTTTTTATTTATTTAAAGAAGAGCATAGGAAGTAGTGCTGTGCCAAGACCTGACCTCCAATTTCTTAAAAGTTTTTTGCCCACAGAAGCCTTTGTTTATCTGTGTCACTCTCAGGACACTTTATAATTTCAGTGGGTGCAGAGCTGAGTGTACAAGATGACTGATGTCCAGGTATGTGTGGCCTTTTTCTATCAAACATTTCTCCACAACTCCGCAGCCTCCCTGGATGCTTCCTGATCTGAAAAAAAGCCCATTGGGTGAAGATACCTCATGATGTCTTATCCCTGGACTTTTTAAAGAAAGCTGGAGAAGCTGGCTACATGCACTTAAGATCTCTCACTAATTTTGTTTTACCCTTTTTTATATAAAAAGCTGCCTTTTCACATTGATTATCATTTTAAAAGACTTCACTTAAAAGACAACAATGAACAGCTGTCAGGTGCATGATAGGATGTTCTCAATCCTCTTGTGTTTACAAGAACATAAGAATTTAATCCCAGGGTTGTGGGTTCAAGTCCCACCTTGGGTGAAAGATTCCTGCCTTCCAGGGGGTTGGACTAGATGACCCTTGTGGCCCCTTCCAACCCCACAATTTATTCTATGATTCTAGAAGAACCTGATGGATCAGGCCAATGGTCTACCTAGTTCAGCATCCAGTTGGTGGTGGTGGTGGTGGTGGTGGTGGTGGTGGTGGTGAGGAGGAGGAGGAGGAGGAGGATTTGATATCCCGCTTTATCACTACCCAAAGGAGTCTCAAAGCAGCTAACATTCTCCTTTCCCTTCCTCCCCCACAACAAACACTCTGTGAGGTGAGTGAGGCTGAGAGACTTCAAAGAAGTGTGACTAGCCCAAGGTCACCCAGCAGCTGCATGTGGAGGAGCGGAGACACGAACCCGGTTCACCAGATTACGAGTCCACCGCTCTTAACCACTACACCACACTGGAAATGCTGACCTTATATCCCTTCCCGGCTCTTGCCACCAGGTGCAGTGAGTTACCAAGCGGCCTCACCTGTGTAGCCGCGACTTACCTCTCCAGAACAAACTTAGGAAGGCCCCAGTCCTGCAAAGCCCTACTGGTCACAGGGCCTGGCTCCTGCACACACTCCTGACAGAAGCTGTTGATAGCCTTCTCCTCCATGAATTTGTCTAATCCTCTTGTAAAACTCAGCTGAGGAGGTATTAGGGCTTATAGGAAGTGTGGACATCTGGGAAGGCTGCAGAATGCACATCACTACAGAGGTGAATGGAAGACTCAGAAAAAGGAGACTCAACAAAACCCCATGAAAGTAAGAGATGATAAACAGAAACCTGCCGCCTGCCCATGAGAATTTCACTGAATTTTTCTTTGATAATTTTTGAATGCAGTTTGTTTTCTCATCAATTGGTGGAGAATTGCCAGGGTGTGTTTGTGTGTGTGCAAACTGCTGATTACCTCTCTGCCAGGACAGCACTAATATGAAGCTGCCATGGTCTAAGTCCTGTAGCTCAGTATTGTCTATTCTGGCCAGCAGTAGTTCATCAAAAGTCTCACAAGCAAGGGTCATTCTTCACCTTGAGATTTGTCCAAGTCGAGATGCCAAAGACTGAACCCGAGACATTCTATATGCAAGGCACATGTTCTGAGCCACTGAGCTACGGCCCCTTATTTGACAGGAGCGATGTGGCACCAGCTATTCTGAATTAGCTTGCAGAACGTAAGTGAACATTCAACGCACCAAGAGGAAACATTTTGAACTAGCTTGCATGTTGGTACCACGCAGAGAGATATGGAAATGGCCTCTGCAAAATGGCTTTGTCTGTGTGCCATCATTGTTCTACACCAGCCGTTGTGCGATTCTCTGTTTCGGCATGGAGAGGTTCCAGGACAGCACCTGCCGCCTCTTAAGTGACAACTGCAGTGTGGGAAAGCTGTCGCACACTGGCTTCCTCTGTGGGACAATGGTAACTTCTTGTAGGAAAGTGCTCAGCCACAGAATTCTGTCAAAAGACCTAGGAATTAATGGGTGGGAGCTATTTGGGGTTGATGAGAAGGTTGTTGCTGTTGCTGTTGTTGTTGTTTTAAAAAAGAATGGTCTGGTAGGCTTTCAGTCAGGAAATTGAGGAGGGAGTGACAACTAAATCTCACCTATACTTTTTTAATTGCCTCCCAAATACATGCTTGCAGATCCCTGCTGTGCTATATATGACAGATGCATTTTAAAACATTTAAAGGCTGCGAGTAGTTTTAAGCCTTGGTGGTTGTGTCTAGAGTCCGAAGTTGGTAAAAGGTAAAGGTAAAGGGACCCCTGACCATTAGGTCCAGTCGTGGCCGACTCTGGGGTTGCGGCGCTCATCTTGCTTTATTAGCCAAGGGAGCCGACGTACAGCTTCCGGGTCATGTAGCCAGCATGACAAAGCTGCTTCTGGCGAACCAGAGCAGCGCACGGAAGCACCGTTTACCTTCCCACCGGAGTGGTACCTATTTATCTACTTGCACTGGCATGCTTTCGAACTGCTAGGTTGGCAGGAGCAGGGACCGAGCAATGGGAGCTCACCCCGTCGCGGGGATTCGAACCGCCGACCTTCTGATTGGCAAGTCCTAGGCTCTGTGGTTTACCCCACAGCACCACCCGCGCCCCCCAAAGTGGGTAGCACCATCCTTTTCTCTCGCTCTATTTTTTCTCTCCAAGTCTTTATTCTGTTTCTCTCCCTTTCAGTAGAGGGTGATGCGGTGGGGAAGAGGAGCTCACCTTACCTGGCAGGTGAGCCACTGCTGGTTTCTGGGAGGGATGAGGTGGCTGCAAAGTGGTGCACTGCAAATGCATTGGCTTATTGATTCCGGTGCTCTTGCCTTTCCCTTGTCACCGTTTTGCTTCTCCCCATCCCAGCAAGCAGCAGCAACTCATAAGCTCCTCCATCCTCCATTCTGTCCACTACAGCTTGCTTTCTGTTGTTGTCTTCTTCCCCATCCTCTCCCTCTTCCATCTCCTCTTCATCCCAGCACACTGCCCAGAAGAGGGAGAAACAACTATTTGCCAAAGATCTGAGCTAATCACTCACAGAGGGCTTTTGAAGCCAGGCCAAATGCTTTGGCTAGAGCCAAAGGCTGCCATCCCTGAACTAAAAACCTTTCAACATGCTCCTGGGAAATGCAGCCAGAAGAAAAGGAACTGAGGAGGTGGCACCTGTGGCTGATGGCACCAGCTGTGTGTGATGGTGACAATGGCTGACGGAGCAGGAGGAAGAGGGCCGGAGAGGCAAGTGGGTTAGCAATAACCTGGGAGGAGTTAGTGGATTATCCCCTAGAGAAGGCATATCCAACTCCCAAGAGACTATGATCTACTCCCAGTATAAAAAGAACTGGCAGTGATCTACCCATTGTCATTGGAGGAAGGAGGAGCATGTATGAGGTGGGTGGATTGCCCAGAATTTTTTAGGAGGGAAGTGTTCAGAGTTGTTGAGCTTTTTGGGGGAAGATTGCACAGAGTTTTTTTTAGCTTTTCCCCATAACTTTTTTTGTACACGATAAGGATCCCGTGATCTACCAGGATCAACTGGGGATCATGATCTACTGGTTAGACATCCCTGCCTTAGATCAAGGTTTCCCATGCTTGGGTCTCCAGCTGTTTTTGGACTACAACTTCCATCATCCATAGGTAGCAGGGACCAGTCAGTGGTCAGGGATGATGGGAGTTGTAGTCCAAAACCAGCTGGAGACCCAAGTTTGATTGACCCTTCCTTAGAGTGATACTGGAGCTCTTATAGCCATATCTGCAGCCGAGAACTGCTTCTGGTGCACCCTTTTGATGGTTTTGAGCAGAGGAGAGCAAACTGAGGACGAAGGGCCAGATCCTACATGGAAGTAAGGAAAGGCCAGGCAACAGATCCAGGAATCCTGGGCCAGCAAGGGAAGGGAAGCCAAGAGCAATTGTTGTCTCAAGAAAGAGAAGGATTGATTGGGCCAAGTTCAAGCCTGCGTTTTAATGAAGTTGCTAATTAGGTTAATATTCTCTGGGATTTTGCTCTCTTTTTCTCGGCTCCTTTTCTTTGTCTTGATGAATTGCTCCTCGTTTTGTTCCAATGCATAAAAAAGCGGGGGGGGGGGGGGGAGTGGGGTGGAAGGAAGAAGGAAGAAGGAGAAGGGAGAAAATGCCAGGAATGCAGGAGAAGGAATTTCTCTTGCATTCTCTGTGTGACTTCACACTGCATCACTGCGTGGAAGGCTTTTGGAAGTGGTTCAAGGTATGTATCATCCGCGGCGCCGCTGCCAACGACCTGCTCAAGGGTTTGTATTCCATTTCTGCTTTAAATGGCCATTCTTTAAAACCATCACTAGCTTCCAAGGTGTTCTCAGATGCATAAAGGGAGCAGGCAATTTTTTTAAGGGCTCAATGCAGCCACCAAAATGAAAGCGCCCAGCCCTCCCTCTCACTCAGACACACAAAGGGAATGTGGTGGATGAAATGAACAGCAGTCCTTTGGAGGGATGGATTCTTTTGCAGCAGAAACGGCTGGGGGTGTCTCTGTGAAAACACAGGGAAGCACCCTTATACCAGAGACAATTACGCTCATGCGGGTGGCGCTGTGGGTTAAACCACAGAGCCGAGGACTTGCCAATCAGAAGGTCGGCGGTTCAAATACCTGCGACGGGGTGAGCTCCCGTTGCTCAGTCCCTGCTCCTGCCAACCTAGCAGTTCGAAAGCACGTCAAGTGCAAGTAGATAAATAGGTACTGCTCCAGCGGGAAGGTAAACGGCGTTTCTGTGTGCTGCTCTGGTTCGACAGAAGCGGCTTAGTCATGCTGGCCACATGACCCGGAAGCTGTACACCGGCTCCCTCGACCAGTAAAGCAAGATGAGTGCCGCAACCCCAGAGTCGGTCACGACTGGACCTAATGGTCAGGGGTCCCTTTACCTTTACTTAGTCGGGTGTAGCACAGATGGGGAACTTTTGGCCCTTGAGATCTTGTTGGACTCCGACTCCCATCTTGGTTGGACTCTGATTCCCATTAGTCCCAGCTAGGGATAAATTTGATTTAGTTTGCATTTTCAAAGGAGAACCTACCAAATCTGCCCTTTCCAATACACAAACTGAAACACAGCCACCTTTTGAAATCCACACTTCTCTGAATTTTGCAACGCAATTCGCCAGCCAAGTTACGTGTACAAAGATGCATATACCAGGTTAAGGTGTGCATTAAAATACACATATTAGTGGGGGAAATAGCATACAGGTGTACAATTATATTGTGGAAAATTGCTTTAAAGAAATTTGTATGTTAGGCAAAAGTTGCGCATTTTTGCGTATATGTGTAGATTAGGAGAAATGAACACTATCATGCTGGTGAATTTTCGTGGGATTTTTTAAAAACTGCAAACTGAAGTAGCAGTGTGGAGAACCAAAATTGGGAAAAAATGAGAAATTGACAAGTTTGGCTGCCAGGAACCTGATTGTGGTGGGGTGGGGAATTCCTAATCCCAGCCAGCAATGATGGGAGTTGTAGACTGGCAATATCTGGAGGGTCACAGGTTCCCCCTTCCCTTCCATATTGCCTCCTCTGACAAACGTTGATTCCCTTCAAGGTCTCCAGCCTCTCCAGTCTCCTGCTATCCAAGCTGCTATCCAGTTACTGCTCTTGGCATCTTCTGAATGCAGAGCATGGGCTCTTCCTCTGAGTTATGAAGCTTAAGCACATGTACAGAAAAAAAATCCTCTACATGTTGAAGGCAGGCTAGGAATACAGTGGCAAGCCCAGGCAGGGCAAAATCAGCTTTGTTGTGGGGTCCACATAGTTTTGGACTACCGTATTTTTCGCCCTATAGGTAGCAGTTTTCCCCCTCCAAAAATGAAGGGAAAATGTGTGTGCGTCCTATGGGGCAAATGCAGGCTTTCGCTGAAGCCTGGAGAGCGAGAGGGGTCGGTGCGCACCGACCCCTTTCTCTCTCCAGGCTTCAGGAAGCTATCCGCAAGCCGTGGGAGAGCTGCACGACGGCTTGTGGAGAGCTGCCTGCACCCTGCAGCTCTCTGCAAGCCGTGGGAGAGCTGCGCAAAGTCGCAAAAAACTAGGTGTGCCCTATGGGCCGAAAAATACGGTACTTTACGTTGCTTCCAGTGTGGCAATTTATTTATCCTAAATGAGTAAAACCTCCAAATCTCTGTTAGGAAAATACCTTTCTTAGACTGACAAAAGTGTTTAGGGAAGCTTTTAATGTTTAGTAGGTTATTGTATTTTAGTGTTCTGTTGGAAGCCGCCCAGAGTGGCTGGGGAAACCCAGCCAGATGGGCGAGGTATAAATAATAAATTCTTACTATTATTATTATTATTACAGGCAAAAACTTTGCTCTGGCACCCAAGAAGAAGGTAGTCTTGGCCTGCAGTGATGGAGAAAGCTTCACCAGTGGAATTTCTGATTTTCACACAGTTGTTTAAGGCACAAGAACCTGATTGGGGGACAGGGGAAGTTAGCAATCCATTGCCAACATTCAATACAAGATGAATCATTTCTTCCTTTGCTTTGTGTCTTCTGCAACCCTTGAAGATGTCTTACTCCTATAAGTCAATGAAACAACCTAAGCAAACATTTGTTTCTTGCCTGGCCCCGCTAAGTGTTTAAAGTTCCCATACAATGTATGATAAGTTCAATGACCTGGTTATTACATTAAGGAGAAGGAGGGGATAGCTTGCTGGGGTTGTACAGTGCTTCCATGATCCAATCGTGCCTAGTGGCTAGGAGTGGGTGACTATGTCAATTTCAGCTTCTCATTTTTCCAGTCCTGAGATCCATTCTCTAAATTTTCACATCAATTTAAATTTTTTTTTGGGGGGGGGATGCTAATGAAAATTCATTAGCATTTTTGTGCTAATTTCTTCTAACGTGTTTTTTGTATGCGGTTGTTATTAATACACATTTTTGGTAAGTGATTTACCCAGATATAATACATTGTTGTATGTTATATTAATAACCATATATACAACTAATATACACATTCATATGCACACTTTACCACAGTATATGCATTGCTGAACACATTACTTGGCTGAAGAACTACATTGCAAAGTTCACACAAGTGCAGATTTCGACTGATAGCTCTGTTTCAGTTCGTATATTGTTTTGGAAAATGAGAAATTGGTCAATTCGCCTTTAAATGTGAATTTAATTGGATTTCTAGCCCCATCCTGACTGGTGGCAGAGATTCTCTATTGATCCAGCCACTAGGGGGCGTCACAGCTCACTCCTTTCTTCAGATGCCTTCTGATTTCTTTCTTGCGGATGCTCAGTAATTTTGTTCCATGGAAGTTTGTGTCTGAAGCAGCCAGATTTACACTTCCCAGACTTACATGCAGATTGGAAGGCAGACTGGAGCACAGTTAATCTGACCTGATTCACACTCCTTTACATACTATGTTAGTGGTGCCTCGCAAGACAAAATTAATTCGTTCCGCGAGTTTTTTCGTCTTGCGGTTTTTTTCGTCTTGCGAAGCACGGTTTCGGAAATGTTTTGGAAAAGCTTCAAAAATCACCAAAGTCTTTAAAAACCTCAAAAAAGGCTCCCACACCGCGTTCTATGAGTTGCTCCTCGAAGTCAAGTCGCAACTGTATTAACGGTTTTAAGAAAAAGGAAACAAACTTGCAAGACGTTTCCGTCTTGCGAAGCAAGCCCATAGGGAAAATCGTCTTGCGAAGCAACTCAAAAAACCAAAAACCCTTTCGTTTTGCGAGTTTTCCGTCTTGCGAGGCACCACTGTACAGTGCTCAGCCTAAAAACAAAAGTAGCAATATTCATATTTTAAAAGTGTATTTTCCGTTAAGGTGTGCAATAATTTTCATATATGAAGGTGAATTTTTTTAAATGTGAATTTTGTAAAAACACGTGTTCAAAAATAATGCATGTTTTTGTGCAGTTTCCCCCCGCTTTTAGGGACGCAGGTGGTGCTGTGGGTTAAACCACAGAGCCTAGGACTTGCCGATCAGAAGGTCAGCGGTTCGAATCCCCACGACAGGGTGAGCTCCCGTTGCTCGGTCCCTGCTCCTGCCAACCTAGCAGTTCGAAAGCACGCCAGTGCAAGTAGATAAATAGGTACCACTCCAGCGGGAAGGTAAACGGCGTTTCGGTGCGCTGCTCTGGTTTGCCAGAAGCGGCTTAATCATGCTGGCCACATGACCCGGAAGCTGTACGCCGACTCCCTCAGCCAATAAAGCGAGATGAGCGCCGCAACCCCAGAGTCGGTCACGACTGGACCTAATGGTCAGGGGTCCCTTTACCTTTACCTTTATCCCCGCTTTTAAAATTGCAAATAGATGCAGAAATGACAGGCTTATGTCGAACACATTTCAACGTGCTAGATACCAGATACGTACTGATCTGTCTATCCACACCGTTCCCCAAACCTATTTTGCACACTTATTTCCTTGGTGAAACCCCTCTGCTGCAAAAGACTGCTTCTTTTAATCAGACCAGTTTTGTAGCTCTATAGCAGGGATGTCCAACACATTGATCGCGATCTACTGGTCGGTCCCCAGGAGGTTTTGTTAGATCGCGGTCAATCGCTGGCTCCTCAACCTGGCCCCGCCCCCTAGCCCCGCCCTCTAGATTGCTAGAATGGAAGAAGGAGCTCTCGCTGCGAGGCTGACTGTTTCATTAGCGATCTACTTTTTTCATTTATTCCTTTATTTCCTCTGCAAAAATAGCTCAACAACTTTGACCTGAAACACCCCCCCAAAAAAGGGGTAGATCACAAGATGATGGATTTTTCGGAGCTAGCCGACCTAACCGGAAGAGTCCGCGACCAGAAGGAGGAGGAGTATCAGGAAGAATGGACTAAATTTAATGACTATTTAGTTAAATATGTTAAGTTAAATTAATTGGAAACAGCTTGCAGATACTTAATTGGCTTAGGATTTTATATAAGTTAAGTGATGAATTAATACGTTCAGTTTCAAAATGAAAAGATTTAAGGATGTTAAATGTTCAAGTTAAATTTTATAAGAACTATGATTTGGAAAAACCGTTAAAAGGATACGCATTGAAATTCTTTTTTTTTTTTTTTGGTTTGCCTTTTATTTTATTTTTTAAAATATTTTTTATTGTGTTTCTTTTCATAATTTTGTGCATTCCAAACAATACAGAATAAATCAAATACAAGAAACAATTTTCTGATTTTTTTAACAAAAGAAAAAAAGAAAAAAGAAACCATTGTGCTTCCCCACACCTTCCGGATCTGCATTCTTTGTAACTATAATATCAGCAATTTGTTACCTTATTTCAAACCTTGTTACCACTTTCAATTATTATGTATCCGTATTCAATATATTATGTCTCAAATTTGATACCTTTAAAATAAACATAATATGTTTGGTTCACTTTATCTTCTTTTCTCTTTTATCACTTATTTTGCCATTTGCTTAATCATATTTGCTAAAGCATAACATTTCCAATAACATGCACTATCTTAGGGTTCATACAACTTATAATATTTTTGCAAATAGTCTTTAAATTTTTTCCAGTCCGCCTCAACCGATTCCTCATCCAAATCTCGGATTCTGCCGGTCATTTCAGCTAATTCCATGTAGTCCATCAACTGCGTCTGCCATTCCTCCAACGTGGGTAAATCTTGTGTCTTCCAATTCTTTGCGATGAGTATTCTTGCTGCTGTACTGGCATACATAAACAACGTTCTGTCTTTCTTTAACACTTTCTGGTCCACCATGCCCAGCAGGAAGGCCTCTGGTTTCTTATACGCATTGAAATTCAACCAAGGGGAAGCGAGGGAGTTGCTTAACAATGTTAATAAGTGTAATTTTAAATAAGGTTATGATTTATGTTTGTTTGTGTTATTTGTTTGTTTATAATTTTCTGAAAATCAGTAAAAAAAATTAAAAACAAAACAAAAAAAAGGGGTAGATCACTGCCGGTTTTTAATTGTGTGAGTAGATCGCAGACTCTTGGAAGTTGGCTGTCCCTGCTCTATAGGAACATAGGCTGAATCAGACCATTGCGCCATTTAACTCAGCACTGTGTACCCTGACTGCCAGCAGTTCCCCAGGGTTTTAAACAGGGAGTCTTTTCCCAGCCCTGCTTTGAACCCGGGACAAAGCAGATGCTCCACCACTGAGCCACAGCCCTCCTCCTCCTCCTAATTACACGGCTGTAATTATAATAATAATTTTAAAAAAGTATTATTTATACCCCACCCATCTGGCTGGGTTTCCCCAGCCACTCTGGGCGGCTTCCAACAAAACACTAAAATACAATAACCTATTAAACATTAAAAGCTTCCCTAAATAGAGCTGCCTTCAGATGTCTTCTAAAAGTTTGGTAATTATTTTTCTCTTTGACATCTGATGGGGGGGGGGCGTTCCACAGGGCGGGTGCCACTACCGAGAAGGCCCTCTGCCTGTTTCCCTGTAACTTGGCTTCTTGCAGTGAGGGAACCGCCAGAAGGCCCTCGGAGCTGGACCTCAGTGTCTGGGCAGAACGATGGAGGTGGAGATGCTCCTTCAGGTATACTGGACCGAGGCCGTTTAGGGCTTTAAAGGTCAGCACCAACACTTTGAATTGTGATCGGAAACATACTGGGAGCCAATGTAGGTCTTTCAAGACCGGTGTTATGTGGTCTCTGCGGCCGCTCCCAGTCACCAGTCTAGCTGCCGCATTCTGGATTAGTTGTAGTTTCCGGGTCAGCTTCAAAGGTAGCCCCACATAGAACGCATTGCAGTAGTCCAAGCGAGAGATAACTAGAGCATGCACCACTCTGGCGAGACAGTCTGCAGGCAGATAGGGTCTCAGCCTGCGTACCAGATGGAGCTGATAAACAGCTGCCCTGGACACATAATTGACCTGTGCCTCCATGGACAGCTGTTAGTCCAGAATGACTCCCAGGCTGCGCACCTGGTCCTTCAGGGGCCACTTAGCTTGCATTATTTAGCTTGCATGCATATTTAAGTCGAGGAAGCTTGTCCCAGCGTGTTCGAAATGGATGGGAAAACGCATCTCTTGGTCCCACACAGCAAGATTGTTGGGTGTTTTCGCCTCCCCTTTTTCTAGCGCTCTTGAGTGCCCTGCTTTGAAGAATGTCTTGCCACCCCATTCCTTCCTTTGTTGTTGTTTAGCCATGTCTGACTCTTCGTGACCCCATGGACCAGAGAACGCCAGGCACTTCTGTCTTCCACTGCCTCCCACAGTTTGGTCAAACTCATGCTGGTAGCTTCGAGAACTCTGTCCAACCATTTCGTCCTATGTCATCCCCTTCTCCTTGCGCCCTCCATCTTTCCCAACATCAGGGTCTTTTCCAGGGAGTCTCCTCTTCTCATGAGGGGGCCAAAGTATTGGAGCCTCAGCTTCAGCATCTGTCCTTCCAGTGAGCACTCAGGGCTGATTTCCTTCAGAATGGATAGGTTTGATCTTCTTGCAGTCCATGGGACTCTCAAGAGTCTCCTCCAGCACCAGAATTCAAAAGCATCAATTCTTCGGCGATCAGCCTTCTTTATGGTCCAGCTCTCACTTCCATACATCACTTCCTTCCTACGTACTGCCTATACTGTTGCTGGGGAAATGATATTTTAGCATATAAAGTGGCTGGGGAGGAAATGAGCTGTTGAGAAGCAAGAGGTCACTTGTCTGGGCCTGGCAAGTGGCAACAACTCGCGTCCGTGATGAAAACAAGGAAGCCAAGCCAAGGAATCCCTTCCTCACTGCCGACTGAGCTCATAAAACAATATTCCCCTGCCCTTCAATTCAAGGCGCTGTGTCCTTTGCAAAACTCACTGCAGCGAGTCCGTCCCTTTCCACCCACCTTGCTGGACTCCCCCACAATGGTGCATAATTACCAGCGATTGGTCCCCCCCCCCCATTGCAGGAGGAGGGCACGTCAAGTGCTTTGGAAATATCCACAACAAGCATGTCACCTTCAGTGAAGCTGTGTATTTATTTGCTTTTTAAAAAATGAGCAACGCGGCGTGTGGATTTATTGCGCAAAATGAGATTGTGTGGGGAGCCCCAAGACCTTTCAACCAAACCTTGCAGTTCAGTATTTTATTACATGTGTATCCCATCGTTCTTCCAAGGAACTCAGTGTAGTGTTCGCCTTGCTATTTTATCTTCAAAACAACCCTGTGAGGCGGGTTGGGCTGTGGCATAGTTTCTAGCTTGAGGTCATCCAGTGCGTTGGGATTTGAACTCGGGTCACCGCTCTCCCAATCATTGCACCACACTGGAGATCTCTCTTCCAACCCACAGTCACTGGCAGGAGTGGTCTATGGTTTCTTTCCCAGAGGCAGCGGTGTATTCATGCACTAAGCATTTCATTCATTCATTCATTCATTCATTCATTCATTCATTCATTCATTCATTCATAATATTTTCTATAAAGATAGTTCAAATGGTCCACAATGTTATCAGATTCCAGCACTGCATTAAAAACAGTTGCTAAAATGCAAAACTGATGTTATTGAAAGGAATGGGGCAGGGCGGGAAGATAAGTTGGAGAGATGCAATTCAGAAGTAGTTTCATGCTCAGACATGAAGCTCCTGGGATCTTGGGCTATTTCTAAACCTACTTCACAGTATGCTGACCCCAGACCTCTCTCTCTCTCATCTTTTTGCCAGTCCTACTAAAGGGCTACTCCACATGGCATTCTTCCTTTTTCTAAAAGACACAACACCTCTGCGAGGTAGGCTAAACTAACTTACAGTGACCGCCCCAAGCTCATTCAGTAACCTTTGTGGCTGAGTAGGGAATTAAACCCACATTTAAACCAAAGTCCAACACAGGCATAGGCAAACTCAGCCCTCCAGATGTTTGGGGACTACAATTCACATCATCCCCGACCACTGGTCCTGTTAGCTAGGGATGATGGGAGTTGTAGTCCCAAAACATCTGGAGGGCTGAGTTTGCCTATGCCTGGTCTAACACTCTAACCATTATTTCACACTGGGCAAGGAAAGATGAGGACAGGTTGCCACTTGAACTTTGTTTTTAAATCCCCTAATGTAATGAGATGCCTGCCCATCCTCTGGTTCCACATCCCCTCAGTTGCCTCCCTTGACTGCTGTGTGGCATGCCTGGAAGTTCACATTCATCATGACAAGCGAAAGAGAGGGTGGGTCATGGGATCACAGTATATAGGAAAGCAAGGTTTAGTTTCTAAGTTTGCTTTGCTCTACCAGTTTAGAGGTTGCTAGGGAGGACCACTGATTCCGTCTTGGGGATGGAGCAGTGAGAAACGCAGTTCACATTTAAAGATGAACTGACCTAATTCATACTTTCTGAAACGGTATGCAAACTGAAACACAACCATCCTTCGAAATTTACACTTTCCTGAATTTTGCAATGCAGTTCCCCAGCTAATTCAGGTGTCCATTTTTTTTTTATTGCATACCTTAGGTACCATGCATACCATTAGTGAAAATAGCATGCAAAAGTGCATGATATTAGAGGAATTGCTTTGCAAAAAAAAAAAAAAAAAAAAAGGTGTATATTGGACAAAATTGCATACAAAAGTATGTGTCTTAGGAGAAATTTGCACTGAAATGCCGATGAATTTTCATGAGGATTAAAAAAAATTCACAAGCTGATGTGGAAATGTGGATAATGGAATTTCAGACTGGGAAAAGGAGAAACAGAGAGAAACCCAAATTGATATATTCACCTATCCCTGTCCTTAAAGCCACGCTGAGCACTAAACTAATCAATTCTGTCCCCTGGGCTGTGAGCTACCTCCCACCCCGGCTATCTAAAACCCGAGCAAGTAATTCCTTCCCATAAATAAGCAGCAAGTAGTGACCGTCCCCCGAATGCATTATTTGAAGGCCACGTTTTCGGGTGCTGATAAGGGGAACATTTGCATGTACCTTTAGCAGCCAATCGCAAGGGCTCCCCATCTGTCAGGTTGATGCAAATGAGGCGATATTTGGGGAGCTGGGGGCGGATTGAACAGGCATGATTGTTGGGTGTCTGAAATGGACTGCTGGTGTGTTGGGGGGAAGGAAATGAAGATGCTGCTGGGGTTGCTCTTGCTTCTTCAAGTGCAGGTGCGGAGGGAGAGAGAGAGAGAGAGAGAGGGAGGGAGGGAGAGGGAGCCTGGTATAAGTCAGAGGGCTGTTCCAGTCCCTTGCCTTGTGGCAGCTCAGATTAGGCTATTAATCCATCTTGTCCCACAATGGGCCTTGTGCCAGAAGTCGTCAGACCACTGGTCTGCCTGGCATTGGTTTTCCCCACAGCCATGGGCCATCCAAGGCCGGCTCAACTGTTAGGCAGTGTGAGACATCTGCCTCCATTGGTGACATCTAAGGGTTGCAAGTGATTTGCAATTGGTTTGCGAAAGTGCAAGTGATTTTCAAGCGGTCTGCAAAAGAGGCTTAAAGACAGTCTCAAGGTAAATAAATAAAAAAAAGTAGTATAAACACCAACAATTGGGAAACACTTGCTTGTGAGCGCTCCAATTGGAGAACAGCCTTTACCAAAGGCGTCATGGGCTTTGAAAACACTCAAACTCAGGACGAAAGGGAGAAAGGTGCTAAGAGGAAGGCACACTTGGCAAATCCATACCTTGATCAACTCCCACCCGGAAACCAATGTCCCCACTGTGGAAGGACTTGTGGATCCAGAATTGGCCTCCACAGTCACTTACGGACTCATTGTTAAAACCGTGTTTGTGGAAGACAATCTTACTCGGCTACGTGTGATCACCAAAGAAGAAGGAGCAAGTGATTTGATTTATTTTTGGTTATCTCTCAGAGAGAGGCATGTTGGTGCTGCTGGGGTGGAGGCAACCCTGGAGGTTTCCACGCCAGGCATCAAAAGGTTTTGGACCAGCCCTCAAGCCCTGTGAGGCTTGTGGCATTTATGGGAAATCTCTGGTGTGGCTTGCCAACTGGCGTGGTCCTCCCCTTCTCCATTTTATTTTCATGACCACCCTGTGAGGTCAAGCCGAGAGACAGGGAGCAGCCCAAGGTTATCCAGCAAGTTTGAATCTGGTCTCCCAGGTCCCAGTCCAACAGGATAACAAATGCTGCCGGCTTTCTGCTTCCATTGCCACAGTGTTTTATAGGCAGCACTTCCCTTAACCCCTTACACGGCTGTAAGTAGTTGAAGCTGTGCCATCTTCCTGAACAGAAGTCTCCCATCTGTAGGTGGGAAGGAGCAGCAGAGTTGGGGGATCCCTAGGTTTGCAGGGGATCCTCGGCGGAACTCCCAAAACATCTACTTTAGGCCTGAGCAAGCTCATTGAAGGGACGTGGGTGGCACTGTGGGTTAAACCACAGAGCCTAGGACTTGCTGATCAGAAGGTTGGCGGTTCGAATCCCCACGATGGGGTGAGCTCCCGTTGCTCAGTCCCTGCTCCTGCCCACCTAGCAGTTCGAAAGCACGCCAGTTTCCGTGTGCTGCTCTGGTTCGCCAGAAGCGGCTTAGTCATGCTGGCCACATGATCCAGAAGCTGTACACCGGCTCCCTCGGCCAATAAAGCAAGATGAGCGCCCCAACCCCAGAGTCGGCCATGACTGGACCTAATGGTCAGGGGTCCCTTTACGTTTTTAAGCTCATTGAGCATGGAACACTGGCTGACTATTAATGGGGAAAATGGAAATGGAAAATCAGGACGGTGCAGGGAGAGAAGAGATGGAACGGTGTGTCTGGAATTCTAAACAAGACAAGGCCATGCTCCAAAATTTTATTGCAGTTCCCACATGTTGTTACTTACCTCACCCCTGTCTTCATCTCCATTGACCCCCTTCCCCCTTCCTAGCCAGCGTATGATCCAGCATTGCCTGGTAAATGAATGCTGCAATTCTAAACAGAATTTAGTACAGTGATTTCAATGGATGCAGGAATGCCTGACTGCATAGTTCTGAACTTGATGATTCAACGAAATAAACTCCTCTGATACTATGGAAAGACCAGCAGCCAACCAATGTGTTTGGCTGTTGAAAACCATCTCTCTGGATGGGAGAGCAAACTGTTTAATGTGTGGGGTGGGGGTGAGTTATGGCTTTCTGGAGTGATCTTCAGCAGTAGAAGAAGAAAATCCCATGAAAACCATTTCAGAGAAACACTGATTAGCCAATTTAGAAGCAAGCAAACATTACAGGGGAAACTTGCAGGTGCTGGAATCATGGTTTATTCCAGGCCCAACATTGTTCCTTGGAGGTACATTTTTAGCAGCAATTCTCAAAATCAAGGAATACCATATTTTGAATCTCAGAAGCCAGAACAGCAAGAGGGATCGCTGCGCAGTGAAAGCAGCAATCCCTCTTGCTGTTCTGGCTTCTGGGATAGCTGTGCAGCCTGCATTCGCTCCATAAGACGCACACACATTTCCCCTTACTTTTTAGGAGGGAAAAAGTGAGTCTTATAGAGCAAAAAATACGGTACTATAGCAAGGCATTCTGGAATGAAAGGGATGCAGAACATTCTCAATGGTGATATTTGTGTTGTGGTTGTTTTGGTTCTCCTGGCCAGTTTAGAACCCAGGTCCCTTGAGTTTAATTCCCTCCACCTTCGTTCTCACCTAAAGCATGTGGAGGCACCATAGAATTTTTAACTGTAATACAGATGATCCTTCCAGGCTGTGATCTGCTTTCAGCTCATCCCTATGATTGACCAAAAGGATTAACCTCCTTTTACAGACCACCCTGTTCAGTTACAAAAGCTTACATGTAACCTGTGAGTTGTCACAAGAATGCCACAAGAACTACTTAGGGGAAGCTTTGCAAGCAGAAATCAAAACACGTGCTTGGTTTTCTTCAACATGATATTCTTTCCCCTCCCCCCCAAAGTCCAAAGGTAAGTTAGCAACGTGATTTGAACCCAGGACACCCTGCAGATTCTACCTCTGCAAGGCCTTATTCCATAACTTGATGGAGAGTGGTGTAATGCCTTAAAATAAAATAAAAATAAATCAACAACCATGGAAGGCCTTATTATGGAGATTATTATTCTGGTCTGTATCTGTGAAGGATTTGAAACTGCTTATATATATTTCTTGTCAATTATGTTGCCGTTGTTAATCACGTTGGGATGTTTGATGGGAAGTGATTCATCATATAAACAAACAAACAAAATGTCAAAATTCATTCTAAACCAGGAAGTTAGCCACTGAAACTCTTTTCTCCACAACCCCTCCGCCCAAGAAAACCCCAAACAGAAAACTCATTAAAGTAAGTTATTGACATGAATCAGAAGCATCCAGTTGTCTACATATTCCATCCTTCGTACGATTGATGGGTACAGCACCTTTTAGTTCTCCATTCTTGGAGTAATACGTTACTCCTCTCTGGGGTCACCAGGTGTTCTTTTCTTTAGAGGAGCATCTCTCATGTTAAAGGGTCATCTCTTACAGCAAAGCATCATGGTTTCACAGGACGATAATGGATGCCCTTCATTCCCGCACTTCCCACCTCTCTCTGAGCATAATGGACGCCCCTCATTCCAGACACCTCAGCTCCAAAGTGCCCATGAATTTCTGAGATTTTGATCTGCCTTCACTCCTCCTCCTCCTCCTCCTCTTCAGGTGAAGTGTGGAGAAGCAAAAGAGCCACTAGGAGGAGCTTTTCTGGAAAAAGTTGTGTTTCCAGTTACTGCAAATGGGAATTTCAAACGAAACACTTCTTCCCAGTGTGGCTTCCAGGATTTTCTGGGCCTTCAGGTAAGACAATCTTAGTGGTATCTCCTTAATGCAGAAGTTCCGGTTGGGAACTTAGTCTGCCTTAAGGGCCACATTCTGTCATGGGCAACTTTCCATGGACTGCATACTTGTGGTGAGTGTCGCCAGGACCCCACCACTGGCTGTCAGTCCTCTATCCAGGTGAATGACAGATATTATCATAGTTCAATGACACATTCCAGCCAGCTAAAATCACTAAAAGTGTGTGAAATTTTGAAAGATGGCTGTGTTTTTGTTTTCATCTTGTATCAGAAAGTGCAAATTTGGTAGCTTTGCCTTTAAATGTGATCTTGATCGAATTTCTCCCCACCCCTAGTGTGGGACTATGCACACAGTGGTACCCTCTAGTTGCGGACACGATCCATTCCGGAAAGTCCGCAAGTAAGCGGCACTTTTGTGCAAGCGTGCAGCGCGACAGCGCTTCTGTGCATGTGTGAAGTGCACAGAACACTTCTGTGCATGCATGAAGCATGCAGAACAATTCTGCACGTGCACACTGCAAAATCCGGAGGTATACACTTCCGAGTTTGCCGCGTTCGCAAGCCGAAAAGACGCAACATGAACCTAACACAACACGAGGTATGACTGTACTTGATATTTGCAGAATGATGGAGGGGGGCGTGGATGTGTATGACCTTTCTTTCATTTCTTTTACCTGTTATTATGATTATTTTGTTATTACGCTGGACATAGTTATGCTTTTTGTTATGTTTGTATTATTAAACTCCATGAAATGTGTTCTTACTGTTGTACACTACAGTGGTACTTCAGGTTAAGTACTTAATTCGTTCCGGAGGTCCGTTCTTAACCTGAAACTGTTCTTAACCTGAAGCACCACTTTAGCTAATGGGACCTCCTCCTGCTGCCACGCCGCCAGAGCATGATTTCTGTTCTCATCCTGAAGCAAAGTTCTTAACCCGAGGTACTATTTCTGGGTTAGAGGAGTCTGTAACCTGAAGCGTATGTAACCCGAGGTACCACTGTACTGATAAAGGGTGGTATATAAATCAAATAATTTTTTTAAACATTTCTCCATTACTCTTCGGTCTCCCTGACTGCCCATGAAAAAGCTTTGTGGAGGAATTATCTCTTTACATCTTCTCCTGGGCTGCAACTGAAACTTGGGAAGCTGCGGAGATGGGCTATCAAAGACCTGAGACTGATGCCCTTCATGATTTTTGTTTTTCAGGGAAGTCCTTCCTTTTACTTTTTTTTTTTTTAAAAAAAACACCGCACTGATTTCTTTAAAGGTAAAAAGAGTTCACTTAAATAATAAAAAACCCAAAGAGCTCTCAGGTAGCCTCTTCACCTTTCCATGATGACAGACAGGAAAGCATAGCCAAGAACATCATGGGGGTTTAAAGAAGGGGGAGCACCTTGGGAGACTGAAGATTAATGCAAGCCACCCGAGAGTTGACTTGTAGAATGAAATAACACTCACAAAACCGATCAGCCAAGTAAACATGCCCCACCCAAGAGAATTTCCCTAATTTTTCTTTCTCCTTTGATAGTTTTCAAATGCAATGTCTTTTCTCGTGCATTATTATGTTGTTGTTGTTTAGTCGTTTAGTCGTGTCCGACTCTTCATGACCCCCTGGACCAGAGAACGCCAGGCACTCCTGTCTTCCACTGCCTCCCGCAGTTTGGTCAAACTCATGCTGGTAGCTTCAAGAACACTGTCCAACCATCTCATCCTCTGTCGTCCCCTTCTCCTTGTGCCCTCCATCTTTCCCAACATCAGGGTCTTTTCCAGGGAGTCTTCTCTTCTCATAAGGTGGCCAAAGTATTGGAGCCTCAGCTTCAGAATCTGTCCTTACAGTGAGCACTCAGGGCTGATTTCCTTCAGAATGGAGAGGTTTGATCTTCTTGCAGTCCATGGGACTCTCAAGAGTCTCCTCCAGCACCAGAATTCAAACGCATCAGTTCTTCGGCGATCAGCCTTCTTTATGGTCCAATGCATTATTTTAGTGTTTGTTATTGTGGTTATTTATTAATCACCTTCCATGTAAATGTCTCAAGGCGATGTGCACAATCTAATAAAAGCAGCAGAAAACAGATAAAAACCACACACAAAATAACAGCAAATGAACGAAACAAAAAACAGTGGCAACCATGGCAGAGACCTGTTCATCCAGCTGAGAGAATTTGTCTGAACAAAAATGTCTTCAATTGTTTCTGGACAGAGCAGTTAGTGGTCGCATTGGAAACCGTAGGGGAAACTCTCCACTGATAAGAGGATGGAAGAAATTGTCAGTACAGAAAAAATGCCCACTTTCTCTACATTGTCCAGAAAGTTTGACATTACAGAACCTCTGTGTCTTTAAGCAGGACATGTTGGTCTCTATTCCAATCTTCAGATCAACAGCACGAGCGGCCATGTTATGTACTGAGTTGAATAGGATCCAAAAGGCAGCAGTCTGATTGGTCCTAGAATAATAGGATCCAGAATGCAGCAGTATGATTGGTCTGCAGGAGCCACCCAATCCAGCTCCAGATGGAAGTGAATCCACAACCTGATTGGCCTACAGGAGAATTCCAGAATTAGCCAAATACGTGCAGACCATTGTGTAAATAATGTATATAAAGCAGATACTTTGGGGGAACATTGAGTCCTCCTCACCGCTATGAGCTGAATAAAAAGCATGAAATCCACTCTCGACTCCGAGTATATTTCAGGCCACAATCCTGCTTCCCTCTCCACATGTTACACACCTAGCTTAGCTCTCTAAAGTACTGATACATTTCAGTACCATATTAGTGCTAGGGATGGGTGTATCTGTCCTTTTCACTTTCTCTTATTTTCCCAGACTTAAATTCCACTCTTCCCATTTCTACAGCAGTTTTCAAATTGTTTTGTTTTCAATCCTCATAAAAATTAAACAACACTTCAGTGTGGACTTCTCTTACTATGCAGATTTTTGTATGCAGTTTTGACTTATATACACATTTTGGCAACCAGCATCCCCCAATATAGTGCATTGCTGTGTTATTTTCACTAAGAAAGCAGTGCGTTTTGATGCGCACGGCCCCTAACATATGCGTTTCTGTGCAAGTTGATTGGTTGGAGAACTGCACTGCAAAATTTCTCCCTGATCTATATCAGCAGACACATACCATTCAAAGCTAGCTCTCAGGATTAATTTCAGGATATAACAGCAGTGTTTCTGATACAAAGCTGCAGTAACAGAGTGAGGAAGCTAATGTTCTTGCCTGCCAAATATAGAACAACAGAGCAATTGGTTCAGTGCATGTCTGACAATGGAGACAAAATGTTTGATGTGCCCAGTGCCCAGTCTAGCACTAGGCTCAGCCACTCTTCAAAGAAACCTCATGTCTGATGTTGCTCCCTTGCTTGTAGAGGTTCTGGGCTTCCTTCCCATCTCAGTCAAACTGGATTATCGGGTACGTGGCTCTCTCCTCCCTTCTCTAGTGCCCTCTGCTGCAGCAGGCGAGTTTTATCTGGTCCTTGATCTCTCAGAAGCAGGGAAGCCCTTTCAATACCTGCTGCTCCAGAATAAATGGCTCTGCTATTCCTGTCTGCCAGCTGCTAAGCCTGACCAGAATCCCAAGTATGTCAGTGGAAGAGGGCTATGTCACTATGTCCTTCACTGGAGATTTCCTGCCCAGACTGGGGCTTGCGTACAGATGCTGAGGATAGCTTCTCCGGGGCTTAGAAGTTAGATTGCAAAGTCAACAATTCCTCCAGTGCCCACACTCATTTTTGGGTGTTTGCTCCAGCCATAGTCTAGCATACACGTTCTGCAGGCTTGGGGTCTTTTCTAGGTGCGTGTGTGAAGCTGCACTTTAAGCTGTATCCTGGGCAAACCCACACTAACTGCTATAAGTGTAACTAGAAAGTTGCTGGCACCACCATCATTAGCAACATTGCATTATCATCACCGTAGTAGTAGTAGTAGTAGTAGTAGTAGTAGTAGTAGTAATCCGTGCTTTTTTCAGGGGGTGCTCAAGGGTACAGTGGTACCTCAGGTTAAGTACTTAATTCGTTCCAGAGGTCCGTTCTTAACCTGAAACTGTTCTTAACCAGAAGCACCACTTTAGCTAATGGGGCCTCCTGCTGCTGCCGTGCCGCCGGAGCACAATTTCTGTTCTCATCCTGAAGCCAAGTTCTTAACCCGAGGTACTATGGTATTTCTGGGTTAGCGGAGTCTGTAACCTGAAGCATATGTAACCTGAAACGTATGTAACCCGAGGTACCACTGTACACAGTACCGGCACCTCTTTTTGTTGTTGTTAAAAAGTGTGGCACTTCCTGTAACAACTTCATGGTGAGTCCCAGCACCTATTTTTCTAGAAAAAAAGCACTGGTAATTAGAATAGGAATATGAATTTCTTTCCCACCCTTCTCTATAGGTCCCAGGCAGGTTACAGATGTGAGTACCTGTTAGTAAGAGCATATGTTAAGTGGTGACACACACCCCAATATCTGGAGCAGGTTTGTAGTATTGAGATGCAAAAATATGTGCTTTCTATCTTTTGAAATCCAGTTTTTAAAGTTTATTTTAGTATGCTAAGCAACAAGTGCTTTGCTGCATACCTTTATGTGATTGCTCCTGTAAAGCAGCTTTCCCAGAATTTGAGCTTTCTTTTTAAAAAGTGCTATAGGAAGCCATGAGGGTGCCTAACATATGAAGGATACGGAAGCACCTCTTACTGGAGAATGGAACTTTTGAAGGCTTTGCCTTCACGTTTTCAAACAAATTTCCTAAGCAATGAGGACTTGAAACAGGATTTAAAAATTACTGCTGTGAATCTAAGCTCTATACCAGTCACAGTGTTCTAAACAAAACTACTAGCTCATTGTATATTAGGAAAGGAAAATTACTAGCAATGCTAAACCACCCAGTTCTCCAGATTCTCGTGAAAACCATGCAATAATTAATCATCAGGGTACAAGCATGATGACAGATGAACAGGGTGGAGTGGGAATCTCATCAGCATAAATGACGTTTTTTAACTTCCAAATTTCTATTTTTTTAAAAAATAAATGGCAAAAGAGAGGGACTTGAGAAGGAACAATCGGAGGAGGTCTGGCAGCCAAAAATAAAAACGCTCTCCCTATGTCCTCAGAGTGCTGACTGCAAAACTCTATCAGCAAAGAGGAAACAAAAAATATTGGTTGGACAGTGGCCACTGCCCCAGGTTCATTTGCAGCGGATTTAAAATCTGGGATTGTGCGTGTAACTGAGTTAGAAAGAACAAAGAAGATAAAATCATTGTTCATGCCAAGGCAGGTCCCCCCCACCCCCAAAAAAATCAGGGTAGGACGTCATCAGCAGGTCGAAGGTCAAATATTTGTTTGTTTCTTCAACCGCCGGGAAGGTTCATGAACTCGCACCTATTCAGCAAAGCCTGCTGGGAAAGCGCTGGCACAAAAGGCTCTGCTCTGCTGGCTTGACAATGGAGCAGCGTGTCCTTGAAAACGTCTGTTTGTCCCGGGTTGCAAGCTAGGCCCGGTTGCCATGACAACCAACCAACTCTGGAGACACCCATCTCTCTCCCCCCCCATCACTGGGAGCATCGTGACGAAGAGGAGCCTGAAGCAGCTGCTCAAAACTGAGTTGGGTTGGGAACAGACAGATCTCTTTTCCCCACCCAAAGAATGGGTGGGGTGTTCCTTGTCAAACAGAGCTCTCATTAGGCTTTTGGGAGACACAAATAAGCATTTGGATCTCTCATCCCCCTTCTAGGATGTGCTGTCTTGTTTATTCCTTTGCTTTAGGGCTCACCCTGCTGCTTCCTCCTCCCTGAGGCAGAAGGCACTGTATAAACCCAGGAAAACCTGTTGCCTCCACTGATCCCTCCTTCCTGCCCTCTCCAACATTGAGAATCATGCTCCTCCTACCACTCCCTCTTCCTCCTCTTCCACCAAACTGGCCCCCTTAAAGGTCAAAGGTACCATGCACCCAACAGTCAATGCCATTGCAAAGGCAGCAAAGTGGATACAGTTCAGTCATGTTGGGTCTGGCAAGAGAGTGGTTCGAATCTGTGTGGCAGTGTGAGCTCCCATTGCTCTGCCCCAGCTTCTGCCAACCTAACAGTTCGAAAGCACACCAGTGCTAGTAGATAGATAGCTACCACTGCAGCAGGAAGGTAAACAGCATTTCTGTGCACTCTGGCACTTGTCACGGTGTCCCGTTGTACCAGAAGCATTTTAGTCATGCTGGCCACGTGACCCAGAAAGCTGTCTGTGGACAAATGCCAGCTCCCTCGGCCTGAAAGCGAGATGAGCGCCCCAACCCCATAGTTGCCTTTGACTGGACTTAACCGTCCAGGGGTCCTTTACCATTAGCTGGATGGGAAGTGGGGAAATGGGAAAACATGGCCTTATTAGAATGAGATAGGGCTAGATTGCTCTAAAGGAGACTTTGAAGACTTTATTATAAGAACTGATTGATCGTCCCCATTTGACGGTGACAAGAGGGCACCACCCATGCGGGTCTTCGGGCATGCTGTCGTTGTCCCCCATCCCCAATTTAGCTGTGGTTGTGTGCAACAACAAAGTGGCCCCAGAGGGGGATAGATACCATGTTCATCTGCATCGAAAGATGCGTTCAATGGAATCCAAATGTGCATCTTCACCACGACCACCAGCTGCTTGTGCAGAAGTCTGCTTCCTCATTTGACGCCCCCTCCCTGGCACCCCATTTTTCTGGATCAGGGTAACTGCATTCAAGCCATCACTGGCCCAAGGCTATGGTTTGCACCATGCAAAAGGGGGCTCTCTGGGAAAGTGGTAAGTTAACATGATCGTGCATACACTCTCCTTCTCTGCAAGGAAGGAGGGCTGAAGGGCTAAGGACAGGGCAGGCTGGTACTCAAGGCAAAGGGCGGCGACGGAGGAGGGGGGAAGAGAGAAGGATGCAAAATCCATTCTGCTAAGGGATGCAAGTGAACCAAGTGCAGCAATTATGAAGAAGGATTTATGTTTGCCTGCCTTTAATCGGAAACTCGGTGTCAACAAGAAAAATCTCTGCTGTCCAGAGTGCCGGCTCCCTGCTTTATCATTATTATTGTACAGAAGGTTTATTTTGAAATTTAAGGCAAAGATGGCTTTTAAATTAAATTTAACATAGGATTTGCTACTTGGAACATGATGAGGGCGAGGTGTCCTTTGGAGTCTAATGACTCCGGGGACAGCCCCCCTCACCCAACCAAATGCTGAACAGCTGGGGACTGCCTATGCCCCGCCTCCCCACCCCTCCCCACGAAATCTCCCTGGCTCTCTGTGTCCAATCTCTGTGATGGAAGGAAACTACAAATGAGCCACTTCTCTCTCCCCCCTTTCTGTTGCAACCAGTAAATGTCTCCCTATGTGGGAAAGTGCTGCTGGAAACAGCCATTTAATTCAGCAAAGGAAGAAGTAGGAGAAACGAAGGTTGGTTGGTTTTGTTGGCTGGCCAACTAAAAATAGGCACATTATGGGTAGACTCCCAGGACTGATTCTCGGCTTCTTCTTCTTTTTACTCACCTTGTGAAAATAATTATGTGGAAGATGGCCTTGTGATTGAGCCCGCCATGTGTCCAACAAACTACGTGTTGAAGATCTGTCAGGAATATGGGGTGGAAAGAAGGAATTCAAGGTGTGCTGGATACATTCTCAAGACACTGAAGAGGCTAGATGCATTTTGGTGGGGAGGGAGTTACAAATTTGGAGGCTGCCACAGAGAAAGCCCTCTTCTGAGCTGCCATCCTCTGTACTTCTGAGGGTGATGGAATAAAAGGACTTTGCCCCACCATGGGAAGTGAACTCATTTGTCTCATCTTACCACCCAAGTGGTTCTTTCAGATATCCCAGGAAAGCACTCTTGTAGCCTGGATCCAAATAGCAACCTGACACAGAGTCCTGTTATCTTAGCCTAAGATGTACTAGGCTAAGAGAGGGCTCCTACCTCTCCCGGTATGCCCCACGGAGGACCTTAAGGTCCATAAATAGCAACACCCTAGAGGTCCCAGGCCCTAAGGAAGTCAGATTAGCCTCAACCAGAGCCAGGGCCTTTTCAACACTGGCTCTGGCCTGGTGGAACACTCTGTCTCATGAGACCAGGGCCCTGCAGGATCTGATTTCTTTCCGCAGGGCCTGTAAGACAGAGTTGTTCTGCCTGGCCTTTGGCTTAGAATCAATTTGACTCCCTCCCCCTCTTTCTTTTTTCCTTTCTCCTTCTGTGATGAGGCTGCATTTTAATGTTTTAATATTGTTTTTTAAGTTGTATTTCAATCAACTTGTTTTTATTATTGGTTGTTAGCTGCCCTGAGCCCGGTCTTGGCTGGGGAGGGCGAGGTATAAATACAATTTATTATTATTATTATTATTATTATTATTATTATTATTATTATTATTAGGTCAGGAGGCTACTGCCTTCTCTCTACCCTGCCTTGAGGGTAACCAATGGGATGCTCCCTAGATGTTGTCGGACTACAATTCCCATCAGCCCCAGCCAGCATGGCCAAAAGAATTGGATGGTGGGAGTTGGAGTCCAACAACATCTGGAAGGCACCATGTCAGCTATCCTTGATCTCCTTGAAGCACAATCTAAAGGGGCAGCATGCCTCAGAATACCAGTTTCTGGGGAACATGCGTGGGACTGTACTATTATTCTCGTGTCTGCTTGCGGGCTCCCAAAGATCATATGAAGGAATGGAAAGCTGGACAAGATAGGCTTTTAGCCTGATCCAGCAGGACTTTTTGTTTTCTTACTTGTAGCCCCAAGGTCTGCAAGAAGAGGGGGACTTCTTGGCAGGTTCTAGCAACTCTGAGCACCCAAACAGGGAAATCCCTTTTCCTTGTCAAAGTGCTGCAAAGCCCCAGCCCAAAAAAGCAGGTCCCACACTTGAATGTTGCTCAGTAGTGGCACTGAAGTGCCATGCTCTAGTCCAGACATCTTTCCTATTCTTAGTGGAGTGGAGCAGCCTAGGCAGTTAGACCTGCACTGGAATTGAATGGCTGTGATACCTTCCAGAGCAATGTCTGTATTCGTCTGGAACTGTCCTAGGTGCTGAATAACCTGAGATGAGTGGCCCAGCTACCTTCTACTTGCTACCTGTGGCTGTTCCACGTCAATTCGCGCAGGCTCCTGTCTGCCGCAGTCCATATGAATATGGCGCTCCTAGGGATGGACAGAATTTGTCGATTGTGATTTCTCTCCATTTGTCATTTCCCTAACCTTAATTTCAGTTCTCCAAATTTTTGCATCTGCTAGCAGATTTTATTTCTTGATTCACAAGCATTTTAGTACCTGTTCTAATATACACATTTTTGTGTGCATTTTGGCCTAACACACATTTTTTTTTGTCAGAAATTCTTTTTAATATAATGCATTTCTGTATGTTATTTCTGCTAGTATATGCACTTTTATGCATAAAAGGTAAAAGGTAAAGGGACCCCTGACCATCAGGTCCAGTCGTGACCAACTCTGGGGTTGCGGCGCTCATCTCGCTTTATTGGCCGAGGGAGCCGGCGTACAGCTTCCGGGTCATGTGGCCAGCATGACCAAGCCACTTCTGGTGAACCAGAGCAGCACACGGAAACGCCGTTTACCTTCCCGCCAGACCTATTTATCTATTTGCATTTTGACGTGCTTTCAAACTGCTATGTTGGCAGGAGCAGGGACCGAGCAACAGGAGCTCACCCAGTCGCGGGGATTTGAACCGCCGACCTTCTGATCAGCAAGTCCTAGGCACTGTGGTTTAACCCATAGCGCCACCCGTGTCCCACTTTTATGCATACTTTCCTCTAATATATACATTTTTGTACACCTCATTTGGCTGGAGAACTTCACATCAAAGTTGGGATAAGTGTGAATTTTGAAGGATGCCTGTGTTTCAGTTCACCTGTCATTTCAGTGCAGATGAGGTAGGTTCCCATTAAAATGTGAACTGAATCAAACTGATGGGAGTCCACAACATCTGGAGGTCACCATATTGGCTCTAGATAATGATGAATCCAAACTCATCCTCGGACAGCCTGACGGCAAATCATGATTTATTATTGTTTCTTAAGATCATATTTCAGGCCGGTGAGAGCCAAGTCACATGGCGTGGTACATAATGCTTGTCTTATGCACTCCCATAAAGAACAGAGGAGAGATGTGCACCTCTAAAAGGGTGGTGGACACAAACCAGGGTATTAGTGGCAGCCCTGTGGATGTCCACATGTCCCCATTTTCTCAGAGGCAGGTATCTCCCCATCAAAGATCTGCCATTCACCTGAAGATGCACAGCAGAGAGGGGAAACAAACCCGTTATGACTTACAGCCTGATTTGGCAAGGGAGCATAACTTCTACTTAGTATGTGCGGTTCTAGCTTGAGCGAGACAGCAGTAGCAGAAGGCTAAGTTCCACTTAAATACCCGGTGGGATAAATGCATCCTGCATTAGATTAAATCAAATGGGCTAAAGCAGCGAAGGGAACGGGTGGACAGAAGCGGTGGGGAGCCCAGGCAGACAGATGATTCCATGCTTCAAAGGCTGTGCACTGTGCATGCCATCTAAGTAACAAATATACTCTCCCATGGGTGAACATGAATTTGAAAACAGAGCAGGCTTGTTGGCCAGCCAACTTGTTGAGAACTAAGATGGATAAAGTCATTGAGAAAGAAGGATAGCATTTAGCAACAAGCGCCTCTGCTCTATGAATCAAATCTGGAAGTGTGGTTCTCATGGAATCAGAAGGGCATTCCTAGGAAGACATAGACAGTAGGCAGAAAAGGGGCTTTGTCTGTAACTCTTCCCAATGCTTTTGATTTAGCCAACTGGCAGAGGACCAGTGCAACGGGATGGTGGAATTCTAACTGTGTTGCATCTCTTTTGCTGATTAACAGTGCAAAAGTTTCCCCAACGCAGGGGTGAGAAATCTCAGGCCTAGGAGCCAAATGTGGCCCTCAAGTTTTCTCTGTCTGGCCCTCAGAACTCTTCCTGGGCCACACTTCTCCCTGTCCCTGCTTCACACCTTGAGTGTTTTTGCCTGGCCGGAATGTGTCCTTAAATTCTGATGATGCCTCCTGGCTTGTCTGGATGAGAGTGTGTAGAAACTAGCCCACTGGGCAAAGGTAAAATGTACATCCACTTTTGCCTCTGGAACTACCTGCCACTGGCATGTGGCCCTCATAAGGTGACCTAGAAGGGAATTTGACCCTTGGGCTGAATGCTACCTTCAAGCATTTATCCAGTGACTTCCTCCTCGCAGTATGAATGCAATGACTTGGCAAGGTGGTTGTGTGAATCCACCCTTGGGCATCAAAGGGCCTTGGGATAGGGCTGGCTTAAGGCATTTAGTTGCCTGAGACAAAGGACAAGATGATGTCCTCTTGCCACATACCAGACTGGCAGCTGAATGCTGGTATGGGGCAACCTCCTCCACCGCACCAGAGAACATCGGGCCAGCTTAGGGGATGCAGGGTGGGCCAAGCCCTCTACTCCCTCTTCATGCCATTTGCTGCCTGAGGCAGATGCACTCTCCCCAATGGTAGGGCCGGCCCCATTCTGATGTGAGCTGCCTCAGGTGCAGGTGAGCCTGGGGCGATACAATTCCTGTCTGTAAAGGGTCTCTGGATCATGCTACACAAAAGATGATGTGGGAGTAGAGGGCCAAGTGGGCATTTGAACCCTGGCATCTTCCAGGTCTTGGTCCAACATTAGGCCTTCTTCATGGTGCTACATAGCCCTGGCCCAGAGCTTCCCACATCTATCCATGTGCCCACACACCCCAGCAGCTGATTCTCGGTTTTTGTGTGACGAGTCCCCAAGAAAAGAATAGCCTTAATAAATTTATGATACCCAATTAGCTTGGCCATTAATGAATCAGCATCTTTACGGTAACTCAGCCATTAAACATGGACTCAAATGGCATCCTGGCCATGGCTGTGGAACTCTTCCAGATCACGGACGTTGCGGAAGAGGGAGGAGGGAGAGCGGGCAGCGTAAAATATTAGTGGCACGGCTCCATTTTCTGCGATTAAAGGAAAGCATACATCAGGCATGGCAACATCTTGCAAGATCTATGGCCTCGCTCTTGGTGACTTTAAATTCCCTTATCTTTGATATGAGGAAATGGGGTTCGATTAAAGAGGGAGTCCGTGGGGAGCAGCCTGTGAAAGTCAGTGCCTGCTATGTTGGGGAGAGGGTTGGTCGAGGAGGGACAGTTGTAACTACTGCAAGTTAGGCTCAGGGGGGCTATTTGCCAGGGCTGCATCAGAAGCTGGTGATGAGAGCAGTAAGAGGGGTGCTTGAAGAGGTCACAGCCTACAGCACGAATATCTTGAGTGCATAAATGGATAGAGTGAGCGCTGGTGCCGTACAGCAACCATACGCATATTCCTGCTCTAAAAATAAATAAATTCCTGCAGGCCAAGGAAGGAATGAACTTGTGACCTTGGCCTGGTTTCTTGGCTGCTAGGAGAAGTGGCTAAATGAAGTGGTTCTCAGAGCATGCCAACTGCTAAAACTGGACTGGCCGGTGGGCCCTCAATTTTGGCTAACCATTTACAGTGATACCTTGGGTTGAATGTGCTTCATGTTGAGCAACCCGGAAGTAATGGAGCGCGTTATTTCTGGGTTTTGCTGCTCGCGCATGTGCAGACGCTAAAAATGACGTCATGCGCATGCGCGGAAGCGGCAAAACGCAACCCGCACACGTGCAGATGCGCTGTTGCATCTTACGTTCTATTCAGGATGCGAACGAGGCTCCGGAATGGATCCCATTTGCATCCCGAGGTACCACTATATAATGGCTGCAAATGACTTTGTAAAAACTCAGCAATGTGCACAACAACTTCAACTGCAGTTAGGGGTGGAGGAGGGAAATTGGATTCTGTTCGCATTCAGAGGTGAACCTCGCTCATTTGCACTTCTAGAAACTGAAACACAGAACTGTCCTCCACAAAGAACTTCCTGACAGTAAGAGCTGTTCGATAGTGGAATTTGCTGCCAAGGAGTGTGGTGGAGTCTCCTTCTTTGGAGGTCTTTAAGCAGAGGCTTGACAACCATATGTCAGGAGTGCTCTGATGGTGTTTCCTGCTTGGCAGGGGGTTGGACTCGATGGCCCTTGTGGTCTATTCCAACTCTATGATTCTATGATTCTACGAATTTGCACATCTCTGAATCTTGCAATGCACTTCTACTGCTGAATTATGTGTACAGATTTGCATACACTAGGGTAAAGTGTGGGGGGGAATGCATGCATTAATCAAACCGGCATTTAAAAATGTGTTCTATTGGGGAGAGTTGGTTTGGGGAAATTGTACAGAAAAATGTGTATTTTAGGAGAAATTTGCATTAAAATGCTGATGAATTGTCACACGGACTTTAATCCCTCCCCCAACTGACTAGTGCTACTATAATCAGGCATATGAACCAGCTGCTTAGGTCCAGAGACTGGCAGATGGGCCAACCCATTGAGATCCCATTTTTAGGGGTGAGATATGTAGGGTCAAGCCACACTTCACATTCAACACATGGTTTGCTCTTTTGTGTGTGCACCCTCCCTTTTTAAAATAGGATCCACCAGGTTTGGGGAATCAGGATCAGAAGGTATGAGGGAAATGTGCTGACATTTATTTTCTCATTTTTTAAAAAAATTGCCATCAGCTGCAAATTCCTAGCTTTTCTACAAGAAACTCTGGCAATTAGATTATCAGCTTGGGACAAAAAACTTTCTTGAAGGAGCACCTTACCTCAACTGCTTCGATCTGCAGAAATGGCACTTGTGAAAGTGCCACATAATGTTTGCTCTGCACTCACAAGGAATCTAGTGTGGCGGCAGCACCACTGAACGCTGGAACTCCCTGCCCATTGATAGGAGGCAGGCACGACTGCTAACCTATTTTGGACACCTGCTAAAAATGTTTTCATTTAGGCATGCCTATGCAGACATGTGTGGGTCACGGGTGGCGCTGTGGTGTAAACCACTGAGCCTTGGGCTTGCTGATTGGAAGGTCAGTGGTTCGAATCCCTGCAATGGGGTGAGCTCCCATTGCTCGGTCCCTGCTCCTGCCAACCTAGCAGTTCGAAAACACGTCAAAGTGCAAGTAGATAAATAGGTACCGCTCCAGCAGGAAGGTGAACAGTGTTTCCATGCGCTGCTCTGGTTTCACCAGAAGCGGCTTAGTCATGCTGGCCACAAGACCTGGAAAAACTGTCTGCGGACAAACACCGGCCTATAGAGCGAGATGAGTGCCGCAACCCCAGAGTCGTCTGCGACTGGACCTAACTGTCAGGGGTCCCTTTACCATTACCTTATTGGTTATCTTCATGTAGATTTTCTATCTCATGCAAACTGCTTCAATGTTTTGATGATTAAGCAGCGGTATATAAATGCTCTTTTCTGATTTCCTGGGCTTTAGCCTATAATCTCCTAAACAACACTGGGTGTGGCTCTCCCACTGATTCAGAAGCTGCTGCAGCACTTAATAAGGACATCTCCTCTAACCTGGCCTTGACACGGTAATAGAAGCTGAATGAATCTCTCTGCTGAGCTTTCCCTCTTTTTCCTTTGTGTGGTTCATCTTCTGCAGCACATGGTAGGAAGATGTCCTATGGAAATCCCAGTGCACGAGGGGTCCTTGATTTAAGCTGGTTATGACAGTTTTATGGTTCATCCTCAAGTGAGCTGAGACAGCCTCAGTAACTTTTTAGCATCACTTAAGTTCAGCCTCGCAAGTTGCATTAGAACCCTGGGTCCCAGAGGCAAATGCAGCAATTGTACAGAGTGCACTAAATCACGGTGCCACTCAGTAACTAAAAGTTCCTAATAAATAATTTTTACAGGGAATGCAGTCCATATATTACAGAGGGCTAGATGCCTACATATTTCAAGCCAATTGTCATATTTGACTAGCTCTCTTTCTGCGCAGCCTTGTCAAGACGCCAAATGACTGCTCAAATATGGGAGACCTTTTGGATTTGGCAATCATTAATTTCCCAGAGACTAAATAAGGTTGACTTTTAATGCAAAGCCGTTTGTAAGTGAACATGGCACCAGGGCTTACACGCAAAATAAACCAGCTCCCGTCGTTTTTCTTGGCGGAGGGAAACGCTCTGCTGTTAGGGAATGCAAATTCCTGTGGTTAAGACACAAGGAGGTGGGTCTTGCTAATACGCCTTGTTGAACCATCATATTCTGAGATGCAGGCACTAGGTTGAGAGTTGTGTCTGGTTTATGGCCTCCTATGGGAAGCAGCTCCATAAACTATTCTAGGATGTGCAGGTGTCACTGTCTTCAGCCTGGATGAAGCTTTAACCTTCACTCTAGGATAGATGTGATAGCTCAATGGTAGACCACATGTTCTGCATGCAGAAGGTCCCAGCTGCAATATCTGCATCTCTGGGGATCTCAGGTTGCAGTTTGGGGGGTGGGAAATGCTACCTCAGAACTCAGTGTGAGTCAGATATCTAGATGGCTCTGGCTCAGAACAAAGCAATTTCATAGGTTTGTGAGAGAGAGTGTACCAAACCTGCCAACTCTTCTTCTTTAAAGATTTGCTGTAGCATACCAGCTAAGCACCTGACTTGGGGAGCTCACCTGGTTCAAATCTCACATCAACCACAATCTCACTATTTGGCCACAATTTTCTCAGCAGACCATCAGTGTTGGCGCTGACCGTTAAAGCCCTAAAAAAGCCTCAGCTCACCATACCTGAAGGAGCGTCTCCACCTGCATCGTTCAGCCCAGACATGGAGGTCCAGCTCTGAGGGCCTTCTGGCAGTTCCCTCTCCGCGAGAAGTGAGGTTACAGGGAGCCAAGTAGAGGGCCTTCTCAGTGGTGGCGCCCGCCCTGTGGAACACCCTCCCATCAGATGTCAAGGAAATAAAAAACTATCTGACTTTTAGAAGACATCTGAAGGCAGCCCTGTTTAGGGAAGTTTTTAATGTTTGATGTTTTATCACTTATTATTATTAATATTAATATTCTGCTGGGAGCCGCCCAGAGTGGCTGGGGAAACCCAGCCAGATGGGCAGGGCATAAATAATAAATTATTATTATTATTATTACATACACACCAAAAATTTAAAGTTCCCCCTCCCCCAAGAAAGTATCATTGGAACTGTGGTTGTCAAGGGTTCTTTAGTTGTGATTCATGCACTGCAAGGGGTTGGACTAGATGACCCTTGGAGTACCTTCTATAATTCTTTATATGCTTATTGTTAAATCAGATTGAACACTTAATAAAGATCAGGTACAATCTAACCACACCTATAAGTTTTGTCCATGCAAATCAGGAGAAATGCTGAATAAATGAGTCATCTGGAGGAGCTCTGAATGGCATGCAATGAAAGAAGAAGAATCATCATCTTGTGAAAACCCACAAAAATATTGGCTTTATCCCCTTCATGCCAGGTTATTCAACTATCACAGTACTCTGTGCATAGTTTCTCCCTAGGTGGCCCAACAGCTGGTGTGCAGCCAAATTGAACAGCATGTTGGATTTTGCCATTGTTTAGATTTGGCCACCAGACCTGGCATACTTGCAGCTTGTGTACTGAATGGTGACATTTTTAATTGTTAGGCATATGTTGGGGTGTGCATGCCATGACGTCAGCGCTATACAGTGAAACAGGCACCACATCTCTTTGCTCCCACTGAGCTGACAATTCAAAACAGGCAGGAAACAACAGGGTGAGTGTGGGGTGGGGCGGAGAGGGAAGGGAGGAAGCATGCAGGCAGATGTCCTGACACAGCCGTAAAGTTTGGCTACAGCTGGGAATGGAATAAGAAGGCGGCTGTGCAGAAAAGCCAGCTTTGAGGAGGGCTTTGGACAAATGGAAAGGGGTGGTGAATCTTCAGGGAGTTCAATGCATCAGGTCAGGTGACGCATTGCATCCAGAAAGAGTCCCAAAAGACTCTTCCCCACCTGCAGTTTGAAGTGGTACTGGCCACTTTACCAGCTCAGGATTCTACCTCCCCATTCTGCTAAGTATGCAGAGCCTACATTAACAACCATTACAACAGCCCCATAAGGCTGTGTGGTGGTGTTTCTTTTACATCACAACAGCAACAACAATTTATTATTTATACCCTGCCCATCTCACTGGGTCACCCCAGCCACTCTGGGTGGCTTCCAACAGGATATTAAAAACACAACGAAACATTAAACATTAAAAACTTCCCTAAATAGGGCTGCCTTCAGTCAGATAGTTGTTTATTTACTTGACACCTGACAGGAGGGCGTTCCACAAGGTGGGTGCCACTACCAAGAAGGCCTCTGCCTGGTTCCCTGTAACCTGACTTCTCGCAGTGAGGAAACTGCTGGAAGGTAGACAGCAGGCCTTCGGCTGATTGACATCTGACGCCCTTTTCAATGTGTTGTAGAACAGCACACAATGTTGTGAACCACCCTGAAATCTGTGGGTATAGGGTGGTATACACATTTAATAATTAAAATAAAACAAATAGTTTTGTTTTGTTTGGATGTTTGGTTTTTGAGAGTGTAATAATAGCATTCATAATTTGGAGATATTCCACCCAGAATCATTGGAGAGAATGTGATCTTTCTCTGCCGTTTATTTGTTTGTGGGGCAGGGGAGTGCTTGTATTTTTGTTTCTTGGCTGTGTGGGTTTCTATGGAGTTCATGCTACATACACAGAGGGCTTTTCTTCACAGCTGGCCCTCCCTGCCGCAGGAGCTTAGGTCATCTTCCCCTTTAATGGTGCTCCTCTGGCATAGCAGTTCCAGCGGGAAGGTAAATAGCGTTTCCGTGCGCTGCTCTGGTTCGCCAGAAGCGGCTTAGTCATGCTGGCCACATGACCTGGAAGCTGTCTGCGGACAAACGCCGGCTCCCTCGGCCCATAGAGCAAGATGAGCGCAGCAACCCCAGAGTCGGCCATGACTGGACCTAATGGTCAGGGGTCCCTTTACCTTTACTGGTTTTTTGTGTGCTTGCTTTTTGCTGCTGTTTTCAGTTTTGGTAGTTTGTGTCTTCATGGGTGGGGTGGACTATAAACATCTCCACAAGATTCTTTTATGCCACCGTCACCTCTGATCAAACAGGTTTTGCAGATTTTTAACAAAGCACCATGAAATGCAGCAAAACCTGCTTTATCAAAGGTGCTATGAGATGAATATGACTGCCGGAAGCAACCAATGCCTTTCTCAAGCCACGTCCAGCACTCCGAATCAAAATATCATCTGTCTCCAGTCTCAAAGAGTTCAACATTTCTGGCTGCATTTAACCTCATGCCCTCACATAAACTTCACTTGCTTGAGAAAACAAGGGAAACATTCAAACTATTGCCTTTGGATTTTCGTTTTAACAGGTATCATCAGGTAGCAACAGAGTTGGGGGGCGGGAGAGAAATTTGATTCAGTTTGCATTTAAAAGTGAGCCTACCTAATTTGCAGTTTCCAAAGCAATAAGCACACTGAAACATAGACAACCTTCAAAATAGGCACTTCTCTGAATTTTGCAGTGTAGTTCTTCGGCCATGTAATGTATACAATAATACATTTCCCAGGGTAAAGTGTTTATAAAAATGCATATATTAGTGAAAATAACATATAAAATGCATTATATTACAGAAAATCACTTTGCAAAATTGTTTACATTAGGTAAACTTGCATAAACATCAGAAGAAATTCAGAGTAAATTAATCTCTGAATTTCTGTTACAACAAAATAGATTCTGTTCAAGATGAGGATTTGTGTTAGAAATAACACTCTCTCTGGCTCTGCTTTGAAAGAAGGTCCACCATACAGTTGGAGAAGCACTGTGGAGAGCACATTCAGTGCTCAAAGTGTAAGAAAAAAGAAAGTGGGTTTTTAAAAAAGCAAAAAAGTAAAACAGGACTGAGGAGTCTGTGTTCTTCCAAATGCTGATCAAGAGTCTGGAAACAAGTCCTTCAACTAGGAACAGTTGAGAGAACTGGAAAAGAGAAGACTGAGAGAATATATGATAGCCATCTTCAAATACCTCAAGGGCTGTCAAGTCAAAGATGGAGAAAGCTTGTTTTCTCCTGCTCTGGAGGGTGGGACTCAAACCAATGGCTTCAAGTTTCAAGAAAGGAGATTCCGACTAAACATTTGGAAGGCCATTCAGACGGCAAGAGCTGTTTGACAGTGGAACAGTCTCCCTCAGGAGGTTGTGGACTCTCTTCCTTGGAGATTTTTAAGAAGAGGCTGGATGACCATCTGTCATGGATGCTTTAGTTGAGATTCCTGCATTGCAGGGGGCTGGACTAGATGATCCTCGGGGTGCCTTTCAACTCTGCAATTCTATGATTCTATGAACTGCAGTTCCCATCATTCTTGACCATTGGGCCATGCTGACTGGGAATGATGGGAGCTGGGGTCCAACAACAACTGGAGGGCCACCCCAGTTTAAAGCCTTTCAAGGTATTCCAGGACACAACCCCCCCCCCATGACATATTTATTGATATTTGTTCCTTATGATGTCCAGTCCTTTTTTTTTTTTAGCATTTGTTCTGATTTGTTTGCAGGGTGGCTATAGAACAATAAGCATTCACCCCAATTTGCATGATTTGCCTGTCTTCCCATTCATCATTCAGGTCGGTTGCCGTGTTGGTCTGACACAGTAGATATATATAATTGTCCAGTAGCACCTTCGAGACCAACTAAGTTTGTTCTTGGGATGAGCTTTCATGTGCATGCACACTTCTTCAGATACACTGAAACAGAAGTCACCAGACCCTTATATATAGTGAGAGGGTGGGGAGGAGTATTATTCAGAAGGGTGGTGGGAATGGGTGATTGGCTGATAGGTGTGGTAAACCTGTTGACGACTGTTTACCACACCTATCAGCCAGTCTCCCATTCCCCCCACCCTTTTGAGTAATTTCCCCACCCTCTCACTATATATAAAGGTCTGGTGACTTCTGTTTCAATGTACAGTGGTACCTCTGGTTACATACTTAATACATTCTGGAGGTCCGTTCTTAACCTGAAATTGTTCTTAATCTGAAGCACCACTTTAGCTAATCTGGCCTCCCGCTGCTGCAGCACAATTTCTGTTCTCATCCTGAAGCAAAGTTCTTAACTCGAGGTATTATTTCTGGGTTAGCGGAGTCTGTAACCTGAAGCGTATGTAACCCGAGGTACCACTGTATCTGAAGAAGTGTGCATGCACACAAAAGCTCATACCAAGAACAAACTTAGTTGGTCTCTAAGGTGCTACTGGACAATTTTTTAAAAAAATATATATTCCCATTCATCAGCTGTTCACCTCACACTAAATGGATCTGCCACACTAGGACAACAGAGCCCTTTAATCCACTTTAGTTGTGCAAACCTAAAAGTTCCGGTATGCCCTTGAATTCCTCCTGCAAAATAGTGACAGTCAGGAGACAACGCCAGACTCAGCAGTGCCCACTGAGAAGCAGCAGGGTGGTGTGAGGTCTACACAAGAAGAAGCGCAAAGCCCATCCCACTTTGCGCATTAGTTACCGGTGTAAATTAATGTGCACTTAGAACCAAACGGGTGAGAACGGCCAGATGGACCTTCACTGTATATATCTTTTCTGTTAACGGAAAAGTAGAAGGAAAGATCGCTGCCTTAACTCACACCAAATGTAGATTTTCTCTCTGTGTGTGAACCAATGTATATTTATTATTATTTTATGCCTTTGGAGAAATATAGGGCCTGACCTCTCCATGCACCCCTAGCTGCAAATCTTCTGTTATGACGGAAGCCAGTGTTCCCTCAGTGCCTGCGATGCAAGATTACAGTCCATAAGTAGCCACCAATTCGTTATATGGCTTGGCATTCTTTATTTGCAAAGCTCTGTACAGAGAATAACAAATTAGACGTTCTCCTAACATGTCTGTGAGGAACCTTGAGGCTGCTTTGGACGGGGAGATGAAGGCCAAAGCAGCACAGAAAGTGAAGCTCAGGGAAAGGGGTCTCGATCCTGAAAAGAACGTGAGCTTTTAAAAGCGGAAAAATGAAAACAGTTGCCTTTTAGCTAAGAATACAAGGGGAGCTTTGTTGGAGCAGAGCTCAGTCAGAACAAGGTCTATCCAAGTCCAGCGTTTTGTCTCTAACAGTGACCAACCAGATACTTTGGGGAAAGTTCACTTAAGGGCTCACCCACTCTTCTGCTTGTCCTCTGACTTTTAGGCATAATTCTGAGTGTGTTTTTTTTTCTTTTTCTCCTTTTGCTTTCCCTGGGGAAACCTGCTGTCTATTGCTGAATCAGAGCGAAGGTCATTGGTTCTTCCACAGATTTGCTTTTGTAAATTCATGAGGCAAGCTGGTGTGGACAAGCCCTAAGGCCACATCCATGCCATACATTTAAAGCACTGTGATACCACTTTAAAGAGTCATGGTTTCCCACAAAGAATTGTGAGAGCTAGGAGACTCTTGTCCGCCTCACAAAGCTATAGGTAAAGGTAAAGGGACCCCTGACCGTTGGGTCCAGTCGTGGCTGGCTCTGGGGTTGCGGCACTCATCTCGCTTTATTGGCCGAGGGAGCCAGCATTTGTCCGCAGACAGCTTCCGGGTCATGTGGCCAGCATGACTAAGCCACTTCTGGCGAACCAGAGCAGCACACGGAAACACCGTTTACCTTTCCGCCAGAGTTTACCTATTTATCTACTTGCACTTTGACGTGCTTTCGAACTGCTAGGTTGGCAGGAGCAGGGACCGAGCAACGGGAGCTCACCCCGTTGCGGGGATTCGAACTGCCGACCTTCTGATCAGCAAGTCCTTGGCTCTGTGGTTTAACCCACAGCACCACCTCGCAAAGAAGCTTTGGTTGTTAAACCACTCTGGGAAACATAGCTCTTAGATGGGCGTAGAGGACACAGAACAGAACACTTAATCTTCCATGAATTTTTCCAGTCACTTTTGAAAACCATCCAAGTTCGTGGCCACCACTACTTCTTCGATAGCAAATTCCACAGTTTATTTGTGCGCTGTGTGAAGATATACTTTAAAAAACCTTTCCTGAATCTTCCAAACATTCAGCTTCACTGCATGACCACCATTGAGGTCTAGTATAATGAGACAGACAGACAGACAGACAGACAGACAGACAGACAGACAGAAAGAGATTGCTGCACAGATATGGAACATACAGTCCCATTCATTTTATTCATCTCAGTTTTGTTCTAGATGTGCATTAGGGCCTCTTTATACTTAGGTCTTAACTGGGAAATAAGAGTTTTTGTATTAATTGCTCAGCTTCGGGTCGGCAGTAAAGAAACATTTCTGTTTCCACTCAGCATTTTATGGTTTTTAATAAGGGTTTGGTAACTGGTCCCCCCTTTTATTTCTACCCTTCTTGAGGTTTTATTGCAGTGTTCTTAATTTGGCTTTGCTGTTTAAATTTGTTCCTTTATTTAATATTGTTTTAATGTGTGCTTTGTGCACTGCCTCAAGGGCCTTGTGGCTGGTCTATAAATATTTCAGCTAAATATATAAATAACTCCCCCCCCCCCCGATAGTCTAGTTTACTGCACAGAGGGATTGGGGTGGGGGCTGTTTCTATACAGGGGCTCTGACTCCTAGGGGCCCAGCCCTTTTGTGGGCCCCATATTTGGGGGATAGGGGCCGGGTCCCCGCTATGTTCTAAAAGCACAGAGCTGAAGACCACAGTCCAGCTCCAACTCTTCCTGCTGCAGAGGAGGGTCAAACGACCAAGAGCAGGCGAAAGAGGAACTGCGGGCCATTGAGCCATGTGACCGCTGCATTTGGCTCCGCCCCTAGCTCCTCCCAATGTAATGACATCACACACACAATGCTGCCCCCCCATTGCCTTCACAAGCTGGCACCTCTGTTTCTATATGAAGATACATTTTTTTAAAATGGCTCCCCTCACACTGTGATCTCGACATGGTACAATCCTGAATTTCGCCACCTCCTTCTGCATAATCTTCAGAATGGTTTCAAGGCTCCCTTTAGATCAGAGCTACATCAGAGTACGCTCCCAGTATGTTTCTGAGCACAATTCAAAGTGTTTGCGCTGACCTTTAAAGCCCTAAATGGCCACGGCCCAGTATACCTGAAGGAGCGTCTCCATCCCCATCATTCAGTCCGGACAATGAGGTCCAGCTCCTAAGCCCTTCTGGCGGTTCCCTCACTGCGAGAAGCAAAGCTACAGGGAACCAAGTAGAGGGCCTTCTTGGTGGTGGTGCCCACCCTGTGGAACACCCTCCCATCAGATGTCAAGGAAATAAACAACTATCTGACTTTTAGAAGACATCTGAAGGCAAGCCCTGTTTAGGTAAGTTTTTAATGTCTGATGTTTTGTCACTTTTTTATTATTATTATTAATATTCTGTTGGGAGCCACCCAGAGTGGCAGGGGAAACCCAGCCAGATGAGCAGGGTATACAGTGGTACTTCAGGTTAAGTACTTAATTCGTTCCGGAGGTCCGTACTTAACCTGAAACTGTTCTTAACCTGAAGCACCACTTTAGCTAATGGGGCTTCCCGCTGCTGCCGCGCCGCCGGAGTCCGATTTCTGTTCTCATCCTGAAGCAAAGTTCTTAACCTGAAGCACTATCTCTGAGTTAGCGGAGTCTGTAACCTGAAGCGTATGTAACCTGAAGTGTATGTAACCTGAGGTACCACTGTAAATAATAAATTATTATTATTATTATTACTACTACTACTACTGCTACTACTACTACTACACACAAAGGCCTCACGTGATCTCACGAAAACCTAGAACCCGAAGGTAGGGTTTGTGCCTGTGGAGGCTCCTCTTGGATTTTGCCGCCTGAGGCGGCTGTCTCAGTCTGCCTGATGGATGGCCCGGCTCTGGTTTTCTCCAAGCCTTACCTGGAGATGCTTTGGAATGAACCCGATACCCTCTGTGTGCAGAGCAGATGGTGTGCCCCTGAGCTACAGCCCTTCTCCAGTCTTCAGAGGCAACTGTGGCTTGGAGTCTCCTGTGAATCACTTTAACCACAATCCAATGTGCATTTATGCACATGAGCATTCCATCACAGCCTGTGACACTTCAGCTCAGATACAAGAGGATATAGGTCCTGGATTGTGGCCTCTAATTTCCACCACTCTTGAGTTTCTCACAGCATCAGGTAACACGGACGGTGTCAAGTTTCCATCCCAGGGCAGTTGCATGGTGTTTTTCTCTACAGTAACACACCTGTAGAGCTGGATAAACATTCCTGGAGTATTTGCACAGCTGTGGCAAGAGCACAATCATCATAATTCAAGCAAATGTGCCCTAGCTTGGATGAAGTTTAAGGCATGCGTTTGGAAGCTAAGTTGAAGAGCAGACCGCAATGACTTCACTGTCTCATTGACACACAGAGAAAGCCATTCTAGGCCGGCTCCTTCCATTCCTCACACGGGGGTCTCATGGGGAAGCTTCAGATCATGTGGGATCAAATATAACGTTTAGGCAATGGCAGTATCGCAAGGATCATTTGGACCTCTGCCTTTGTTATGGAAAAGCAGACATGAGATGGTAGTTAAGGTCTGAATTTCCCATTTGGCAGAGGACATAAATATGGCTGAAACGCTTTGATAACTATGCGAGCAAAGCGAGAATTCACACCAACGTTTGGCAAAAGCTTGGATGCTACAACGCTCCAGTTTTGTGGGACAATCGAGTTGTTGTTCCCAATCTGTGTCTTTGCTGGAATGGTTGTTAGATGTTTTCATTGTTTTATCATACTTGGGTTTGCTATCCTTGGCTCTTTTGGAAGAAACAGCAGGATAAAAGGTAAAGAGACCCCTGACCGTTAGGTCCAGTCGCGAACGACTCTGGGGTTGCGGCGCTCATCTTGCTTTATTGGCTGAGGGAGCCGGCGTACAGCTTCTGGGTCATGTGGCCAGAATGACTAAGCCGCTTCTGGCGAACCAGAGCAGCTCAAGGAAACGCCGTTTACCTTCCCGCCAGAGTGGTACCTATTTATCTACTTGCACTTTGAGGTGCTTTCGAACTGCTAGGTTGGCAGGAGCAGAGACCGAGCAACGGGAGCTCACCCCATCACAGGGATTCGAACCGCCGACCTTCTGATCGGCAAATCCTAGGCTCTGTGGTTTAACCCACAGAGCCACCTGGGATATAAATTTGAAAAATAATGGGTGGAATACAGTGCAGTGCTATGTATCTCCTTCCACCAGCACCAGGATTTTTCCTTGCTCAACAAAATGTTCTCCCACTCTTCTTTCCCTGCACACCCCTAAAATCTGTTCTAGGGAGTTCCCCCAACCCTCTAGAAGAGACTTGGGAGGAGGAGATATGAGGAAGACCTGTTGTGCAGGCAGAAATCCTTGCACTGATGGGACACAGGAGTTGAATACCTGCCAAGGGTAATAATAATATCTTCTGTGGAAAGTATGGGGAGGAATTAAACGAAGTGCTATGGCAGTTGTTACATCAGTGCAAACTCTTTTCCATGTGCCTGATGAAATTATTATCCCTCTCCTCTTCTCCACCCCTGTTCTGAGGTTTGACTGACACACACACTCCTGAGGGTATTTTCCTGGATTTTTAAAGCATTTTTAAAATTAATTTTCAGGTAAGCAAACATACATAATCCTGTGGATAAAGAATAAAAGACAAAAAGAAAAGGGTGGCCTAAATCATGTTGCAGAATTTAAGGCATGTTAAATTTTTCAACTTTCAAATTCAAAAAATGAGGGGTGCTAAAAAATTGGACCATAAAGAAGGCTGATCACCGAAGAATTGATGCTTTTGAATTTTGGTGCTGGAGAAGACTCTTGAGAGTCCCATGGACTGCAAGAAGATCAAACCTATCCATTCTGAAGGAAATCAGCCCTGAGTGCTCACTGGAAGGACAGATCCTGAAGCTGAGGCTCCAATACTTTGGCCACCTCATGAGAAGAGAAGACTCCCTGGAAAAGACCCTGATGTTGGGAAAGATGGAGGGCACAAGGAGAAGGGGACAGCAGAGGACGAGATGGTTGGACAGTGTTCTTGAAGCTACCAGCATGAGTTTGACCAAACTGCGGGAGGCAGTGGAAGACAGGAGTGCCTGGCGTGCTCTGGTCCATGGGGTCACGAAGAGTTGGACACGACTAAATGACTAAACAACAACAACATAATAATGCACGAGAAAAGACATTGCATTTGAAAGCTATCAAAGGGGAAAGAAAAATTAGGGAAATTTTCTTGGGTAGGGCATGTTTACTTGGCTGATCGGTTTTGTGAGTGTTATTTCATTCTACAACAACAACAAATTGTAACATGACTTGGAAATTCAAAATATAGTATGGTTAAATTGATATACCGGTAATTTAGGGTCATCTAGTTCAACCTCCCGCAGTCCAACCTCTACTTAAAAACCTCTAAGGAAGGGGAGTCCACCACCTCAGTTCACATTTAAAAGTGGATCTACCTGATTTGCATATTCTGGAACAATACATGGGCTGAAACACAGCCATCCTTTGATAACTGCGTTTCCCTAGATTTTCTGGTGCAGTTGTACATTCAAGTGACAGGTACAAAAATGCAAATTCTGGAGTACAGTGTGCTTTTAAAATGCATATATTGGTGAAAATATATGGGGAAATTGCCTTGCAAAAATGTTTATATTGTGCAAAATTGCTTTACAAAGTTGTATATTAGAAGAAATTCACACTGAAATGGAGATGAACTTTCATGGGGGCTTTCTTTAAAAATTGCAAACTGATGTGGAAATGTAAAAAGAGAAACTGAGAGAAACAAAGGACAGTTTTGCCCATTCCTAGGCCTGCCCTAAGCCATCCCTAGCAGAATTTGTACAGCTCTTCTCCCCCCCCCCCCCGCACTCGCAATAATTACTCCTGCTTGCTGTTTGAACTTGAAAAAGTAGATTTTTCTCAGAAAGAGGCTTTAGAGTTTTGATTTGCAGTAAAGGGAATCTCAGATGATATTGGTTTCTTGATACCACTGCTCTTCAGAGACATCCTAGGAAAGCTGTGTTTGCCCGGGCAAGTTTTTTTCACTTCTCCCCAGTGACCTCAGTTACAGAGTCAGGAGGATGGGCAGAATTCACTGGCATTTTTATGGGAACGACTGTGGAATGGGGATATAAAATTTACAGCATGTTATGGTTTAAGAAAGGGACACAGATGTCACGTGGTCTAAAGTGCAAGTAGATAAATAGGTACCACTCTGGTGGGAAAGTAAACGGCGTTTCCATGCGCTGCTCTGGTGTTGCTGTTCCGTTGCGCCAGAAGCGGCTTAGTCATGCTGACCACATGAACCAGAAAAACTGTCTGTGGAGCAGACAAACACCAGCTCCCTCAGCCTGTAAAGCGAGATGAGTGCCGCAACCCCAGAGTTGTTTGCGACTGGACTTAACTGTCAGGGGTCCCTTTACCTTTACCTATGGTTTAAGAGAAAATGATATGAAAATGATATATTGATGGTATCAAACATTGAGTAAACTGGCAGAAATGTATAAAACTAAATCAAATAAGTGTTGGAAATGTAAAGAGAAAGAAGGTTCTTTTTCTCATATGTGGTGGTCTTGTAGTAAGCTTAAAGTTTACTGGGAAATGATATATAACGAAGTGAAAAGGATGTTTAAAATAACATTTATAAAAAAACAACAACCAGAAGTCTGGAAATTATAGGACTAGAACTACTTAAATTGTATAAATATTTATTTATGTATGCGACTACAGCGGCAAGAATGTTACTTGCCCCAAAATGGAAAGAATAAGAAGTCCCAGCAAAGGAAGAATGGATACAGAAACTTATGGAATATACAGAAATGGCGAAACTTACCAGAAGAATAAGAAATCAAGATAACGAACTTTTTATAAAAGAATGGAAATGGTTTATTGAATATTTACAGATAAATTGTAAACAGATAAAACCACTGGCAGGATTATTGTAATAACCTGAAGCTATATAAAAGTATATATATGAAGAAGATAAATAAATGAGCAAGTTAAGTTAATTTGGATATGCAGAAGATAGTAAAAAAAAAATTAAGGAACTGCAGAAAGAGGGCGAAGGAAGTCAAGTTTTAAAATATCAAGATGAATGTAAAATCAGTGAAATGTATATATTTGAAAAGTATATAATTTTTTGTTAAAAAATGGCATTTTTATCTCTCCACCCCACAATCCTCTGCTCTCCTAGGGGTGCGTGGTTATTTATTTTTATATATACCTGAAGTTATCAAATAGTGCTGATCCTCAGCACAGCTGTTTGTAAAGGCCAGCTGGCCGTTTCAAATGTGTTTTCCTTCTCCTTGCTAGGGCTAGGCAGCATAGCAACCTTTTCCGCAGTGTCTGGCGTGGGATGGGAGAGCTCATAAAAGCCGTTGTCCTTCTCTCTCCCAAAATGTCAGTTCATTTGCTCATGGGAGGAGCCCACTGCTTGATTGGTTCCAGCCAAAGGAGGAGAAAACACTGACCTGAACGGATGAGACTAAGGAGAAAAATCTCTCTCCTTGGACTAGACTCTTGGCAGCAGCCTTGGAAGTAGCACTCCTTCCCAAGCCAAGCACCCTCTCCAGATGTCCGAGTCTGACTCCAGCTTCCATCCACCTCAGACAGCATGGCCAATGGTCTGGGATAGTGGGAAGCTGTAGTAAAGCAACAATCGGTCCGTATAGTAAAAGCTATGGTTTTCCTAGTAGTCAAACAAGTAAGCTTGTTTGGCTTATACGTAAATCCGGCACTGGAACTGACCACCCCTGGAGGAATATAATTACTCACAGAAATACCCTTCTAGCTTCCCCACAACACACCACTATCTGGAGAACAGAGCAGCCCACATAAATGATGGACCATGCTTTAAGCAGATGTACACAGTCTGAAGCTCAACATCAAAAAAACTAAGATCATGGGCACTGGTTCCCATCACCTCCTGGCAAATAGAAGGGGAAGAAATGGAGGCAGTGAGAGATTTTACTTTCTTGGGCTCCCTGATCACTGCAGATGGTGACAGCAGTCACGAAATTAAAAGACACCTGCTTCTTAGGAGAAAAGCAATGACAAACCTAGACAGCATCTTAAAAAGCAGAGACATCACCTTGCCGACAAAGGCCCGTATAGTTAAAGCTATGGTTTTCTCAGTAGTGATGTATGGAAGTGAGTTCTGGATCATAAAGAAGGCTGATTGCCGAAGAATTGATGCTTTTGAATTATGGTGCTGGAGGAGACTCTTGAGAGTCCCATGGACTGCAAGAAGATCAAACCTCTCCATTCCTAAGGAAATCAGCCCTGAGTGCTCACTGGAAGGACAGATAGTGAAGCTGAGGCTCCACTACTTTGGCCACCTCATGAGAAGAGAAGACTCCCTGGAAAAGACCCTGATGTTGGGAAAGATGGACGGCACAAGGAGAAGGGGACGGCAGAGGATGAGATGGTTGGACAGTGTTCTCGAAGCTACCAGCATGAGTTTGACCAAACTGCGGGAGGCAGTGGAAGACAGGAGTGCCTGGCATGCTCTGGTCCATGGGGTCACAAAGAGTCGGACACGACTAAACGACTAAACAACAACAACAACAATCGGAGCACAAGCACACTGGGGACGGTTGGTTTAAGCTAAGCAAGAGAATGAATGCTGTGTAGTGTTCTTGCTGCAGGGCAACTATTGTGGGCCCAGCACAATACCACACCACACATTTAAAGCATTTTGACACACATTTAGAGCAAATGGGTTCCCCAAAGAATCATGGGAACTGTAGTTTTCCCCCTCACAGAGTTACAATTCCCAGCATCCTTAAGAAACATCCCAGGATTCTTTGAGGGAAGCCATGAGCTTTACATGTTGGCTAAATGTGCTTCAAATGTATGGTTTGGATCTGTTCCTTATTGTAGTGTTGTGATTTTATGGGGTTTTTTCTTTGAAAGTGTAGCTTGTAAATATGTAAATAAATGCATATAATCATCTTTACTTTTTTTGTAATCCAAAGAGATCCTGCACTGTAGTAGGATGTGGCAGAGAGAGCCATGTGTTCCCATGAGTGACATTTATATCTTAATGTTTGAATGGGGTTGGCTTATTGTGTATTTTAATCCTGGATTTTTTATATGTCAATGATCATGGAATCTAAACTGTGTATCTAAACTCAGGGCTTTTTTTCAGCCAGAATTCCCCAGAACTCAGCTCCGGCCCCTCTCAGATGGGTGCTATTGCCATTCTAAGAGAACAAGTTCATGATGAGTTCTAGCACCTCTTTTTCTAGAAAAATAGCACTGTCTAAACTGCTAATTTGGCATTAAGTGGTAGATGATACTAATATACTAATTATACTAATTTGGCATTAAGTGGTAGATGATATAGCTAGCTAACTAGATAGCTAGATGATAGATAGCTAGATAGATAGATGATAGATAAAGGTAAAGGGACCCCTGACCATTAGGTCCAGTCGTGGCCGACTCTGGGGTTGCGGCGCTCATCTCACTTTATTGGCTGAGGGAGCTGGCGTACAGCTTCTGGGTCATGTGGCCAGCATGACTAAGCCACTTCTGGCAAACCAGAGCAGCACACGGAAACGCTGTTTACCTTCCCGCCGGAGCGGTACCTATTTATCTACTTGCACTTTGACGTGCTTTCGAACTGCTAGGTTGGCAGGAGCAGGGACCGAGCAACGGGAGCTCACCCCGTCGCGGGGATTCGAACCGCTGACCTTCTGATTGGCAAGTCCTAGGCTCAGTGGTTTAACCCATAGCGCCACTCATGTCCCTCAGATAGATAGATAGAGACAAAAAGAGGAAAATTCTTGGCTAAGAATTAAGTAAGGTAAATGGTAGTCCTGTTCCCCAAAATTCCAGAGAGTGTTCTTTTTCCTCCATGATTTCTTGACATATTTGCTTTCCCCTACTCACACAATGAATGACCCAAAAAAGGAAATTTCGACACTCCCCACTGTCTGTCTCCCGACTCCTTACACGGGTGCAAAGCCTTCAAAGAAGCTCTGTGTCTAGTGTGTTGCTTCCCTCTTCCCACCAGCTGTGCAGCAACATCACATGTAACACTATACCAGCAGAAGTATTGGATTGTGCTATCCATCTCAGATGCGAAAGTGACCATTCTGTTACCCACTCTAATTTTGCCCCTTAACGTGAACTGGAGTCTGCAGAGGTTAAGGGCATGTCCACTGAAACTGACCCTTCTCACCCCGACATGAAGTAGCCCAGCTGAGCTGTAAAGAGAACTGCATCTCCATGGAACACTCCTCTTTTGCTTCTGGGTGGACAGCTATAAAATTCAGGCAGGAGGAACAAAAATGTGGGATATCTATGATATATCTGACTTTAAACGTGACTCCTTCCCTCAAAGAATCCTAGGAACTGTAGCTTTTTAAGGGCGCTGAGTTGTTAGGAGATCTCTATTGGCAGTCCAGTCAGCTTCTGTATGTGGGAAGGGCGCCATCTTGTCCTTTGCCTCAGGCAGTAAAATGTTATGAGATGACCCTAGTGTCACATAAGTTTCCTTCCTCCTTTTCTTTTGGTTCAACGACTGCCTCTGTTTTGGAACACTCAGATCCTGATTCTCATGGGAAGATGTGTCCAGAAGCCTACTGTAGTATTCTGTTAGTGTTTAAGAAGTTTTTTTGTGAGCCCAGTATTTGAGGGAGGAGATAGGAGGAGCGTAACAAAATGGCAGACCCTCCAAGTGTCCCTATTTTCCAGGGACAGTCCTGGATTTACAGAAGCTGTCCTGGTTTCTGATTTGATCTTAGAATGTCCCGCTTTTCCTTAAAGGTAAAGGGACCCCTGACCATTAAGTCCAGTTGCGGATGACTCTGGGATTGCGGCACTCATCTCGCTTTACTGGCTGAGGGAGCTGGCGTTTGTCCGCAGACAGCTTCCGGGTCATGTGGCCAGCATGACTAAGCTGCTTCTGGCGAACCAGAGCAGCACACGGAAATGCTGTTTGCCTTCCCGCTGGAGTGGTACCTATTTATCTACTTATTTATCTACTTGCACTTTGATGTGCTTTCAAACTGCTAGGTTGGCAGGAGCTGGGACTGAACAACGGGAGCTCACCCCGTCGTGGGGATTCGAACCTTCTGATCAACAAGCCCTAGGCTCTGTGGTTTAGACCACAACCACTCGCGCCCACAGCACTTTTCTTTAGGATGTCTATATTTTCATTGGAGACATGTTGGAGGGGATGGAATAGGATGTCTCTATTTTCACTGGAGAAATGTAGGAGGGGGCATCCATATTTTCATCAGAGAAACGCTGGAGTGTATGAAATGGAAATAAAAATTAGGCTGAGAAGGTGACTGGATGTGACAAATAACAGTTTCCTTAAGAATCACAGAAATCTATTTCTCATGGATAAGGTGGTAGATACCAAACCTATGGTACTAACCCAGACATCCAATGTCAGTCTTGATGCATATGGCAGCAGTAGACCTCACTGGTGGATGCCATACTCGGGGAACACCTCTCTAAGCATTTTCAACAGGAGCTGGTGTTATGTCCAGTTTTTCCCCCGAAGGAAAGAGCTTCCCTGGAGAGGAGCTGAAAGTGAAATGACAAATTGTAACCAGGGAATGGTACATTCCAGGTGACTCATTTGGTGCTGGTGGTGGAACAGGAAAGGCTGAACCTCATCAAGAAGGAATGTGTAAATGACTTTACAACATGCAGGAGGATTAAGGAAATGTCCAGAGATTGCTTTCAGTAAGATGATCTGAGAGACTGTGGTATGCTGCTTTGATAAACTATCAGCAGAGCCTATAGATGATCAGGGCAACCAAACAGCAGGAGAAGGAACTTGGTATCCATTCATGACTTGCAAGGAAAAAAGGGGGTCTTTCCTAGCAATCTCCAGATTCACAAATTTAAGAGTTAGGCACCCCAAAATTCCTGCATGAAGCTCAACCTCTGTTGAGAATGGAATTAACCATCATATCAATACGAAGGTATTCACTGTTGTTATTTTTATTCTTGATTGGGAGATTTTGTCTAACAAACTCACTACCCCAAAGATTGGGGTTTTTTTTTGTGATGAGAAAACTGTAGCGTAACACTTGCTCTGAAGCAGCGGTCTGTCTCATTTCCCTGCAAACTAATCAGAGTGAATCTTCACTAAATAGCCCATGTTGTCACATCTCCCTGCAAAGTCATCAGGATGAATGCTCAATAAACAGGTCGTCTGGAAGTACGGAAAAAGGCATACAGCTTGCTTTTGATGACCCCAAAGCAACACAGTTATTCTGGTAAGGAATATTTACCCTTTTGTCTTAAAAAAAAGACCACCAGAGCAAGGAGGTATAATTACCTCTGTGTCTTCTATGAGATCATCATGGCAGAACAGTGATATAATCTTGTATCCCTGGCACACAAATATGTTGGAGAAATTAAGGAGTATTGAGAGCTTGAGAAGAAGGGCATTAAATAACAAAGATGCAGTTTGGATTGAACTGTGGCTTGCTCAAAGTGACATCGACAACCTATAAGAGATGTGTTTTCTCATAGGGCATTTCCAGATGACCTGATTATTGCATCCTCTCCATTATGGTAGGACCAGCCTTGATTGTGACAAGGAGTCCTAGATAGCTTTATCCTCCATGAATGTGTCTAATCTCATTTGAAAGCTGTCTTAAGTTGATGTCCACAATCACATCTCCCAAAGCATATTGATAGTACTGTACTTTGTTACAGCTGGAACAGACAGATTAAAGTAAAGCGAAGGGCTTCAATGCATACTCACCTAAAAGAACCAAACAGATATTTATTAGGTCTATTACTGGTCTATTACCACCTTGAGTTTACACGCACTCAATATAGGAGTACAGTGGTACCTCGGGTTGCAAATGCTTCAACTTACATTTTTTCAGGTTACGAACGATTGTAACCCGGAAGTAAGTTGTCCAAGCTCTCGGAGGCCTCACCGCTGCCTGGAGACAAACCCGGACATCGGCGGGGCCTACGGAGCTCTCGGAGGCCTCCGCGAATGCCGGGAGCCAAGCCGATTGTGATTGTGGAAGGGGACCCTGAGCCCCCTCCAAACAGTGAGTGCACGTAAGAAAAGAAATAAATGTTAATTTTTTCCATCTAAAATACTGTCTTATTTGTTTTATTTTTTTTTAAATATTTTTATTAATTTTCCAACATATATTAAACACAATACAATACACAATACACAAACAAACAAACAAACAAACACATAAACACGTATAATTTCAAAAACCTTCTTTTCATAAATCTTACTTCTCCGACTTCCCCATGCCTCCCCTTTCTGCATCCCTATTTCAAAATTTCTTCAGCAAATCCTCACTTAATTTAACTAATTACTCATTTTCCCCCCTCCTCTCTTACCTAATCATTTACAGCTGTAATCCTCTTTTTTCATTACCCTTGACATTTTAGCACTCATTAATTTTATAACAGTTCTTGAGATAGACTTTGAATTTCTTCCAATCTTCTTCCACCGTCTCTTTTCCTTGGTCACGAATTCTGCCAGTCATCTCAGCCAGTCCCATGTAGTCAATCACCTTCGTCTGCCATTCTTCCAGCGTGGGTAGTTCTTGTGTCTTCCAATACTTTGCTAAAAGAACCCTTGCTGCTGTGGCAGCATACATAAAGAACGTCCTATCTCTCTTTAACACCAATTGGCCGACCATACCCAGGAGAAAAGCCTCTGGTTTCTTGTGAAAGGTACATTTAAGTACCTTCTTTATTTCATTATAGATCATTTCCCAGAAGGCCTTAATCTTCGGGCATGTCCACCAAAGGTGATAGAAAGTACCTTCAGTTTCATTACATTTCCAGCATTTATTGTTGGGCAAATGATAAATTTTAGCAAGCTTGACTGGGGTCATGTACCACCTGTAAATTATTTTCATAATATTCTCTCTTAAGGCATTACATGCCGTAAACTTTATACCGGTGGTCCATAACTGTTCCCAGTCAGCAAACATAATGTTATGACCAATGTCCTGTGCCCACTTAATCATAGCTGATTTAACTGTTTCATCTTGTGTATTCCATTCCAGCAACAAGTTATACATTCTTATTTGTTTTATAGTACAGTACACTGATCATTTCCTTCATTTTATGGATCAATGGTCTCATGAAACAGTAAAATTCGTGTTAAATTGCTGTTTTAGGGGGTGTTTTTCATCGTCTGGAATGGATCAATCCACTTTCCATTACTTTCAATGGGAAAGTCCGCTTCAGGTTAAGAACGCTTCAGGTTAAGAACAAACTTCCGGAACCAATTAAGTACTTAACCTGAGGTATCATTGTACCATGTCCCCACAAATGGATCTTGCTTTCGTTGACCTTTAAGTACTCTCATCTTATAGGCAAGCTTTTCAAATAAAGCCAGTATATCCCTCCCATAGTCACCTTTTTTGCTAAACGAAAGAGGCTCCGAAGTTATAACCTTTCCTCATTGCCTAACCATTTTGGTTGCCCCTTTCTGCAGCTTCTCTGGCTCTACAATACGATTTTAGAGACAGGGCGATGGGAACTGCGCACAGTATTCCAAGCTTGATCACACCCTAGATTGGTACAAAGGTATTGCAATATTGGCAGTTTTATTCGCAGTTCCCTTACTAATGATCCGTAACACAGAATTTACCTTTTTCACAGCTGCTGCACACTGGCTCAGTGTTTTCATTAGCCACTACTGATGGACTCCATTTGCCTTGCCCAGGGGTCAGCAAACTTTTTCAGCAGGGGGCCGGTCCACTGTCCCTCAGACCTTGTGGGGGGCCTGGCTATATTTTTTGGGGGGGGAATGAACAAATTCCTATGCCCCACAAATAACCCAGATATGCATTTTAAATAAAAGGACAAATTCTACTCATGTAAAAACATGCTGATTCCCGGACCGTCCACAGGCTGGATTGAGAAGGCGAATGGGCTGGATCCGCCCCCCTGGGCCTTAGTTTGCCTACCCATTGCCTTGCCATTAAAAGAAAAAGGAAATCCTAAGCAGTAATCAGATGGTATCTGCTCAGTGAAATAATAATAATAATAAAATCACATGATCTTCTCTAGTAAATCTGCCCTTTGCAGCATGACAACAAAATTCACAAGGAAGGTTCACTGCCCCGGGTTCCTTGGAAAGGGTCTTTTGCTGTTCCCTCCTGATGTCCCCACAACGAACTAAGTGGCACTCACTCAAGGAAAGCAGACAAGCTCATGGTGGCTAAACAGGTCCAGAATCTTGTGTCATCAAGACAAATCACATTCAGTGCTCAGAATCTATTTATTCTGATTATAAAATGTATCCAGATGTAGTTACTTTGCAAATACAGCATGTGCTTCATTTATTTATCTGCTCTGAACTGGCCATATGGGATTTTCTTCAGAAATTGTATTTTGTTGTTGTTTTTCAGAAGAGGAAGGAGCTGGGTGCGTTTAGCCTGGAGAAGAGAGGTATAAAAGGTGATACAATACCCATTTCCAGATATATCTTAAGAGCTGTCACATAGCCAATGGAGCAGATTAGTTTTCCTGTTGCTCTGGAGGGCAGGGGAAAAGGCTGCTTTGAATAGTGGCGGACTCTCTTTCACTGGAAGTTTTGAAGCAGAGTCCAGATGGCAAGGGTGCTGGATTCCTTGCATTGGCAGGGGGTTGAATGATCTTTGAGGTTCTTTCTTCCTTTCTTATTACATTTCCAGACCACACTTCCTCCCAAAGAAGCCCAGGTAGGCAAATAACCAGTGACATATATATATATATATATATATATATATATATATATATATATATATACACACACACACACACACACACACACACACACACACACACACACAAAAAAAAAACTTCAATTCAGATGCAAACTGAGAAAGATCTAGGTAGCCATGTTGGTCTGCCGTAGTCGAAACAAAATAAAAAATTCCTTCCAGTAGCACCTTAGAGACCAACTAAGTTTGTTAAAAAGCAGAGACATCACCTTGCCAACAAAGGCCCATATAGTTAAAGCTATGGTTTTCCCAGTGGTAATGTATGGAAGTGAGAGCTGGACCACAAAGAAGGCTGATCGCCGAAGAATTGATGCTTTTGAATTATGGTGCTGGAGGAGACTCTTGAGAGTCCCATGGACCTATCCATTCTGTCTTGAGAGTCCCATGGACTGCAAGAAGATCAAACCTATCCATTCTGAAGGAAATCAGCCCTGAGTGCTCACTGGAAGGACAGATCCTGAAGCTGAGGCTCCAATACTTTGGCCACCTCATGAGAAGAGAAGACTCCCTGGAAAAGACCCTGATGTTGGGAAAGATAGAGGGCACAAGGAGAAGGGGACGACAGAGGACGAGATGGTTGGACAGTGTTCTCGAAGCTACCAGCTTGAGTTTCACTAAACTGCGGGAGGCAGTGGAAGACAGGAGTGCCTGGCGTGCTCTGGTCTATGGGGTCACGAAGAGTCGGACACGACTAAATGACTAAACAACAACAAGTTTGTTATTTTTATGAGCTTCGTGTCCATTCCCTCCAACAATTCTCCAATGAAAATAGGGATGTCCAGTGCTTTTTCTTTTTCCTTTTTAGAAAAAGAGGTGCCACCATTGACTTTAGACCTGCCCACCATTGTTTCTGGACCTGCCCACAGTCAGAATGTGCCCTCCAATAGATTTATCCACTAGGGAATGCTGTTTTTGACAGAAAAAAAGTACTGCCTGTCCCTGGCGTATAGAGTTGTGACCTAATTCATTGGCGTAAATCTCCCCCATTGGCTCAACACACGCACACAATAAATTGACCAGATTTAATGTATTTCTTAATGCTAGGTTCCATATTAGCTGGCAGATGGATCTGGATGCAAATCAAGTCGTTTTAAACCTCATCAATAAACCAAAACAAAATTGAGTGATCTCTGTGTGCCTTTCATTATTGAAAATGGCCTCTCTCTCCCCTTCCCCCTCCTCCCTCACTTTCTTCAGGGCATTTTTCTGTATGCCTTCCCCACCCAACCCAACCCAACCCTTTTCAGGGCTGGATGAGCAAGAGTAGTGAAAACACTGTTGACGTTTCGCTGCACTTTGCAGCAGCTTGCATGCTATTTATTCTCAAAAGACACCAATATATCTCCATTCATCTCCTTATCTATTTGTAACTATAAACTAACAGCACTGTCATTTTCAGTATTTATGCCATTGACTTATGATTACTTTTTTTATTAAATAAGGAGAGCAAGAAAGAAGGAAAACACACACACACACCACACCACCAACATTCAATCCATTTGCTAGAAACAAATCTCTCTGTACCCTCTTGTTCTCCAACCCCCACCCCCCAATAACCAAGTCACACACTTCTGGTAATTTACAGTTCTTCCCTTGAAGACAATTGGAAAAGGTTTGTTTTATACCTTTCAGTAAATAAGTGCAGAGCTAGAGATTCTTATGATTTTTTTTATGTTGCTAGTCAAACATGAATGTAATTTATGAGGAGTTTAGATCCCCACCAACTTTTCAAATTGCTTCGTTGGGGAAATGATGCCTTCTGCTTCCTGCTGGCTGGCTGTGAGGTTCAAATTATCTCCCAACCTCCATTCCAAGTCTCTCCAGAAAAAAACATTCCATGCGACATCATTCCTTGCCCTCTGCTCTGCTTCATTGGTTGCCCCTTTTGGGCAGGTGGGGAAATGCTCAAGTAATGATGTCAGATTCCATGTCCTTTTCATCTACACCAGTGGTTCCCAAACCAATTTTCAGGCCACCTTTGGTTCCATAAACTCAAGCCCAGCGACCCCTAGTCTACCATGCATTATTCAGAATAGTGGTTTCCATAACCCGCTAAGGAAGATAACAATGCAATATAATTCAAAACAATGCCAGTTAATTGCACATTTATTCAAAAACCAATTCAAACTATTTTGTTTAATTGATTCAACAAAACGGTTTATTTTGATCCAGTGATACCAGCTGTTCAAAGTTGGATATTCACTCTCCAGTGTCTCCCCCTGCTGCCCCCTTGTCTCTAACCCCCCCCCCACCGCTGAGTAATCCCACTGCCCCCCAGGGGACGGTAATGCCCACTTTGGGAACCATTGATCTACACATTACCGAGGGAATGAGTGGGTAAGTGAGTCACATGGATTGCAGGCCTCTTCCTATAACATGTAATTTGGAGCTGAGAGATTGAGCCATGAAATCAATGTGCACCTTCTAAGGCGGTCACTTCATCTGAGCCTCTGCCTTGATAGCTCCATAAAGCAGCCGCCATTATTTGTAAACTAAATAGTACTGCTGGAAGAAAGCTGTGCAAAAGGCATCTGTGACCTAGTGGCATAAACATCAAATTCCTTGAACTTGAACTTGATGCAGAACAGAGCACCCAAAGAAAATATTCTGTCTCTGGTCCAGCATGTGGTCTGTGGCAGAGATGGCCAACAGCAGCATTCAAGAGATGGTCAACGACGGCAGCAAAAACTTTATTAGCACAGAAGTGGAATTACCGACAAAGGAAGAATGGCAATTGAAGCTAATGGGATACGCGGAACTGGCCAAAATGACGGGAAGAATCTGAGAACAGCGGGACCAAAAGTTCATCAAGGACTGGACCAAATTTGTAAATTATTTGAAAGACAATTGTATTCAATCAAATACGTTGGTAGGATTGCAAGAAGCTTTGTAAGGAAAGGTACAAAAACCACTGCAGATAAGAATGTATGGTGTTTCAACGTTTAAAGCAATGGTTAAATAGTGAAAATGCAGAAATCTGAAATGAAAAATAGAAAATCATAAGGAAGGTTTGAAGGAAGTCCAGGCCCTAAAAAGCCAAAATGTATAATATAAGAGGAGATAGCGCAATGGAAATTATTACAGTGGTACCTTGGGTTAAGTACTTAATTCGTTCCGGAGGTCCGTTCTTAACCTGAAACTGTTTTTAACCTGAAGCACCACTTTAGCTAATGGGGCCTCCTGCTGCCGCCGCGCCGCCGCAGCACGATTTCTGTTCTCATCCTGAAGCAAAGTTCTTAACCCGAGGTAATATTTCTGGGTTAGGAGAGTCTGTAACCTGAAGCGTATGTAACCTGAAGCGTATGTAACCTGAGGTACCACTGTATTGTAAAACTAATAAAAATGATATAAACAAAAACTAAAACACAGCTGCATTCTTGAAGGCTACTCTGTTCTCCCCAGAAAAAAGATATCTCACTCTCAGTGTCTTGGTGGTTGCTGCCCTAAATGCCAATCAAAATTACGGCTTCACATATTGGCCAAAAAAGGTTTTTGACTATTTTTGAATCTTCTTTTTTCTTGTACTTTATCTCATTCTTGCCTTCTTTCACACCACTTTGGAAGTCCTTCTTCCATTCTTCCCCTGTGGAAAGTTCCCCTCAAGCGACTTTCTTCCTGCCAGGTTCCTGAAGACTGCTGCAAAGAAAACACACACATGAAACTCTGCAGGAGATGAATATTTCAGGAACACTATAGATCCCAGCCACCGCGGTGCCTCCATTACGAATGGGCTCCTTCCCACGCTGAATTAGGCCATTGGGTCTTTGTTGCGTGTGTTTGTGTGTAACATTTGGTTTGCCAAACTGTACAAATCAGGTGGTTTGATTCCCATATACATTACCAAGATGGTGAGAGACAAAAGGGGCTTAGATTGAATTTCACAGCCATAAAGAACTAAGAGTACCAACCTGAAGAGGTTCAGTCTGGATTTATCCTTCGCCTCCTAGCCCGTCTCTCTGATCTGTTTACAGTTCCTGCCACTCTCCCTGCAGCGTCAGCCTTTGTGTCCGGCACACAAATCCTTTTGCTCCTGGATTTAGGCCAGAAATAGCAACCTCTTTCTTTGATCTATAAAACACCTAGAACGTGTTTCCCTTTCTTCTTTCATATACAGAATCCCAGACAGATTCAAGGGGGCAGCTTATGCTAAACAGGAGGCCCTGGGAGATCGACGTACAAATATCTACACCCATCAGTTGCCAAAAGTCTGAATGATTGATCAAAGTCTGCACCTCCAAGAGTTGGTTGATAGGAACAAGAAAGTACTTATTTACACAGCACATAAAGTATGGAATTCATTCTCACAAGATGGACACCAACTGGATGACTTCCATATCCATGGCTACTACTCTCCAGCATTTCTCCGATGAACATAGGGACATCCTATTCAACTATTTGGGACGCGGGTGGCGCTGTGGGTAAAAGCCTCAGCGCCTAGGGCTTGCCGATCGAAAGGTCGGCGGTTCGAATCCCCGCGGCGGGGTGCGCTCCCGTTGTTCGAACCTAACAGTTCGAAAGCACCTCCGGGTGCAAGTAGATAAATAGGGACCGCTTACTAGCGGGAAGGTAAACGGCGTTTCCGTGTGCGGCTCTGGCTCGCCAGAGCAGCAATGTCACGCTGGCCACGTGACCCGGAAGTGTCTCCGGGCAGCGCTGGCCCCCGGCCTCTTGAGTGAGATGGGCGCACAACCCTAGAGTCTGTCAAGACTGGCCCGTACGGGCAGGGGTACCTTTACCTTTACCTTTATTCAACTATTATTATTATTATTATTATTATTATTATTATTATTATTATTATACCCCACCCATCTGACTGGGTTGCCCCAGCCACTCTGAGCGGCTTCCAACATATATAAAAACATAATAAATCATGAAACATTAAAAAACTTCCCTATACAGGGCTGCCTTCAGATGTCTTCTAAAGATTGTATAGTTACTTATCTCCTTGGCTTGGGAGTTGCTGAACGCCATGCCCTCCAACATTTCTCCAATGAAAATGGGGACGTCCTAAGGAGAAAGGGGACATTCTGGGATCAAATCAGAAACCAGGACAGCTTCTGTAAATCCAGGACTGGCCCTGGAAAATAGGGACACATAGAGAGTTGGCAGGGCTGTCTTAAGCATATGCGGCACCAGGATGCAAAGATCCATCTGGCGCCCCCCCCCTGGTTGCCCAATCCCAGGCACCCAGGAGGGTGGAGCCGGCCGGCTGGTCGCTTCAGCGTCTTGCTGGCTCCGTCGCCCCCAAACTCGCGGCGCAGAGCTGCCCGCAGCAGAAGAGCCCATCGTGGTGCTCCGACCAATGGGCGGGCTCTTCCCCAGACTCAAATCTCGGGCCCCAGACTCTCGGCCTGGTGCCCCTGAGAGCCCGGTGCCTGTGTGCCCCGCACCCCTAGCACCTATGGGTAAGATGGCCCTGAGAGTCAGTGAATGCCAATTGCTAGGAATCACAAGTCGGAAGAGTGCTGTTGCTCTAAGCCCCTGCCTGTAGGCTTCCCATAGCTGTCTAGCTGGCCTCTGTGAGAACAGAATCCTGGACTATATGGTCCTTTGGCCGGATCCTGCTCTTTGAAACTTTCAGCACCCTTTACAAACCCCCTTTACAAAGAATCCTGCAGGATTCTTTAGAGGAAGCCCTGACTGTCCGAAATGACATGGTTGCAACCCTCCCTCGGACCCTCTGGTGAAACACAGATAAATAATAATAATATATTTACATTTCACCATAAATCTACACTTACTATTATAAGTGTAAGGTGCTATTGTGGCCCAAATGTCTTGGGCCAGCTCTGGAAAGGAGCATTCAAACATGAGTGACCCCACAACGCTATCACCTATGCTCTGAAATAAGTCTGAGTCGCTGACTAAAAGAATTGAGAAAAATGGCTCCCACAACGATCTGACTCTCACCAGAGAAATTGGTGGGAGTTTTCCTTATGTCCTATGCTGGAGATCTAGCATCCTCACCCCCCTCTCTTCTGAGGCCACGCTCCCCTCTCTGCTCATAACAGCCATTGTGGCTAGAGTAACTATGAGCCTATCGAGATCATTTGAAGAATTGCTGATCTCGGCGCTTTCCGGCTGGCGTGTTTATTTTGCACAGAACTGCTGATTCTGTCAAGCTGTCCGGGAACATCTGGGCTCTGGGGGGAGATAGAAATATGACGTTGTCAGGGCTTTTCCTGTCACGCTTTGGAAACAGGCCTTTGCCCTCATCTTCCTGGAGGCATCTTATCCTTCCCAGGGTTCGTTTCTGCGTTGCTATTTATACTGGGGAAGCTTCTCCATGGACCAGCTGAGATATGGGGTGTGGGGAGGACTTGTTGTGTCGGCGCTGTGCACACAATGGGGAAAAAGAAACAGAGCATGATGGGAAGGAGGGTGGTAGTTTCTGGGTGGGAGCAGGGAGAGGAATGGCTTATTACGACATGTGCATGGAGCGTGGAGAAGCGCTGAGGGCCAAACAGCCCATCAAAAAAAGATTGTCATGCTCTCTGGCTTCAATTACCACCCTCCCCAGCTCAGAAGAAGGCTCAGGAGGAGAGGAGATATAACCTGGGCAGCCAGGGTCCCTCACTGTCAGACTATCCAGGCCAGAGGACGATGTGGCTTTGCCTGACTCCTCAGTGTTACGTATTCAGTGGTCTGTGTTTGCCCGAGATTGAGTCTGGACTAAGGATTCTGAGCCCCTGTGTTCTGATTTGATATGTGACATCCAATCACAGAACATTTCAGGATTTGGGCCTCTGCTATTGGCCCTTAAACTCTGAGTCATGATTCGCAGCTTGGAAGTTTAGGCAGCCAATCACGTTGGGAGTGGGAGTGTCCCAGGCCTCCAGAAATGTATATAAGCAGTTGCTTTGCCCCTGTTGTCCAGTTCTGTTAGTCCAATAAAGGTTTTTGCTGTTGTCACAGTGTCTTGCCTTGTGGGAACCCACCTACACTTCACTCAGACCCACATGCTGTAGGTCCTTTAAGAAAGAGATGGCAATTCGGAGTAAGTAGTGTATGAAAGCAGCCTTCATAGCATGGTACTGAGGTAACAGCCCTCCTGGAGTGAGTTCCAGCCAGTACTTGCCATAGTGAGCCTTGCCGTGCTGTGGCATTGCCAGCAGTGTCTTGATTATCAAATTTTACTTGACCATAAGCTTGGCTCTGCTTTTCTGGGTGTGACTCTGCCCTTCTAGTAAATATCTGAGGCAGTTGCCTCATTTTGCCTAATGGTAGGGCTTGCCCACAATAGGAATTTTAGGAGGCGAGAGGAGTTTTCTCTCTGTGGCCCTTTCTCACCCACCTGGGAGGTTGTGTTGCTGCTCCTTCTGAGGGTGCAGTTGCACCTGCAGAGAACTGAACAACAATGCCACCCTATGCTTGCTTACTCAGAGGAGTGTCTTACGGAGCTTACTCTCTAGTTTGACTTAACCCAACAGGGCTTGTCTTATGCTCTTAGGGTTGCACTTTTAGTCGCAAAGAAGTACCTCAGCCCAGATTCCTTACACATGAGGAGATCTCCAGGCTGCCTTTCTCAGCTGGCAGAACTACTTTGATGAAGGGTTTGCTGCAAGACTCTTTCCCAGGTGCAGAAATATAAATACCTAAAAGTGAACAGGTGACTAATAATTCATACTCTTAAATTGGCCTTTGCCAACCTGGTGCCCTCCAGATGGTTTAAACTACAACTCCCATCATGCTGGCTGGGGCTGATGGGTTTTGTAGTCGGTGAAGGGTCTCTTAGATTTGTATGCTTTCAAGCTCAGTGTTACACACACACACACACACACACACACACACACACACACACACACACACATATATTAGCAGCTGCTCTATGCAACATCACAAACTGCTTTTGAAGTAGAGATTCCATACAGATATCCAGAACAGATTAATCTGGAGTGAGCTCTCTCACACCACACATCAGATGCAAGCTTGTGGTTTAAATGTGTGGTTAAATGGCTATCTGCAGTGGTGGGGTGGGGGTCAGCTGCTGCCCTAGACACCATCCTTGCCTGTGCCAAAAGCCCACTTGAACATGATGTATGAAGATGTTTGATCAAGGAATACATAGATCTTACATCACCTCCCAGGCCCTAAAGTGGCCTTTATATTTGCTCCCCATTGGAGTATAAACAGTCTGCCAGTCCCCATCTTCTCCCTCCCCATTACTCAGCAGCGCAGTCAGCTCCTTATCTGTGCTCAGAAGGAAGCTGAGCAAATATAAATTACTGTGGGATGAGGCTCTGGGCCTTTGGAAGGAATGTTCCGGAAAATGTTGAGTGCTCCCTGAACAGCCTCTTCGGGGCAGAGAGCCAACAAACTGAAGAGCATTGTGGAGGCGCTGAAGGAATGCAAGATGCCAGTTTTTGCCTGCAGATGGACAACCATTCTACAAATTGGTGAAATATGTGCAGTTATTCTAATCATATAGAATTATAGAGTTGGAATGAAGCCTGAGGATCATCTAGTCCAACCCCCTGCAATGCAGGAATCTCAACTAAAGTATCAATAACAAGATGGCCGTCCAACCTCTGCTTAAAACCCTCCAAAGAAGGAGAGTCCACCACTTTCTGAGGGAGTCTGTTCCACTGTCAAACAGATCTTACCATGGCCAAGGGGGATGGGAGCTTCAATCCAGCAACATCTGGAGGGCCACAGGATTCTGGCCCTTGCATTAGGACAATATACTATGGTGTGTGTAATATATATATGTGTAATATGTGTAATATATATATGTGTAATATGTGGGACACGAGTGGCGCTGTGGGTAAAAGCCTCAGCGCCTAGGGCTTGCCAATCGAAAGGTCGGCGGTTCGAATCCCCGCGGCGGGGTGCGCTCCCGTTGTTCGGTCCCAGCGCCTGCCAACCTAGCAGTTCGAAAGCACTCCCGGGTGCAAGTAGATAAATAGGTACCGCTTACTAGCGGGAAGGTAAACGGCGTTTCCGTGTGCGGCTCTGGCTTGCCAGAGCAGCGATGTCACGCTGGCCACGTGACCCGGAAGTGTCTGCGGACAGCGCTGGCTCCTGGCCTATAGAGTGAGATGAGCGCACAACCCTAGAGTCTGTCAAGACTGGCCCGTACGGGCAGGGGTACCTTTACCTTTTATATATATATATATATATATATATATATATATATATATATATATATAAAATGCAGCAACCTTGGTGCCCTCATAAGAAGGTAAGAAAAGCATTCTGTTCTTCTAGTGGCCAACCAGGTGTCTATCGGAAGCCTGCAGGAAGGAAATGAGCACAGCAGCACTCTGCCCTCTTGTGATTCCCAGCGAGTGGCCTTCATAGGAACATCGCCTCCATATATTTTAGATACCAAATCCCATCAACTCCAATCCAAAATATTTGGAGGCTGTAGGTTGGAGAAGACTTGGGATTAGGCAGGACTCGGCAAACTTTTTCAGCAGGGGGCTGGTCCACTGTTCCTCAGACCTTTTGGGGGGCGGAACTATATTTTGGGGAAAGAAAAAAAATGAACGAATTCCTATACCCCACAAATAACCCAGGATTTGCATTTTAAATAAAAGGACACATTCTACTCATGTAAAAATAATAATAATAATATCTTTATTGTCATTGGGTAAAAGCCTCAGTGCCTAGGGCTTGCCGATCGAAAGGTCGGTGGTTCGAATCCCCGCGGCGGGGTGCACTCCCGTTGCTCAGTCCCAGCGCCTGCCAACCTAGCAGTTCGAAAGCACCCCCGGGTGCAAGTAGATAAATAGGGACCGCTTACTAGCGGGAAGGTAAACGGCGTTTCCGTGTGCGACTCTGGCTCGCCAGAGCAGCGATGTCACGCTAGCCACGTGACCCGGAAGTGTCTGCGGACAGCGCTGGCCCCCGGCCTATAGAGTGAGATGGGCGCACAACCCTAGAGTCTGTCAAGACTGGCCCGTACGGGCAGGGGTACCTTTACCTTTTACCTATTTGACACGTCCCCATAACAGGAGGTTTGTGCATTTCTCCTCTGCTCAGTTGTTTGAGGTCTTGCAATATATAGTGGCACCTCGGGTTACAAACACCTCGGGTTACAAACACTGCGGGTTACAGACTCCGCTAACCTGGAAGTAGTACCTTGGATTAAGAACTTTACCTCAGAATGAGAACAGAAATCGCTCGGCGGCAGTGGGAGGCCCCATTAGCTAAAGTGGTACCTCAGGTTAAGAACAGTTTCAGGTTAAGAATGGACCTCCAGAACGAATTACGGTAAGTTTGTAACCAGAGCTACCACTGTATTAACTTTGCAGCTAATACTGTCATGTTCCCACTCAAGCAGTTGTATTCATGATGCCCAGGAGAATGATGACCCTATTCTATGAATATCTCCAATCTCAGATACTACCTGTGCCCAGACCTGCTCAGCTTCTTTGGTGGACTGACCCTATAGTTACCCTGGTTCCTCTGCCCTGTAATCGGCTGGTGCAAATATCTCAAGGGCTATCACATGGAAGAGGGAAGAAGCTTATTTTCTCCTGCTCTGGAGGGTAGGACTGGATGGGGATAATACTCTACCCTGGCTCTGTTTTGAAAGGAGGCCCACCACACAGTTTGAGAAGTACTGGGATACATTCAGTGCTCAAAGTGTAAGAAAAAAGGAAGTGGGTTAAAAACCAAAACAGGACAGAGGAGTCTGTGTTCTTCCAAATGCTAATCAAAAGCCTGGAAACCAAGCCTTCAACCGAGGAACAGTTGAGAGAACTGGAAAAGAGGACATTGAGAGGAGGTATGATAGCCATCTTCAAATACCTCAAGGGCTGTCAAGTCAAAGATGGAGAAAGCTTGTTTTCTCCTGCTCTGGAGGGTGGGACTCAAACCAATGGCTTCAAGTTTCAAGAAAGGAGATTCCAACTAAACATACAGGGGGGAAATTCTGACAGTGGAATGGTCTCCTCAGGAGGTGGTGGACTCTCCTTCCTTGGAGGTTTTTAAGCAGAGCTTGGATGGTCATCTGTCATGGATGCTTGAGCTGAGATTCCTGCTTTGCAGGGGGTTGGACTAGATGACTCTTGGGGTCCCTTCCATGAGTTTATGATTCTATGAAAATAACCTAGTCATATAAATGGATACCTGACACACACCGGCAGTGTGAAATCTCATTGGTATTCTTGTACTAAGTTTGCTTCTTTGACTTTAAATTTGGTGTGTCTGTTGATTCGCCAGTTAGAGGTGAGATGAAACTACACACGGGGGGTTGGGGGTTGGGGGGGTTGCTTTTTTTTTGCAATGCTAAGAATTCCAGAGAGGTTTACAATGGTTTTTATGCAATAAACTAATACAATAACAGAACACTAGTCAAGCACAGAACACCAGAAATAATAAATAATTTCAGATCTGTTAACTAACTCCTACGGGTTTGTTTTCTGTTTGCATACCTTCCCCCCTGTCAGAAATGAGAGAAATCTGTCCTGATCTACAAACCAATGAACCAGTTTATAAATGGCATTGCCCAAGGAACCTGCTGTAAGGAGAAACTCGGGGAAACCAGTAGGGCAAAGCCATCCCTCCAGACACGGGTTGGCACTGTGACTGCATATTAATTTTTCTCAATGGGACCTCTGTCTTGTTTGCTACATGGCAGCACTGCATTAAGATTGCACAGGCAGCTGTAAATCTGACATTTCATGACTCCTGAGTACTTGGCTTTGCAGCCTAAATAAGAGTCTTTTAATGTCGTTTTCATATATAATAATCTGCATATTTGCCTGTCTGTTGATGAGATCTTTATAGTTTCCATTAGCATAATATTTGAGCTATGTAAAATATATTCCAGCCTTTTATCTACCATGCCAAAAAGTATTAGTGTGGTAGAAAACGGATACTCGCGTGGTTGAGGAATGTGGGAGGGATCTTGAACTCAGATGCCGGCATCACGGGGTACAAGGCAAGGTAATTGATCCTCTTTAATTCCAGTGCCAGATCTATACCTATTTTTATGGGGGACAAAAGTTTGCACTATTGCAGTTGGAGGGTGGATGGTGGCTAACAGATTGAGGTTGAATCCTGACAAGACAGAAGTACTGTTTTTGGGGAACAGGGGGAGGGCGGGTGTGGGGGATTCCCTGGTCCTGAATGGGGTAACTGTGCCCCTGAAGGACCGGATGCGCAGCCTGAGAGTCATTTTGGACTCACAGCTGTCCATGGAGGCGCAGGTTAATTCTGTGTCCAGGGCAGCTGTCTACCAGCTCCATCTGGTACACAGGCTGAGACCCTACCTGCCCGCAGACTGTCTCGCCAGAGTGGTGCATGCTCTAGTTATCTCCCGCTTGGACTACTGCAATACGCTCTACATGGGGCTACCTTTGAAGGTGACCCGGAAACTACAACTAATCCAGAATGTGGCAGCTGGACTGGTGACTGGGAGCGGATGCCAAGACCATATAACACCAGTCCTGAGAGACCTACATTGGCTCCCAGTACATTTCCGAGCACAATTCAAAGTGTTGGTGCTGACCTTTAAAGCCCTAAACGGCCTCGGCCCAGTATACCTGGATTGTCTCCACTACCATCGTGCAATGTGGACACTGAGGTCCAGCGCTGAGGGCCTTCTGGCAGTTCCCTCATTGCGAGAAGTGAGGTTACAGGGAACCAGACAGAGGGCCTTCTCGGTAGTGGCGCCTGCCCTGTGGAACACCCTCCCTTCAGATGCGGAGGAAATAAGCAGCTATCCTATCTTTAAAAGACTTCTGAAGACAGCCCTGTTTAGGGAAGTTTTTAATATTTAATGCTGTATTGTTTTTAACACTTGATTGGGAGCCACCCAGAGTGGCTTGGGAGACTCAGCCAGATGGGTGGGGTATAAATAAATTATTATTATTATTATTATTATTATTATTATTATTATTACCCCCCTCTCCTGCAGGCTTGTGCTCCCCCCAGCAGTGCCAGCGACATGTCCCATGTAGACTTCCTTTTCTTAATTGCAAGCAACACAAAGAGGAAAACAACTTTTATTGGTGGTGGAGGGGAGTAGGACGAAATATTTCTCCCCTCATTCCCCCCCCCCCCACCATTGGTGAGAGCTGGCAACAACAGGAGGAGTGTAGGAATAGGGCATGCTGGGGAGAAGGAGTCAGCTGTGTGGGGTGGGGTGGGGGGCAGAAAGGCTGATTTCCTGTGTTGCTCTCTGCCCTCCATCACTAGCCATTGTGTGGTCCTGCAAAGGAAGGGGAAAGCTTTGTCTTCCTGGGGCAGGCAAGCAGGTATTGCTGGCTATGGTCCACCCACCTCTTCTCATAAGTTGAACCCAGCCAGAATATAAGGAGGAGTCAAGCCCTGATGCCAATGTGGCCTGGGAGGGAGAGAGGATGAAGGCACCCACTCAGCGACTCTTCCTTTATGTCCCATCTAGCTTCTGCTTATTAGTAGAGGTTGACGGCCGTAGAAAGTCTTTTGGGTGACTGACAGGGCCGGATTTAGGTTTGATGAGGCCCTAAGCTACAGAAGGTAATGGGGACCTTTCTATGTCCAGCTGTCCTTTGTCAACAACAAATTGTCACTGTTTTTTGTGTTGAATATTTGCTGTATGGTCATTTATGGACCTAATAGGTAACTAAAGCCATTTGCAACCAGTCCCTGCAGAATATAGGCACCCTATATATAGAAATGAGCAAACCAGTGATATTTTAGGGAGTAGGCTGGCATTCCTTATGTCATAGGAGCCAACACAACACCAAACACCGTTGCTGTATGTGGGTTTTATTTTATTTGTTTTTTTATCTTATATTTTGGAAATTCACATCCAGGTTTTTCCCCCCTTTACATTTTTTGGGGGCTCGCAAGAGAGTGGGGTCCTAAGCTATAGTTTGTTTAGCTTATACGTAAATTCGGCACTGGGACGCGGGTGACACTGTGGGTTATACCACAGAGCCTAGGACTTGCCGATCAGAAGGTTGGCGGTTCGAATCCCCGTGACGGGGTGAGCTCCCATTGCTCGGTCCCTGCTCCTGCCAACCTAGTAGTTCAAAAGCACGTCAAAGTGCAAGTAGATAAATAGGTACCACTCCGGCGGGAAGGTAAACGGCATTTCTGTGCGCTGCTCTGGTTTCGCCAGAAGCGGCTTCGTCATGCTGGCCACATGACCCGGAAGCTGTACACCGGCTCCCTCGGCCAGTAAAGCGAGATGAGCACCGCAACCCCAGAGTCGGTCACGACTGGACCTAATGGTCAGGAGTCCCTTTACCTTTACCTAAATTCGGCACTGGTGACTGACAATGAGTGAAAGCGGCTGGGGGATGCAAAATTGGGTTGTCACTAAGTAGGTACTGCGGTGACAACACAACTCTCCTCTCTCTTATGCTGCTTCCTTGTTGGGCAGGACGCTGTTTGCCAGACCTCGTTACCCTTTTTGCCCGCTGCCCTTGATCCACACTGTTTAATTCAGTCACTCATTGAGAGTGCTAATTTAAATGGTTGGTTTTTGACAATCTTGTCTTTTTCTCAAATCAAAGTTTTCTAGATTCACAAGAATCATTCGTCAACCTATATTCAATGCATTGTGATTCAGACTTTTAGAACCCAAAGATCAGTGGAAGCTCATAGAATTTGAAATATTTCTTTCATATTCCAAGTCTTTTAAATATATCATTTCAATTTGGGAGCATTTAGGAAACACATTGCTGTCATATAGTCAGTCTTTTCTCTGCCACTATCTATCTAAAGTTATTAGAGAATATTGTTCATTCTGGCCTTAAATCATTCGATTTGGGAGCCTTGTTAATCCAGGTTAAATATTTTATATGAAGAGTTCATCTTTCTGTCCCTGCAACAGCTGGTGTGTTCAGCAAACACTTCTATAAATTTTGCAATGCAGTTTTCCTTCCAAGTAATGTGTGCAAAAAATGCATGTACTGGGATAAAGCGAGCATAGAAATATATATATATATATATATATATATATATATATATATATATATATATATATATTTGTGAGAACAACACACATAAATGATAAACACGTTTTCTGGCCAATGAAAATATCGACATTGTCCTGACCACATACTCTGTAAAGTCCCAGCAAGGATAACACAGAAAAAGGATGAAATAGGCAACAGTGACTATACATAAAAATGAATTTATCTGTATTCTCGTAGGGGCGGAGAGAGGTGGGTTTTTTCTATATAGTATGTCTATCATTGAAAAACCAATGAAATTATAAATAAATAAAGACATGATATTAGGAGGAACCACTTTGCAAAAGTGTATTATCAGGCAATGCTGCTTTGCAAAAATGTTGTACATTGGGAGAAACCAGCACTTCTTTAAAAATTGCAAACTGAAGTGCAAATGTGGAAAACTGAATTTAAGATTGGAAAAATGAGAAACTGGGGGGGGGGGGGGGAGGAGAAATAAGAAACTGAAATGATTAGATTTGCCCATCCCTACTGATCCATCTAGCTCAGTATTTGTCTCTGCACACATCAAACAGAGATTCAGGCAGGCGTCTTTCCTACAAGCTATTATTATTTATTATTATTATTACAGTCATACCTCGGGTTGTGAATGTGATACGTGCGGGAGGCATGTTGTTTGCAACCTGCCGTGTTCACAGCCTGAAGCGCCGCATCTGTGCATGTGTGTGGTGCGATTTGGCACGTCTGCGCATGCGCGTGACATCATTTTGTGTTTCTGCGTATGCGCAAGCGCCGAAACCCGGAAGTAACCTGGTCCAGTACTTCTGAGTTTGGCGCGGTCCGCAACCCGAAAACGTGCAACCCGCAGCGTTCGTAACCTGAGGTATCACTGTATTAGAATTTATATACCACCTTATACCGGCAGGTCTCAGGGCTGTTCGCAGAATAAAGTGATTAAACGTGAGACTTTTTGCATGCCAAACATGTGCTCTACTACTGACCTTCAGCCCTTCCAACAGAAATCAGTTGGTTGACACCATAAAGGTACCGGTATTTGACTCCAAAGCGCCGTGGAAATAAAAGGTTAACATATATTCTAGTGATAAAGCAAAATATCCACCCACTTTGCCTCTCAAGGAGAAAAGTATAAAGCAATGTTTGCACAGTGTTCAAGAATAAATTATGGGGAACTGAGAGGAACTGCCACCCAATTAATTGCAAGTAATTTTCAAGCTGAAGGTAATTACTAGGCCTGAAGTTGGCCAAGCACAGGGGTTAGCAGGAATAATATTGTAATGTTTAATTCTCGTTCTCCTTCCCCCGCCCCAGTGCTGTTCTTGAATCTGCATTGCTTGCAGCCTTTGGCGCAGAGAGTTGCTGGTTCATCCATCCCCTAAGCTCTTCCTGCAGAATAGACGTTGTTTTCTGAACACTTGTCTTGATTTCTCAATGGGCCAGAAAGATTTTCCTTTTTTAAAAAATATCTTTTTATTTGATTTTCAAAGAAAATAGAAATAATTAAAACAAACAGAAAAATGAAAAATAAAAAAGTAAACATACAACAATAGCAACAAAAAACAAAGCAGTACTCAATCCAAATACCTCCACCCATCGTTCTGCCTGGACACTGAGATTCAGCGCCAAGGGCCTTCTGGCAGTTCCCTCACTGCGATAAGCAAAGTTACAGGGAACCAGGCAGAGGGCCTTCTCAGTAGTGACACTCGCCTGTGGAATACCCTCCCATCAGATGCCAAAGAAAATATCTGACTTTTAGAAGACATCTGTGAAGGCAGCCCTATTTAGGGAAGCTTTTAATACTGGGTGAATCATTGCATTTTTATATTCTGCTGGAAGCCGCCCAGAGTGGCAGGGGAAAACCAGCCAGATAAATAATAAATTATTATTATATTATAATAATAATGAGATTACTCTGAATCTCTTGACTTCCCCCCATCCCATCCATGGGTCCTTTTGTTTCTAATTTCAGCTGCATATCAATGCTTCTCCAGTTTTCATCATCCTAAATTATCTACATAATCAATTACATTACAAGTGTTTTTAAAATCCTGCTAATGTTTTTACAGTGATTTTGTATGTACATTATAAACATTTCCCATTCTTTTTAAAATTTCTTGTCTTCTTGATTTCTGAGCTTCCCAGTTAATTTTGCCATTTTGGCAGAGTCCATTAACTTGGTTTGCCATTCTTCTCTGGTTGCAGCTGTCTTGTCCTTCCATCTCTGGGCTAATAGCATTGTAGCATACATACATGTAGCATCCTCGGGTCTTTTGGAATCTCAGTACCTATAATTCCTAATGAAAAAGCTTCTGGTTTTTTTTAATAAAGGTTATTTTAAACATTTTTTTCATTTCATTATATATCATTTCCCATTTTTTTTTAGTTACATTACAGTTCCACCACATATGGTAAAAGGTACCTTCATAAAGATTTTCCTTAAGAGCCAGGGGAATGGCCAGGCGAGCTCTTGCTCCATAAAGGCTGTGAAACAATACACTTTTTTAAAAAATACATTTTTATTAATTTTAACATACAAATTATAAAACGTACCACACAAATTATTACAAATACACTTTTTTGGACTTCCATCAGCACCTCCGATGATCTTCCGTCTTAACCTCTTTTTATGCATTACTTAATTTTATATTGTCTTTACCTCTCTTAACTTATCATCTCCCCTTTTCCATTTTTACAATATTTCCAAGAATACTCCTCACAGAACTTCTTACAAACGTCGTCTGATCATCACAAATACTTTTCATATAGTTCGTAAATTTACTCCAGTCTTTGGTAAATTTCTGGTCCCACCGGTTTCCAATCCTTCCTGTTAATTTGTCTAATTCTGCATAGTCCATTAACTTCATCCTCCATTTTTCAATCATTGGTAATTCTTCTTGCTTCCATTTCTGGGCTAATAGTATTCTAGCTGCTGTTACTGCATATAAAAAAAGCTTACATTCTTTTCTATTTATATCACTTCCCACCATTCCCAATAGAAATGCTTCTGGTTTCTTTGTAAATGTATATTTCAACATTTTTTTCAACTCGTTATATATCATTTCCCAAAAACATTTCACCTTTTTACATTCCCACCACATATGATAGAATGTTCCCTCTTTTTCTTTACATTTCCAACATTTATTGCTAGTTTTGTGGCTGTGAAACAATACACTGGTTCCAAGCCGCACTTCATCTATGATCTCCCGCTTACACACACATATAGAATCATGTAGTTGGAAGGGACCCTGAGGATCATCTAGTCCAACCTCTGCCGATACAGGAATATGCAGCTGTCCCTTACGGGGATCGAACCCGCAACCTTCGTGTTATCAGCACCATGCTCTAACCAACTAAGCTATCCAGGCTATGGACATCTGCACCCAGGTCAACAGGGGCCTTTTGTTTTCATCACTGATTTGATTTATTGTATTTCTATGCTGTTTTTCATTCAAATGAATCTCAAAGCTGCTTGCAAACAATAAATAACAATAACGTAATAAAACACTGCAAACATCTCAAAAATCATATGAAACAATTAACGAATCATCAATAAAACAATTACAATCACAAAACACTATTAACAAAAAAGTAATTAAAAAACAAGCCATATATCACATGTAAAACAAAAGTCATATTATTTGATTAACAAATCAATACGGTATTTATAACCTATAAGACAATATTAACATTAACAAAATAGCAACTTTAAAGATAAGATCAGCACTGTTAAGTTCATACACACACTGTCCATGCCCCCATGATTCACAATCTTTCTCTCTATTCAGTTCATTAAAATACACATAAAATACACATAATGCCTGTTGTTAAAACAGCTCAACAAGATGCTGTGCTGGGCCATGATGGAGACAGTAGGGCTCCCAGGCCTATTACCAGTGATAAGGTGATGTTGACTCTGGGTAGCCTGCCTAGGCACCGTTGATTAGGAGGTCTATTAAAAAGGTAAAGGGACCCCTGACCATTAGGTCCAGTCGTGGCCTACTCTGGGGTTGTGGCGTCCATCTCGCTTTATTGGCCGAGGGAGCCAGCGTACAGCTTCCGGGTCATGTGGCCAGCATGACTAAGCCGCTTCTGGCGAATCAGAGCAGTGCACGGAAACGCCGTTTACCTTCCCGTCAGAGCGGTACCTATTTGTCTCCTTGCCCTTTTGACGTGCTATTGAACTGCTAGGTTGGCAGGAGCAGGGACCGAGCAACGGGTGCTCGCCCCATCACGGGGATTCAAACAGCCAACCTTCTGATCAGGAAGTCCTTGGTGCTGTGGTTTAACCCACAGCGCCACCCACGTCCTTTAGGAGGTCTATTGCCACTTGATCTGATACAAGCCTATTCCTTTGGCACAGCGAGTTGTTGCTGCACTCAGTGTAGAGGCTGACCAGGAGGCAAGCTCACTGCAGAAGACACACTTTGCATGTTAGAATTGTTGCAATGGAATCCCTGATCTGGACCAGGGACATCCCAAATGCCTTTAGGGAGGTATTTTTATATGCAACGGCTGCAGCTTGGACTTTGGTGGCAAAGGGGTGGAAGGAAGAAGAAGTCCCGATAATAACGGATTGGCATAACAAGCTACAAGGATTTGCTGAAATGGTGCAGTTGACAAATAGCCTGAGAGGCAATTCAAAACAAACATTTATGGGAAAGTGGGATAGATATAAGATATATGTTCAAAAATACAGTAAAGGTTCGCTATCTATGCTAGCATACAATTGACGTTGGAGAGAGACTGAGTTGAGAAATAAGACCAAGGGTACATAATGATATAGAAATGTATTAGATAAAATGTAAAGAAATATACAATAATAAGAGTACATTCATTTGGGGAAAAAAGGAATATACAACAGGATAGACAGGAAGTCCAAAATGTTGATATATAAATGATTATGGAATAGTTTTTTGCCCTTGTTTTTTGCCCTTTTTTTCCTTTTAGTAGATAAACTTTGTATACATGTTGAAAATTATAGTATAATAAGCCTTGTGATGTAATATGATAATGTTTACCAGTGTAACATAAAAACTTTAATAAATAAATAAAATTCAAAAAAGAAAAGAAAAGAAAAAAGGAATCCCTGATCTGGACCTTGTGTTGAAAATAATTCTCTCTACCACAAGAATTGTGTTTCACACCTTTATTGGATACAGACTTAAAACTAGTTACATATTAAGATTGTAAGAGGAAAATACAAAGTAACACATTGCTCTGAAATAGCAGGCAATGTGGTTTAGTCCTTTATGCAGTTCAGTAAACTCTCCTCTCTCTGGTCCCAGAGAGAGATCCTAAGCTTGTTCATCATTGCAGAACTTCTCTGCTGCTGCTGCTGCTACTGCTGTTGCTACCACTAGCCATTGCTGATGAAGCTCATGTGGACTTCTCAAGTCTCAACTTCCTCCTGTGAGAGAGCTGCAGCTCGGGTTTCCAGCAACGAGTCATCAGGTAGCCTAACACACTGAAATGGAAAAAAACACCAATGTTCCGCATTCACCTAGAGTGAAACTTCTTGCTTAATGCGAACCTATGTGCTTTGCAAATGCAAACTTTTACATAAATTTTAACTTCAATGCATACAAACATTGCATTTAATGCATGTTAAACATAACTTTACCACAGCACTAAGCAATCACATAACAAAAATATGAGCTGGAAATGAAGAAAGTTCAAGCAGTCTTTTAAACTGATAACACAGCCCCAAATTGCAAATCCCCAAATTCTATCAACTTTTTTTTTTTAATTAAAAAAAATCTAACCTGTATTATTCCCTAAAACAGGAGCTTGGAGTAATTATAATCAAATACCCCCCTCCCCTCTGTATCTCCCTCTCCTTTTGTCTGTTTACAGGCCAGTTCTAACAATGTTAAGAGTTGGGTGAGACAGGATTGACTTTTCAAAGTGGTTTGTTAGAGATAACTCACAGAAAAAGCTGCCCCTTTCTTATCACATCATGTAGCTGAGTAGAAGAAGTTTACTCCTCATGCCAGTTGCCAAAAAAGGGGGCAAGGTTAGTCGCTCGCCTGCTCCACCCATAGATCAGCCTTGAGTTTGATTGAGCTGCATCCTTGTTAAGCAAAGGTTTCACAGAAAAGGTAGGCTTGGCTCATGAAACTGTGTCACAGCATGTCAAATTCTGCACAAATCCACTTGACCCATGTACAAAACACACCACTTGGGTCATGTCAACTGGCTCTGAGTCAAACACAGCATCATAGCAGAAGAAGATTGCTGCCATCCAGTATAGATAGACATAGGTAAAGGTAAAGGGACGCCTGACCATTAGGTCCAGTCGTGACCGACTCTGGGGTTGCGGCGCTCATCTCGCTTTATTGGCCAAGGGAGCCGGCGTACAGCTTCCAGGTCATGTGGCCAGCATGACTAAGCCACTTCTGGCGAACCAGAGCAGCGCATGGAAACGCCATTTACCTTCCCGCCGGAGCGGTACTTATTTATCTACTTACACTTTGATGTGCTTTCGAACTGCTAGGTGGGCAGGAGCAGGGACCAAGCAACGGGAGCTCACCCCGTCACGGGGATTCGAACCGCCAACCTTCTGATCAGCAAGTCCTAGGCTCTGTGGTTTAACCCACAGCACCACCCGCGTCCCTATAGATAGACATACCCTCCAGCTATTATGAAGACCCCTAATTTGTTCTAGAGCAGGTTGACAGTACAGCTCCTCTCCCTAGGGAACCAAGTGAGCAGAGGATGCTTTTATGATGCTGTGATGAAGAGTTAAGTCAATTGAGACTCTAGTATTGCAATTTGAGGGCCCCGGGTGTGGAAATTTGCAAAGGCTTTAAGCTAAGGCTGGCGTTTGAAAATGTGTCAATGATTTAATACAGGCAAGTCAAACAGGACCGAATGGCTTTTTTAAAATAAATAAATAAATCCACAACTGCGGAACATCTGGCTGGAGGAATATGCAGAGAAGATAACACGGCGCACAACTGCTTTTAATGATCCCATTTCCTTATTGAAGCAACAGATTAAAAAGGGCCCATTGCTTTCAAATGGCGGGAGAGATGTGCAGAATACCCATCAATTCCCGGCTCTGTGTTTTAGGGTTGGAGGGGGGGGAGGGTGCCAGATGTCGTGTGAGCAGGGTGGGATTGATTACGTGGTGGGAAGGAATAATTTAACACTGGGTTTTAGAAGAAAGTGAGGCAGCCCTGGAAAGGTTTTGATGTGGTCTCTTTGGTGGTGACAGGTGGAAGGTGTCATACATGTGGGTTTTGAAGAAGAAAGGGGAGGCTTATGTCCAGGCATACAAGCAAGGTTTTAGCAGGCATATCATTGCTCATTAAGAGTCAATCCTTCTGCATGAGAAAGTGATTGGAAGAAAGCTTAAGGGGGCTGATTTAGGGCCAGCTGCTGATCTCCACTTTCCTTAAAAAAAGTAGTAGTTCATAGCTGACACAGTGGAGCATGTAGCTGCTACAATTTTACTACAATTTCAGCACTGGGAATATCATCCCATGACAGTCTCAACATCTGGAGCTTCCCAAAGCCAAAAAAGGGCTTGTTTACTTACTCACTGATTTATTTCTTTACAAAATATATCAGCTGCCTTTTCTTAGAGTGGTAGAAATTAAAAACACATTCAAACGAAACCACTACAAGCTATTCAAACACAGCATAAAACATTGCATAAAACAGCAAACATTTCAGCTTTAAGAACACCTATTATTATTTTCAGACAGCAAGGAAAAAACCATTTATGCTTATGGGACATTTCAAGTGCTAGTTTGTCAGAAAATGTAGCTTAAAATGCATATGTACATATGAGAACGTGAGCTCTGGGAAGACTAATGCACATCTGTGGTGCCACCAACAAACAGGCCCCTGGTTAGGGCTGGCCTTACTATTAGACAGAGTGAGGCAGCTGCCCCGCATAACTGATTATGCTTGTCGTATGTATAAATTCAATTTCTAGAAACAATTGCTGTAATTGAAATAGAAACACTATACACCATGGTGAAAAGACTGTGATCAGATGACCTGTGTGCCTGTTCACTCTGTTGTCCTGGTGCTGTCGATGGGCAAATTCAGGGCCTCCTCTTATTCTTCCTTCCTATGGCTCTTTGGGTGGTATTCTACTAATGAGCCCCACCAACACATTCCACATGTGCAATGGGGCCTCCCCCTTCTGCCCACCCCCCTGAAATCGGCTTTTGGGAACCAGGAGAACCCCCATAGCAACACACAGGGGGAGAAGAGCGGGGATTGTTCTGTCTGTCAAAATGAAATCCTTGCATAGACTATCCATTCGGCATAGTGCGATGTTGAACTCCACCAACTGACGGGAATGGACCTAACTTAGTCACTTTCATTAATTTCAGTGGGTCTGTTCTGTGTAAAACTCAGCTGAATGGCACTCTTTGTCTTGAAATGGGTCTGGGACTAGACAGCCCTTCAAACATAACAGAGGATGCTATCAAACAGAGGACCACCCTTCACATAAAAAACCACCAAAGTTGGACACATGGGCATCCTTCTGGGGTGAGATGCCATTTGCTGCTCTGTTTGGGTAGCTAAATACATTGCATCTGCCCTGTACAACATCCACCTGAAGGAAAAATTATCCCCTGTTTAGATAACTTGTATCATTTTCAGACTTGCATGGTTTTGGGAATGCGTTTGGCGCTTGGGACGCGGGTGGTGCTGTGGGTTAAACCACAGAGCCTAGGACTTGCTGATCAGAAGGTTGGCAGCTCAAATCCCCGCGATGGGGTGAGCTCCCGTTTCTCGGTCCCTGCTTCTGCCAACCTAGCAGTTTGAAAGCACGTCAAAGTGCAAGTAGATAAATAGGTACTGCTCCGGCGGGAAGGTAAACGGGGTTTCCGTGCGCTGCTCTGGTTCACCAGAAGCGGCTTAGTCATGCTGGCCACATGACCCGGAAGCTGTACGCCGGCTCCCTCGGCCAGTAAAGTGAGATGAGTGCCGCAACCCCAGAGTCGGTCATGACTGGACCTAATGGTCAGGGGTCCCTTTACCTTTACCTTTTCCATCATATCTGAGCAGGCTTGGCATCAGAAGCTGGCATCCAGGGACAGTTACAATGGCCCAGTCCCTCTGCCAGGGCTGATTCCTGCCTTGGGTCTATGAATTTAAATTTCCCACAATGTCTTGGAGCGATGCTACCGTGGGGAGTATGGTAGGAAATTTAAAATGAACACAAGCACCAGGTTAGCCTACAAGCCAGAGTCTCCTCAAACCTGAAGGTGGCCCTGTATAAAAGAAAATATAATTCCCCTGTAGAAAGATGTGTAAAGCTTGGAGGTTCTGTGGTCCTGTCAAAACTATATTTGTTATGCAATAGTAACATATGTTCAGCAAACATTTAATATGATCGTCAGAGGGCAACTCCATTGTGAGTGCTTAATATTGAAAATGGGTCACTGGCAACTTTTTAAAAACATATTAATTTCCCACATAAATGAGAAGTCTGGATTTAATTTGGGGTGGTGGTGGTATGGGTTGGCATCTTGATGCCAATGACATCATGTGGCAACAGCCTTGTATGATTGAGGAGCACCCATCCTACGATAAACACCCGTCCCTGGGAGCACCTAGAGACAGGAGAAGATAAGCCTATTTCACATTTCCTGATTTAAACGGAACAATTTCAAAGGAAAGCTGCGGCAAGTTTAAGTAGGCTAAAATTATATCAGTGTGGGGAGGTGTCATTGACAGAGTGTTGGACTTAAGGGAAGCCTGGGTTGAATTCAATGCTTGGCAATGAAATTCACTTGCTGGCCTGGGTCTCACGACACTATGTGTACACAGCGCCAACCCTCCCCTTGCAATGTGAAATATTCAGCCCAGCAACTATTACTGCATGTTCCCTCCCTCCCTCCCTCCCTCCCTCCCTCCCTCCCTCCCTCCCTCACAGGGATGTTGTGAAGATGTAAGCCACGTAGACAGCCCTGGGCTGCTTGGAGGAAGGTTAACATACAAATGTGATAAATATAAAACAAATGTTTTTCGAGGCTTAAGGTTTATTGATGTTCGAGCAATACAAAACTCGCATTTGTCTCCCGTTTTGACTGCGAACTGTACACATGATATGTTTACTGCTGTAATGTAGCCTGTCTACTTCACTCCTTATATGGGTTAATGGAAGCGTGTGGAAAGCGGCTGGTGGGTAGATGAGCTCGCCTTGGAAGGAGGCATTGAACTTGATGAATTGCTAGTCCCTTCCGTTTATGGTCCTTTATTGATATTGTTAGATTTACGATTCCATAATTGAAATTGGAATAAAAGCCGGCATCTGTAATAAACTCTTGATTTACTGTGATGGTTTGTAAATGCAATCAGTTGTGACCGGCCCATTCACAAAGTGGACTTTCTGTTGAAACCTGCGTAAGGAAACTCAAACTCCAGAGCAAAACTTTTACAAGGGACACAATTCAGCCCAAGTTTAAAGCAATTTGAAGTCTCCCTGTTTTCAGCGGGTGAGCTAGGCATTTGCTTAGCATTATGTAGATGTGGTGATGAATGCTGCCTAACCTAGATTTTGTGTCCGGATTTGAGGAGTCTCCCATTGGCACTGCCATTTCAAACTGGCCTTTAGGCTGTCTGGGCCCCATGTTTGATCAGAAATGTATGCAGGATGGGGAACCTGGGGTCCTCCAAATGTTGCTGGACTACAACTCCCATGATTCCTGTTTTTGGCCATGCTGCCCTGGGCTAATGAGTACAGTGGTACCTCTGGATGCAAAAAGGATCCATTCCAGAGCCCTGCTCACATCCTGAGCAGAATGCAACCCGCATCTGTGCGTGCGCTGGTCGCGATTCGCCGCTTCTGTGCATGCGTGTGACGTCATTTTCAGCGTCTGCGCATGCGCGAGCAGCGAAACCCAGAAGTAACCTGTTCCGTTACTTCCGGGTCGCCACAGAACCCAACCTGAAAACACTCAACCTGAAGTATATTTAACCCGAGGTATGACTGTACTTTGAGTTGGGCATAAACTTCTGTATATCTTTTGATAAATATCAATAAAAATAGATGTTAAAATGGAAAAAAACCAGTTGTTTCCCCACCTCTGCTGTAAAGCCTCCAGGTATTCCTGCTTGGAATGAGGAAGAACAACTTACCTGTGAGAGATCTCCCAGTGGGTCTCTTCTAGTTCATTTTATTAGCAGTGTGGGTTGGGGACAGCCAGGAGGGCTGCACTTCTGGTAATGAAGGCTGTACCAAGGATGAATCTGACACAATGCAACTCTGGGCAGCTTGGGTCACCCACTAAATGTCAGGGCCTAAAAGCCCAATCCGGATTCAGTCTCTAGTCCGGATTAGGTTTCGGGACACACAGGAGAGGATATATGAGAAACAGACCCAGTTATTCCACATTATTCCCTGAGGTGGTGGTGGTTGTGATGGTGAATCTGCCCATTCTTAAATATCTCTCGCTAAAATCAATGGAACTCTAAAGTGCTGACCTTTGGGAGGATTTCCACTGTGTGTCTTTGCCGCGGTGAAAAAGGGCAAAAGAGATGTATGCTCTCGACAGACTTACCAAATGAGATATATATGGAAAAAACGGGGGAATAAAACCTCCCCAGCAAATGTTGGCAAGGCATTTATTTCTCCCTCTATTTTTTACATCTCTGTTAATTAGATAATTAATCTTTATTGGTTCCTTCTCTCCTTTATTGCACGCCTCCCACACCATCCTGCTCATTGCTCCCCCCCCCCCCCACACCACCACCGGTGTTTGCATCCCAGCTGCTGAGGCAATATTTTTCTAATAGAGTGTTTAAAGAGGAGATGGGGATGCGTGGAGGAGAACGGAGGGGGAGAGAGAAAGGAGACGTCTTTGAAAAATAATTTTGCTTCTGTTGCTTGCTAAAATAAGGCTGGTAGCAGGTAATAAAAAAGGGAAATCTCCCAATACAAGAGGCAATAAAGTCATCTTTTACAATAAAAATCTCTCTTTCTCTCTCCCTCTCCCTGCTCCCCTCCTTCTCGTTTGGGTGAGCTACTTCTAAGCTGTGAATGTTGCCTTTCTGGAAAAAAAGAAAGAGTGAGAAAATGGAGGCCCAGCTTTCTTCTTCTTTTTTTTTTAAAAAAATCTTAAAATGAACCCATTACTATTCTCAGTGGCATCACCACCACTAATGAGTAACCCCCTGGTTATTCCTGTGGTATCGGGAAGTGCATTTGAATACATTAGAGATATTTGTGTGGTTAATCCTTGCCATGACTCAGGGGCTGTTTACCCTCCGTCAGATGGATTAGAGACCTGTTTGAATTGGTAAACTGCGAGAAGCTGCTGGATGTGGCCCGCTTTCCCCACCAGCCCAGCAAGAAGAGTGCAGAGAGTGCTGAGCTAGCATTACAGGGTGATAGAAGCATGTCTCCAACTGTCTCTTTCTATTGATCCCCACCTTGCAATCTGCTGAACCGAAGCACTTTTCTCTCTCTCTCACCAAACAAGCACACACACACATTTACTATCCCCCCCCACACACCCCACAATGAATATGCAGGCCAACTCTCTTTCACGATGTACCGGAGCCGTGATGTTATTTGCAACAGCAAAAGAACACGCCGTACAAATCTGACCCTGACACATTTCCTTTTCCTTTTAAAAAGATGCTCTTAGCAAGAGACTTTGACATTCCAAACCATCTGTCCCAAGGCAGAAGAAAGGAACTGGAAATTAGACCACGTCATATAAATCTTTATCAAATCCGAGCTGTTCGCCAGCTCAGCATGGAGATGCAATGTGGGTGGACAAGTGGTTTGATTCCAGTAAATATCAAATGGGAGACCACCTAGGTAGCCCAGATCCATCTTCATCCACTTGTGTGTGTGAGGCAAAGGCACCCTGTTGCTCGGAAGCTTAGCTTTGGAACACGCAGCTCATCTCTGGCAGGGTTGGGGAACCTCCAGCTCACCAGGGCTAATGAGGCCTTCCAGGGCTTCCCAGTTGGACCACGAGGCCATTTTGGCCACGCCATGCTCCTCTGTGTCACGATGACCCCAGAGCCCATCAGTGACCAAGAGTTTCCAGCTAAGGTGCCAGACACAATGCAGAGCTCTGAACTTGCTGCTGGAGCTCAGGAGATAACTGAGGAACATGCATCCCCAGAAGAACCTTCCTTAACTGTAGGGCAAGAGCCAGGAGGACCCTCATGGACACCTTTGCTCTGAGGAACCCAGGACTTCCCATTGCACCTCATACCACCAGCCCTGTAGCACAGGGAGAGCACTTTGGTGTGGGATCTGTCATCGGGCCAGCTGGATTTACATCTGAGCTCAGAACATTGCTAAGGAAAAGCAGCTGGGAAATGGCCTGGAAAGAGAGAGGTGTTTGCAAGGCAAAATAAGCAAACAGAGGAAGAATTGGACAGCAAGTGAGCTCCCTCACGCACCAGCTTACCCCTGCAAATGCCTCCCCCAGCCTCTGCATTAGCAATGTGAGAGAGAAGTGAGCTGAAGAACGCTGTGTTGGTCTCCTTGCCCTCCTTGGAGCTCTTGGTTCTTTTAATACATCTCTGCAGTTTGCCCACTCTCTGCTTCTTAATACCGCACAACACTACCAATTATTTTCTATTATTTTTTTATATTTCAAAGCTCTACCCATGTACTGCAATCCTCACAACAGCCGTGTAAGGTAGGCCAGTATTATTACCTGCTAGTGCATCATGGACCCAAGGCTGGGAGAGCAGTAGCTTCCCAGAGCCCACAATTGGGATTTATGTGGCTGAGATGAGAATATTTGAATTCGTTGGTCCGACAGCTGACCACTCGTGTTTTCCATGGAACTCGTTCCAGGGAGATAGCTTTTGTTTGTTTGTCTGAAAGAGCAGAACCTTGTTCTTCTTCACCTTGAAATTCTGATGGAGACCATGTGCCTGACCTCAGTGGGGGATTGTAATGTGCTATTTATAGATCCTTTCCCCTGCTCATAATGCACATGAATAATAGAACTGCTCCAAAGAGTCGCTCCAGCTCCTTAGTATTAAAAAGAGAGAGAAAAGAATCTAGCTATTTAAAAATACCAGCCAGCTCTGGGTTCCATGGAGGTTTGCTAGACAGGAATATATATACACACCAGCAAAGGTGGCACAAGTACCCACAAATTGCACTATCCCAAAACTCAGCATTGATGAATTCAGGGTCTATCCAACACCGGGTGTTTAGTATACATATGAAACAAGTATTCTGTAACCCTTATACAATCCTTGCATTCTAAATCCTGAAATTAGAGTACAGTCTAGTTTTACTATATGATGAACCGTTTGACTAGACCGAATCTCTGTGCTGCTGCTGACACTATTCTAGAGCATGTGAAGAGCACGAGTCACCCACTCCCTAGATCACTGATCTTCAACTGGTGGGTTGAAACCCACTAATGGACTGTGGCCTGATCCAAGGTGGGTCGCAACCGGAGCACTGTTGTTGTTGTTGTTTAGTTGTTTAGTCGTGTCCGAATCTTCGTGACCCCATGGACCAGAGCACGCCAGGCACTCCTGTCTTCCACTGCCTCCCGCAGTTTGGTCAAACTCATGCTGGTAGCTTCGAGAACACTATCCAACCATCTCGTCCTCTGTCGTCCCCTTCTCCTTGTGCCCTCCATCTTTCCCAACATCAGGGTCTTTTCCAGGGAGTCTTCTCTTCTCATGAGGTGGCCAAAGTATTGGAGCCTCGGCTTCAGGATCTGTCCTTCCAGTGAGCACTCAGGGCTGATTTCCTTCAGAATGGAGAGGTTTGATCTTCTTGCAGTCCATGGGACTCTCAAGAGTCTCCTCCAGCACCAGAATTCAAAAGCATCAATTCTTCGGCGATCAACCTCCTTTATGGTCCAGCTCTCACTTCCATACATCACTACTGGGAAAACCATAGCTTTAATTATACGGACCTTTGTTGGCAAGGTGGTGTCTCTGCTTTTTAAGATGCTGTCTAGGTTTGTCATTGCTTTTCTCCCAAGAAGCAGGCGTCTTTTAATTTCGTGGCTGCTGTCACCAACCGGAGCACTACCACCATGCAAATATATGGTAAACAATTCAGAAATTGGTCCCCAAATGCACGCTTGAGTAAAAAGTGCATCCTGGGTCTGAAAAGGTTGAAGATCCCTGGTCTAGATTTGCCCTGAGAATTGGCGTGCAATCAAGCTGCAGCTGGATCTGCTTAGATCCCATGGGTTAGCTGCTGGTGGTGATAGACATGCACCCAATGATATGTCACGCCCCTAATCTATTTAGATGACTACATAACACACAAATCCTTACTCCATTCTCTCCTCCCTTAACAAAGACACCAGAGCTTGCCTAAACTCAAATATACAAACCTGGTCCACTTTCCTAAGGTCACCTGTGTGAAGAGAACGCTATAACAATAATTGCAAAGCCATTTGCATGTTAAAGTGCTATATAAATGATTAATAATAACAATGCTGTGCTCGTTAAAGAAATCAAGGACTTTGGAGACTCAAGGTGATTTTCGGATAGCCAGAGTTTGCGCAGCACTCATTGCAACCCTCGGCTTTATGTAGGTTTGTTTATTCACAACAGTTTTATCAAGAGGGTTTATTCACTACAATTGTATCCAAAGTTGTTCAGAATGAGAAATATAGTCACACAGGCAACTCAGCCTTGCAACTACCCTGTGAGGTGGACAGAGAGATAATGGCCTGTCAGCATCATAGTTGAGTAACTAAGGTAAAGGGACCCCTGACCATTAGGTCCAGTTGTGACTGACTCTGGGGTTGTGGTGTTCATCTCGCTTTATTAGCCGAGGGAGCCGGCGTACAGCTTCTGGGTCATGTGGCCAGCATGACTAAGCCACTTCTGGTTAACCAGAGCAGCGCACGAAAATGCTGTTTACCTTCCCGCTGGAGCGGTACCTGTTTATCTACTTGCACTTTGATATGCTTTTGAACTGCTAGGTTGGCAGGAGCTGGGACCGAGCAACGGGAGCTCACCCTGCCGTGAGGATTCGAACCACCGACCTTCTGATCGACAAGTCCTAGGCTCTGTGGTTTAACCCACAGTGCCACCCGTGTGCCTTCTGTTTAGTGACTAAGTGGTATATAAATACTGTTAAACAAAATAAGATAGCAACAGAGTATGGAAACTCAAAGGATAGACTGAAGGATGAAGATAGTGCCCAAACCTGGGTCTCCAGCTGTTTGTGGACTACAACTCCCATCATCCTGAGCTAGCAGGACCGGTGGGCAGGGACGATGGGAATTGTAGTTCCAAAATAGCTGGATACCCAAGTTTGGGAAACCCTGATCTGGTGCCTTGTCCGTAGTAAGGCCTTCCATTAGTTGCCATTTAGGGATGGTACAAGCAACCGACTGCCATCCCCACCTCCTGCCTGGTTTGTACTTCAAATCATATGATGAAGCATTCCTTGAGAGCACCTGTATTTCGGCCCAGCTCCTCAGTTCTGCACATGAATGACTGTATCCCAAAAGCACACATGGTCTTGCTTCAAAGGAGGTGATGGTTTGACCCCAGCTGATATCATTAACATACTCTCCAATATCCTGGGAGGCAAAATCAGGATAAAACTTCCTCCCTCCCCGTACCCCGCATCCCACCACAAACAAGGAGTCTTGAATTCTAGGCTCTAATAGACAGGGGGGAGGTTTCTAGTCCTCATGAATCAAGAGAAAACCTGAAGAATTGTGACATTTAATTCATAGCCTCTCTACAGTTCTTGCCATCCCTAGTTCATGCTCCACTTCTGCTTTTATCCCTCAATATTTGGGGAGACTCTGACCTTATTGCTCAAGCCTAAAAAGAGAACTAAAAAAAATCTGTACGAGGAGCCAAACAAAAGAAGATAGTGCCCTCCAAATATATAATAAAAGCTGGGTAAATGGGCACACAAGCCTGTTTATAATAGATTCCAGTCTCAGAATTTTGGGATTATTTGTGCAGAATCCCAGGCACCTTGCAAATATATATGCAAATAGAGGGGCAGGTAGGTGGATAGGTAGGTAGATGATGGATGGCTACTGAGATAAAGATAAAGATTAGCTTTCAGTTTTGTATGGGCAGCAGTGGTAATGACTATTAATGTGTTCCAGTTAGTGGCTACTACAACACACACACTCTCTCTCTCATACACACACATTCACAATACAATTACATTTCATAGCCTCTTTGTCTTAAGAGTGCCAGCCTTTTTTTTTTAAACCCCTCTTCTAAAAGTAAAGATAATCAGATGCACGTGTTTAAATTTCTACACAGCCCCCCAAAAGGGAGGGGGAGCACAAGCTGATTTATAGGACGAACCCTCCGCCATAAATCTTATGGCAATATATGTTTTTCAACGTGTGCTGGAGCCTCCCTGAGTGTAAACTTTTCTTCCACCTTCCCCTTAGTGTTGGAAGCAATAAAATATAATCAGGGCCTGAAATCCCTCGCTTATGAAATGTTGAGTGATTTTTGTGTGTGTGGTGGGGGGGTTCTGGGGGTGACTGACGAAAAGCTCAAGCAGCAGGGTAGCTTGTTGCGTTCACTCTGCTGAACATAAAACGGACCTGCTTTATAGAAACAAACAGACATTTATCTATTAATACCCTAACATCGGTGCTGTTGGTGCTTTATGGAATGACATTTAGAAGACATCTGGAGGCAGCCCTGTTCAGGGAAGTTTTTAATGTGTGACATTTTAATGTATTTTTAATCCAGAGTGGTTGGGGAAACCCAGCCAGATGGGCAGGGTACAAATAAATTGTTGTTATTATTATTATTATTATTATTATTATTATTATTATTATTATTAAAGCAACAACAAAACAAGAGGGAACGGGAAGCTTTTAAAAGAAGGTTTCTGCCCCAAGTAGCTTACAATCTAAATGACTGTAAGACTTAAGATGCAGCAGTAGCCTTTGTTTTGCTTGGGGGTGACCAGGCATGGCTCCAAGTTTCAGAGGACCTCTGGCAAAGTGCTCTTTAATGGCCCTCCCCATATTGTCTCCTCTAATCCAGTAGGAATACCAGCGGCCTTGTCAGGCACTGCTGTGATCTGTGGCTTGCCTCTACTTCCAATACTCACAATGCCCAACATAACACCACTACAGGGCATTGTGGGAAATTTAAAATGGCTGATGACTTGCAGCTGCCTGCTACTTCAGTCGGGTGAGCCCAAATCTGGAGGCAGTTGCAGCTGGTGGGCTGGGGTGGGCTTTCCCCCCTGACCTCCTGACAGCTGGATCGCTGCTGCTTACTGGGAAGAGGAGAGAGAAGAGGTGGTAGGGAGGTCAATGCAATGTACAGTGGTACCTCGGGTTAAGAACTTAATTCGTTCTAGAAGCCTGTTCTTAACCTGAAACTGTTCTTAACCTGAAGCACCACTTTAGCTAATGGGGCCTCCCGCTGCCGCCACCCAGCCACCACACGATTTCTGTTCTTATCCTGAAGCAAAGTGTGGTGTAGTGGTTAAGAGCGGTGGACTCGTAATCTGGTGAACAAGGTTCACGTCTCTGCTCCTCCACATGCAGCTGCTGGGTGACCTTGGGCTAGTCACACTTCTTTGAAGTCTCTCAGCCCCACTCACCTCACAGAGTGTTTGTTGTGGGGGAGGAAGGGAAAGGAGATTGTTAGCTGCTTTGAGACTCCTTCGGGTAGTGATAAAGCGGGATATCAAATCCAAACTCTTCTTCTTCTTAACCCAAGGTACTATTTCTGGGTTAGCAGAGTCTGTAACCTGAAGCGTCTGTTATCCGAGGTACCACTGTAAATATATTGGCAGCTGTGCCAGATTGGCTCCACCAGTGCATCTGCACTGCAACAACCCCAGTCACCTCCCTCCACAGCAGTTGGGAGGTCAGGTGTGTCTGCTACTGCCTGGAGGAATGTGCAGCACTCAGCCCAGTAAACATTGTTGAAGGTAAAGGTAAAGAACCCCTGGACAGTTAAGTCCAGTCAAAGGAGGCTATGGAGTTGCACTCATCTCGCTTTCAGGCCGAGGGATCCGGCGTTAGTCCACAGACAGCTTTCTGGGTCATGTGGCCAGCATGACTAAACCGCTTCTGGTACAACGGGACAACATGATGGAAACCAGGGCGCACAGAAATGCCATTTACCTTCCTGCCTCAGCGGCACCTATTTATCTACTCGCACTGGTGTGCTTTTGAACTGCTAGGTTGGCAGGAGCTGGGACACAGCAACGGGAGCTCACTCTGTTGCGGGGATTCAAACCACCAGCCTTCTGATCAGCAAGCCCATGAGGCTCAGTGGTTTAGACCACAGCGCCACCCACGTCCCAACATTGTTGAGCCCTGTTGGGGAGACAGTGTCTGGTCATCTGTCCCAGGATGTTGGGCCTGGGGATGAAAACTTCAAAGAAGAGGAGATATTTCAATAGAAAGGAAAGGTGGAGTTTGATAAAGAACAAGCTATCTCCTCTGGGAGAGGTACCTCAGTTTTCTGCTTTAAACATGGCTGCCGTCTTTCTTTTGTACACACTGCTGCGCCATTCATTGAGGGAGAGGAAGCAACAGGGCGAGAGTGAAGCGAGTAGGAAGAGACTGGGGTGTGTAAGAAAATAAGGAGCATGAAATAGGGTGGGTGGACGGCTTTGGAGACAAAGAGAATTGGGAGTTCATTGGGAGAGGAGTTCATTTTACTTCAATTAAGGTGGAGAAAATGAGAGCAATTTGGTGCTGGCTTGTTTTAATGAGGTAATGTGCTTTATAGGCTTCAAAAGTGAATGCAGAAATAATAAAATGTAGGGAAGTGAGCAGAAACCTAAGTGAGGAGTGAGGAACTTGAGTTTGGGCCCCAAATGCGGCCCTTTGGGTCTTTCTATTTGTCCCCCAGACCTGCTGCCAAGGCATACCCACTCTACCTCATTGAATGCTTTCACCTGTCTGAAACGTGTCCTTGAACTGTGAGAAAGCTCAGATTCTCCAAGTGCCCCTATTTCCCAGGGACAGTCTCCGATTTACAGAAGCCATCCTAGTTTCTGATTTGATCCTGGAATGTCCTGCTTTTCCTTAGGATGCCCCTATTTTCATTGGAGAAATATTGGAGGGTATGGAATAGGATGTCCCCAAGGCTTTTTTTCATCTGGAACTTGCCAGAACTCAGTTCCAGCACCTTTCAGGTGGATGCCATTGCCATTATAAGAGAACAAGGATGGCGTTCATAGTGAGTTCCTGCACCTCTTTTTCTAGAAAAATAGCACTGGAAGTCCCTATTTTCATTGGAGAAATGTTGGAGGGTATGAAAGCTTATTGCTTGCCTAATAGGAGGATAGAGAGTTGTGTAGTGTGTGTTTGTAGAAACGTTTGACCTTTGCTTGGCTGGAATATAACATATCGTACAAAGAGTCACTTCTGTTGCTCTGCCTACATTATCATTGGACCTCACCAACCACTGATATATGTGGCCCCGGGAAGGATTGTCCAGAATAAAATGAGGCCCTTGGGCAGCCAAAGGTTCCCTATTCCTGGAATACGTGTTTGAAGAACGGTTGTGCAGAAATCGTATTGGGCAATCCCTTCTTGCAGATAGCCAGTTGCCTTGGAGAAATACAACACCACCACAAGTCCTGGCGCCAGGGCCGGATTTAGGTTTGATGAGGCCCTAAGCTGCTGAAGGTAATGGGGCCCTTTATATGTCCAGCTGTCCTTTGTCCACAACAAATTGTCACTGTTTTTGTGTGTTGAATATATGCTATATGGTAATTTATGGACCTAATAGGTATCAAAGCCATTTGCACATAACAAATAGGGGCCTACACAACACAAAACACTGATGCTGTATGTAGGTTTTATTTTATTTATTTTTTTATCTTATATTTTGAAATTTTACATCCAGGTTTTTTCCCTTAAATTTTTTTGGGGGCCCCCTAGAGTGTGGGGCCCTAAGCTATAGCTTGTTTAGCTTATATGTAAATCTGGAACTGCCTGGCGCTTCCCTTCCCAACTGTCTCTTGAGTGTTCAAAAGCAACGTTTGGGAATGTGTGGGTCAAATTCGACCTGGTACCGTTTCCCATTTGTCAGCAAGGCTACTTCCCCCGAAAACACACCCACCTGCAGACCCTCCAAGTGTCCCTATTTTCCAAGGATGTCCCTGATTTAGAGTAGCCATCCGGTTTCTGATTTGATCCTGGAATTGAAGGACCATGTCCCGCTTTTCCTTAGGACATCCCTATTTTCACTGGAGAAATGTTGGAGGGTATGGGGCTCTGCGACCCCGAGCCATCTGAAGGCAATCCTGTATAGGGAAGGCTTTATTAATGTTTTCTTATGTTTTTATATATGTTGGAAGCTTCCCAGAGTGGCTGGGGCAACCCAGTAAGATGTGTGGGGTATAAATTATAAAAGTATTCTAAGTCTAATTAAAATTATAATTATTAAATAGGATGTCCCTATTTCCATCGGAGAAGTGTTGGAGGGTATGTATTACTATGCACTGCTCACCTGTGTCAAACTCTATTGCCGTGCTGGATTTACATATAAGCTAAACAAGCTGTAGCTTAGGGCCCCACTCTCTTGGGGACCCTAAAAAAAATTTAAAGGGAAAAAACCTGGATGCACATTTCCAAAATATAAGATAAAAAACAAATAAAATAAAACCTGCATACAGCAACAGTGTTTTTTGCTTTGTAGGCTCCTATGATGTAAGTAATGGGTCCCGCCTGCTATCCTGCTCCCTAAAATATCACTGGTTCACTCATTTCTATATATAGGATGCCTACATTCTGCATGGACTGGTTGAATGCCAACATGTGCAAATGGCTTTAGATACCTATTAGGTCCATAAACTACCATTTAGCACATATTCAACACAAAAAGCAGCGACAATTTGTTGTTGACAAAAGACAGCTGGACATATAAAAGGCAGAATTACCTTCAGTAGCTTAGGGCCTCATCAAACCTAAATCTGGCCCTGGTCTATTGCACTATTATTGCGTCCATGACATGTTGCGGAATGCACCAGTATGGAAGGGCCCACGAAGTAATGCTGTGGGGATGAATGGGGGAAGGAGAGGAGGAGGAAGAAGAAGAACTAAATGTGGAAATAGTAAGAGGGGAAAGAGAGAGAGAGGAATGGGAGGCAAGAAAAAGAACAGAAAAGCTGAAATGATAAATAGAGGAGGGGGGAACGGGACAGCGAGAGAATGAGACACAAAGATGAAGGTTAAGAAAGAAGGACACAAAAAAGAGCAAGAGATTGGGAGAAAGAATGACAAAGGAAAAGAAAAATGAGAGAAGTGAGGATAAAAAGAAAGAGCAGACAAAGGAGCAGGGAATGAGATCCGAGGGGACAGAGGAGGCTGGTTTCTCCCCCTCGAGGGGCTTTCATCCTTAGATATCCGGCAGAAGCGGAGGGATTCTCCCACCCTCCCTTTCTCTTTCTTGCGTTTGCTCTCTCTCTCTCTCTTTTTTTATCTGAATAATTAAGTCATCTGAATTCCTATGATTTACCATTTCCAATGATAAATAGTCGTTACAGGAGTTAGCCAGTTGGCAGATCTTTAGCTTGAAGTTATAATTTGTCAAACTGCCACTAGATTCATGTTTTATGCTAATGAAGGTAGACTTATTGACTCAGGGTTAGGCAGTGACCGGGTCAGCGCTGCCCTGAGGCAAGACGGAGGTCAAAAGGTCAGAGGTGAAAGGAAGAGTGGGCCTGTATGGATTTTCTGTAAGGCAGTTGTGATTTTGTAAGAAGGCCTGTCTAAATGATATCAGGAAGCGGGGAAATCTTCCACTGAAAGTGGGTGCTGTGACTTTTTTAAAAAACAAAAAACGTCACAACACGCCGTAGTCTTTTACTGCTCATTCCAGGTTGCACTAGCCCTCTGTCCACTTGCTAAGGTTCATCTTGAACTGCAAAAGAAACAGCTTGGTCATGGCGCTATTGTTTTTCTTTAAAGCTCTTGTTCTAAGCTATGTGAGTACTTGTGGTTTGTGTGTGTGCACAGGCATATGCCGGAAGAAATATCAACAATCTCAGATATGCAGATGACACAACCTTGATGGCAGAAAGTGAGGAGGAATTAAAGAACCTTTTCATGAGGGTGAAAGAGGAGAGCGCAAAATATGGTCTGAAGCTCAACATCAAAAAAAAACAAAGATCACGGCCACTGGTCCCATCACCTCCTGGCAAATAGAAGGGGAAGAAATGGAGGCAGTGAGAGATTTTACTTTCTTGTGCTCCATGATCTCTGCAGATTGTGACAGCAGTCACGAAATTAAAAGACGCCTGCTTCTTGGGAGGAAAGCAATGACAAAGCTAGCCAGCATCTTAAAAAGCAGAGACATCACCTTGCCAACAAAGGTCCGTATAGTTAAAGCTATGGTTTTCCCAGTAGTGATGTGTGGAAGTGAGAGCTGGACCATAAAGAAGGCTGATCGCCAAATAATTGATGCTTTTGAATTCTGGTGCTGGAGGAGACTCTTGAGAGTCCCATGGACTGCAAGAAGATCAAACCTCTCCATTCTGAAAGAAATCAGCCCTGAGTGCTCACTGGAAGGACAGATCCTGAAGCTGAGACTCCACTACTTTGGCTACCTCATGAGAAGAGAAGACTCCCTGGAAAAGACCCTGATGTTGGGAAAGATGGAGGGCACAAGGAGAAGGGGACGACAGAGGACGAGATGGTTGTTCTCGAAGCTACCAGCATCAGTTTGACCAAACTGCGGGAGGCAGTGGAAGACAGGAGTGCCTGGCGTGCTCTGGTCCATGGGGTCATGAAGAGTCGGACACGACTAAATGACTAAACAACAACTACAACAACAACACATGCATATGCAAGCATGTACCATCAGACCTTCCAAGTGTCCCTATTTTCCAGGGACAGTCCCCGATTTACAGAAGCCGTCCCAGTTTCTGATTTGATCCCAGAGTGTCCCGCTTTTCTTTAGGATGTCCCCACTTCCATTGGAGAAATGTTGGAGGGTATAGAGCGGCCACAGGCAAACTCGGCCCTCCAGATGTTTTTGGACTACAGCTCCCATGATCCCTAGCTAACAGGACCAGTGGTCAGGGATGATGGGAATTGTAGTCCCAAAACATCTGGAGGGCTGAGTTTGCCTATGCCTGGTATAGAGTTATGTGACACGCCCCCCCGCAAGCCAAGGAGATAACTAACTATACCACCTTTAGAAGACATCTGAAGGCAGCCCAGTATAGGGAAGGTTTTTTATGTTTCATGTTTTATTATGTTTTTATATATGTTGTAAGCCCCCCAGAGTAGCTGGGGCAACCCAGTCAGATGGGCGGGGTATAAATAATAAAGTTGTTGTTGTTGTTGTTGAATAGGACATTCCTATTTTCATCGGAGAAATGTTAGAGGGTATGCACCATCGCAACAACCTTAGGTGAAAGTTGATGTGGCACCATGGCTCAGATGCTGCCAGCTAAGTTAGGAACTCGCAAGGTGGTCTTAGCCAAGCTACTCTCCTCTCAGCTTCATCCCTGTCCCCTCCATGTGTAATGTAAAGGAAATAACACTGACCTGTCATACAGGTTGTTAGGATTGTTGAGGAATATGAAGCAAGGGTAGAGGCTTCAGGGCTACATGAAATGGAATATCACCCTCATCACCGCCACCATCAACTGATGTCTCCAATGATCCTCTGTGCAAGAACAACAGGAGCCCTCTTCAGGTGTTTGCTCAGGTGAACAAGGAAGGGTGAGAACATGCTGACAAACCAGTCTCCTTCTGGAACATCACCTTTCCTTGCTGAGTTGGGCATCTTCTGAACCTGTGTGTGCTCTCCTCTACTGATAGAGATTTCTCCTGTACTTTAGAGCCCTGGTGATGCAGTGTTCTAAATCACTTGGGGATCTTAGCCAATAGCAATGGGTGAAACTGCCAGTTTTGATTCTTCCTAGTTTCTCATTTTTTTCAGTCCTAACGCCAGTTCTTCACATTTTCAGCCTGTCATTTTCTTTTTAAAGAAGGTCCTCACAAGAATTGTTTGACATTTTAGTGCATTTTTCTTCTGACACACACATTTTTAGATGAAATTTTGCTTAATATAGCTAATTTTCCCTAATATGCTGCATTTTATGTTCTATTTTCTATGCATTTTGAGGCAAAGTTTTCCCTAACATGCACATTTTTGTACACAATGGTTGGAGAACTGCATTGTGAAATTCAGAGACGTACCAGGAATAGCTGTGTTTCGATTTACTCATTGTTTTGAGAAATGCAACTTGGATGGTTTCTAAGTAAAATGTGAACAGAAGTGATTTTTTTCCTTGATCCCTAATACCCAGTGGTCTCCACTCCCCAGATCCGAATTCTCTGAAAGTCTGAACCCTGGAACAAGGTAAACAAACATTCAGCAACATGATTTCATCTGCAATATTCATTTCAGATTCAGGCATGGGTTGGAGTTCTGTTTGTTTCCCTTGGTTCCTTGTTTGTTTTCTATTGCTGACAAGACCAGTAAAATTTGAACAGCTCTGTCAATCTTTCCTCAAATGATGACTTGTTTTTTGAGAGTATGAAATAGATAGATAGATGCTTTCCCCCCAAAAAACTATTGCTGCCTCGTTCACGGATATCAGCAGAACAACAACACTTATAAAGGCTGCAGCTCACAAACCACTTTCTCTTGAATACTTTCGTTGACATCAAGGGAGTTTTTAATGAGTGAATGTTTTATGGATTACAGTTTCCATGATCATATTCCTCCTAGCACAGTTGGCCTACCAAACAATATCAACATCCAATATTTATCTTCTCAGCTGCGCGCACACTTTTAAAGCACATGTCTCCCTACCCTCAAAGAATTCTGGTCGCTGTAGTTTGATAAGGGTTGTTGAGCATTGTAACTCTGTGAGGGATAAACTACAGTGTCAGGCAGGGGTGGTCTGTCCTGTATCGCCACCTGAGGCAAAATGGGAAGGCCTTGCCCCACTGCTAAAGCCACTCTTGCCTAGGTGTGTGGCGGCTAGGGTTGCCATATTTCAAAAAGTGAAACTTGCAGTTGAGCCGAAATTTGCCAGAAACTAGACTTCCGATATGGGTTGCCATATTTCTGGATTTTCCCTCCGGGGTTCCACCTTTTGGGGTTCCGCCATCCAAAGCAGTTGCCTCAGCCCGCCTCATGGGTGGGCCGGCCCTGGTGCCCATAATTCTTTGAGAGAAAGATGGTGCTTCAAATGTGCTTCAAATATATAGCATGTGCTAGTATGTGCACAGCCTTCGTTCCCGTCTGAATTTTAATGGTCTGAAGTCGCATGATGCAGTTCTCCTGCTAAGGCAACTGTCTTACATACCCTGTAAAACCCACCTAGGAACTGTTCATAAGCAGCTCTGAACTCCTCAGAGGAAATGTGGAGAAAAAGTGTAATAAGCCAAGCACGCAGAGTACTGATCCAAGCAAGATTTTAATTTCTCCATCTGGTATCTCCCCTTCACTTTATTTGCTTGCATGAATCAAACGCCAGCGCCAACAGTGCACACAAATAATAAATACATAATAAACCCGTGTCATCCTTCTGATAGTCCAGGCAAATTTAGAGGTAGATATTTTGTAATCGCTTTATTAACTTCTATAAACTTATGAAAATGCAGAGCTCCACACACACCCCGCCCTTCTCAGTGGACAACCTGTGTTTTTCTGCTCTGAGATTGTAGGGATAAGGCCCAAATTTTGTTCTGAGCATAGGAAAGCTCTCATCAGCATCAGCAAGCATGGCCAATGACCAGGGCGGAGGGGAGTTATAGTCCACACAGGCTACCCTTACTCTAGAGCATTGGTCAACTGGTGGGTCCACACCCACTAATGTGGCATGTGGACCGATCTAAGCTGAGTTGCAAGAGCAGCAGTGCCAACATAGAAATATGTGGCAAAAAAGCCATAAGAAATAGATCCCCAAGTGCATGTTTGGGTTAAAGCTGGGTCCCAGATTTGGAAAATATTGAAGACGATTGCTCTGAAGAGCAGCATGGATTGGGTGCGCTGATCAGAATATACCCATCCCTTTTCCTTCCCAGTTGACTCCCTTCTTCTGAATCCAATCCTTACTTTCAGCTAATGAAATGGCCATTATTCCCCAGTACAGGAATGGCCTCTGAGAGCATGTTTGTGAGAGTTGTGATATCTGTTATTTGATCATTGTTATGGTGTTGGAAACTGTTAACCATGGCTGAAACAAAGAATTAAAAAAAGTGGACTTCAAAAGCAACACAATCTTATCCTGTGCCTCTGCAAATTTGCTGGCTGCTTGATAGTGAAGGAGGACAGATGTCCTCTCAGCCAAGGGTTGCGTACTGTGAGGAAGATCCTGGCAGTGCAAGACCTTTGCATGAAACTCATTTCCACTCATACATGCCATGCTGGGATTGCAGCCTGAATGATATTCCATATTAAGGCAAATTAAGCCAGAGCTCACTTGCAAAACTATCTTTTCAAAATCTTTGCCGCTACACACTCCTCATTCCTAAGGCAATGACTGCTCCTTGTTCTGCCAGCGCTATTTATAGCACAATTACCATCACTGTCATATTTTGCAAAGAGTCTGTGAATGTTTCTCTTCCTCTCTGTTTAATGAGGAAGTTGTTTTATACTCCAAATTGGGAGAAATTCTTGCCCTGGTATGGGCAAACAGAGCTTTGATGTCATCCAGCTGACACTGCCTTGTGAAAGGAACCACATGCAAGGGACTTTGTCGTTTATCTATTGAATACACTTGTGCTTAGAGGTAGGTCTATCTTGGTGATTCACAAATGTGGGGAGGGCATAGGTAAAAAACTTAAAGGACTGGGGGGCATATTGGTGGGTTAGAGAGGTATTGGGGATGGGTCTATCTGAGTTACCTTCAGTAAGCCAATATCACAACAAGAAAAGTCCCCCCAAAGTGTTTTGCTTCTGAGCCAGTCCCATGAAGTGACTTTTGGACCCTGTTCTAAAACTCCACCAATTGGTCCCTTAAGCTTTGTCTCAGTGAAAATGCACACGATAAGGCTAACAGGGTCAACACCTGTGTCATCCTCTTGATGGAGACACAGGAGCCAACTCCTAGGGACCAAGGTCCCTTTGGGGGGGCAATAAAATATTTGAGGGGCCCGCCCCCCAAGTTGGCGGGCATTGCCATTCAAATGGTGTGCATGCACCACACCTGGCAATCCATTATGTGGGGTGGGGCTTACATGCCTCCTGCTAGAATATCTTATTCAAGTTGACACCCCTGACTGGAGAAGTTCCTATGAAGAGATATCCTAAGCATTCCATGGTGTGCTGCTAGAATATTTATCAATAAATATGCTACTAAACATTAATGGAAACAGATTAATGGAGCCCAAGCCTCCAGTTGCCTCCAAGGAAGAGTATTCTACCCTCCATTTAGAGTTCAACAAGCAGCAGAAATTTGATAAGAGGTATCATCAAACTACATAGACTATTAGATATGAAACTAAACTGTACAGAAGATACAAGACGACACTGGACGTCTAGGTACCTAAATCAGAGCTGGGAATGAAGAATCCACTCCCTTAAAAGACCATTCTGTGTGCTAGTGCAACCCTATGCCTATCTGCTCAGATGTAAGTCCCATATAAGTGACCTGGCATTAAGGTAAAGGTAAAGGTACCCCTGCCCGTACGGGCCAGTCTTGCCAGACTCTAGGGTTGTGCGCTCATCTCACTCTATAGGCCGGGAGCCAGTGCTGTCCACAGACACTTCTGGGTCACGTGGCCAGCGTGACATCGCTGCTCTGGCAAGCCAGCGCAGCACACGGAACACCGTTTACCTTCCCGCTAGTAAGCGGTCCCTATTTATCTACTTGCACCTGGGGGTGCTTTCGAACTGTTAGGTTGGCAGGCGCTGGGACCGAACGACAGGAGCGCACCCCGCCGCAGGGATTCGAACCGCCGACCTTTCGATCGGCAAGTCCTAGGTGCTGAGGCTTTAACCCACAGCGCCACCTGTGTCCCCTGACCTGGCATTAAGTCCCATCAAACTCAGATGGTACCCACTTATTCTGATTAGTAGGGTTGCGCTGCTAGGTAACAGGAATGTGGAGGGTAATGACCTGAGAGGAGAATGTGATATATATATTAAAAAAGATGGAAGTGTGTGATTCTGTATGCCCAGAACTTCTTTGCCTGAAAATGCCTTGTTAATGCATTTCCTGGGCTTCTTGTGTAACTGCATGTGGGCACAACTTGCTGCAAAAGAACCCTTCCGTTCATCTGAACATCAGAGTATATAAATTATTTTGGATTTTCACCAGGCTGGTCCAGTAAAAAATAGACTGATACGCACACATCCCTACTGAATTTCACCTGACAGCCCAATGTGCTGTTTGTCATATTTGTGGTCACAGGGGAACACTGATGTCCTTCCCTATCCTTCTCTGCAAAGATCCCTTACATCCCTTGAAGGGGACTTTGGGACTTACACAACAATGCCAAGAGGCTCAGCGAATGCCTCTTTCTTTCCTTTCCCAGTCAAAGAGGTGGAGTGATGGTGTCCTCATTGCTTCTGCTCGGGGAGGATGCTGGAGAGGCAAGATCTGATTTGTCGGAAGAGGCAGAGCCCCGCCCACTGTGGCCAGTGGCAGTTCCCCACAGTAGGCCTTCTCTCTCTCTCTTCTTCTGCTTCATCCTGCGGTTCTGGAACCAGATTTTCACTTGGGATTCATTGAGAAATAAGGCCGAGGCAATTTCCACCCGGCGGGCTCGGCTCAGGTATTTGTTGAAGTGGAATTCCTTCTCCAGCTCTGTCAGCTGCTTGGTGGTGAAGTTGGTTCTGGGAGAGGAGTGGGGAGTTGTCCTGTCTGCTGTGGTATCATGTAACTTCACTAGGGATGAAAAGAAGGAAGCATCACTCAGTGTTTGTGAGTGGTATTCAACTAAGTTTTACTCAGAGTAGACCACGTAGTTTCAATAGTTTGTAATCGTATGATCATTTTGTTTATTATTGCTGCTATTATTTGCCCCAGTCCATTTTCTACTCCAAAAAACCCCACTATGGCTTGATTCCCCCCCCCCCCTTATTTAGAATATTTCTAAACCACTTTATGAAAAAGCTCTCCATGTGGCATACACATAAAACTGGAAAGAAAACACAGCTAAAACCCACAGTCTAATGAAAGACAAATACAGTGGTACCTCGCAAGACGAATGCCTCGCAAGACAAAAAACTCGCTAGACGAAAGGTTTTTCCGTTTTCGATTTGCCTCGCAAGACGAATTTCCCCTATGGGCTTGCTTCGCAAGACGAAAACGTCTCGCGACTTTGTTTTCTTTGTCTAAAAACAAAGACATGTTTTGTTTATAAAGTTAATTTATTTTCCCTTCAATTTTTCAACTGCTCTTTACAGTATGTGTGACTTTAAAGAGCAGTTAATAAACTGTTGTTGTACCAAATTTGGCTTTGTTTGGACTTTTTTTGACCATAGGAACGCATTAATTGATTTTCAATGCATTCCTATGGGATTTCGTGCTTCGCAAGACGAAAAATTCGCTAGACGACAAAAATTGCGGAACGAATTAATTTCGTCTTGCGGGGCACCACTGTATACATAAAGCCAGCATCATTAAAAACATAAACACACAAGTGTTCGTAGAACCATCATAATTAAGAATAGAGAAGATCAAGAGAACTTCTTTAAAAAAACAGATAAAGGTAACTTAATTATATGTCTAAATTAAATGGCATTAAAAAAATTTAAGAGCCAGTTTGACCAGATACTAATCAGTCTGGATGCATGATAAGATCCGGTTTTTAAATAGCTTTTGCCCTGAACACCTGAAGAATCTGCAGTGCAGAAAGCTTGCAACATTTTCAATGGCTGTTGGGGCAACTTGCTGTATGGGCAGGCCTGGACTGGCTGTGCCTTGAGGTCAGAACTGGAGGTGTTCAAAGGAGTAGCAGGGTGGGGTGGCGGAAGCAATACTCTCTCGCACAAGTTCCTGGTGCATCTCCAAAGCTAATCAGGAAAACCCATTATGCAAACTGGGCTCAGTCATTTTCCCTCCAAGACAGGCTATGTGGTTTGGTTCATACCTACCCTCCTCTCCCAACAGGCAATCCATAGCACAGGCTTCCACAGCCAATGCTGGTGCCTGCTCATTCAGGACTGGGTCAAGCAGCTGTGCCTTTTCCCCTGGCCTAAAGCTTTGGTTGGAGTCCGTTCTACACATGCCCATCACTTCATGCATCTAGCAACAATTTGCATGAGCGAATGAGCCACTGCAGATCAAGCAGCACAGATTGAAATGTCGCATCACCACAAACACCACACATTTCAGGGAAATGACTAGAATCTGTTCAGGAAATTAGAAATCAAGTGTTGTCTAGGCTTCTTGTATACGCAAGTCTTCGGAGAAGGTTAGAAATCTGGGATAAGAAGGGATGCCGGCTTGGATATTCAAGCCCCATTCCCCATCCCTGCCAATTCTGATACTGCTCTCTCCTCTTTCTGTGTCCCATTTTACACAACAACCACAGCAGCACACCCAAGTTTTCCACTGTGCATTCACACCTGGAGGCTACAGCTGAGTGCATCCAGTGAATTCACTGAGGCATTTGCCAACATGTATTGGTGGCATATTTACATATATATTACTTTGCACATTTCAGGATGCCCTTAAGACACCTTAGAAAAATGTAGTGTGTGGAATTTTCTACCGGGGTGGGGAAGCTGTGGTCCTCTGGAGGTTGCTAGACTCCAACTCCCATCATCCCTGGCCATCATAGGAGCCAAATCCTAGGGGCCATGGAGGCTCCGGCCCCCACAATGAAATATTCGAGGGAGCCAGGCTCCCTCAAAGTTGATGGACATTCCCATTCAAATGGGGGGGTGTGCACTGCGTCATGTGATTATGCGGGGCAGGGCTTACCTGGGCCCCCCACAATATTTTATTCAAGTTGGCACCCCTGCTAGCCATCAGCCATGCTGGCTGGAGCAGATGGGAGCTGGAGACCAAGAGCATATGAAAGACCAAAGTTTCCCCAGTCATTCTTCTTTCATCATCAAGTCACTCTCATTCTTCCTGTTGACACTGGCTCAGTTTTTTCCTGTGTCTCTTACTTCCTGGAGAGTGTCTCAAATAATTAAATGCTGTGAGGAGAGAGAGGCAGTTAGGGCAAAGGATACCCAGTGCTGACTGGTCCCTGTTGGGACTGGTGGGATGGAAGGTGGGGAGCCCAACAGTAGTGGGACCCATAGCTGTCAACTTTTCCCTTTTCTTGCAAGGAATCCTATTCAGAATAAGGGAATTTCCCTTTAAAAAAGGGAACCGTTGACAGCTATGGTGTAACCCGAGCCAATGACAGGTAGCCAATGACAACTCAACTAATTCTAGAGTTGTCCTCCTGCTGAATTCTGCAAGGCCAGGAGGAGGGAGATAAGTAAGAAGGCAAGCAGGAAGGGAGATGGGGGCTGGATGAGAGTAGACTGAGCTCTAGTGGACTATCCTCGAGTGAAGATGCCAAAATGATGCACTCTAAAGAGAAGCAACCAATGAACGGTGGCAAGAAAAGAGGAACACAACAGGATCTTTCTGGATGGGAGGCAGGTATATATCTTTAATAAACAAATAAATAAAACCATCTTGTGTTAGAACACATGGATACCTCTATACCATAACACTTCAATAACTCCAGGGTTGGCTCTCCCCATCTTAATTGACCTGGACCCTACCCTTAATTGACCTGGACCCTGAGCCCTTCTTCATGTGCCTCTTCAAAAGCTCTTGAGGGTGGCAACACAAGAATGGCCTTATCTGGGGAATGCTCTCCCCAGGGTGGCTCGCCTGACACCTTCATTACGTACATACATTTTAAGGCACCAGGCAAAAATATTCCTCTTCTCCACGGCCTTTGGCTAATCAACCTATGGCCTTCTAAACTGTGTGTTGGGGGCATTGTTTTATTTGTTGTTACGTTGTGCATTTTTGTGCTTTTATACTGTAAACCACCCTGTGATCCTCAAATGAAGGGTGCTATAGAAATGTAATGAAGGAAGAGGAGGAGGACTGCTCCAAGGCTGCCTTCCCCAACTTGGTGCCCCCAAGATGTTGCCAAACTACCCTTCCCATCACCTCTGACCACTGGCGGTGGCAGCTGAGTTTAGTGGGATTTTGAGTCCATATTATCTGGAAGGTTTGGAAGGGTGATCTTGAGTGAAGGAATTGGGCAGGATGGTGTGTGGGCATTCCACACACCCCAAGAGTTGAACGGTGTTTGCTACCTGTCTTGCTTCCTACACACCAGGATCGCTGCCCTAACAGGAGCTATTAACTCCCTCAGTGCCATAACCATAACTCATCCCGGTTCTAAAGCTTAGGAAACTCTCTTCAGCTTGGTGGACTGTTTTGGTTTTTCTTTAAAAAAACAAACCCAAAACAAAACAAAAGCAACCTTGTCTTTTCCTCTTGTGTTCGGAGGTGTGGAATGGATGTGAGCTAAACTTCAGCTGCCTTGGGCCGAAGGAGCCAACACAACCGTTAGCCAAGGTTTGAAAGGACGAACTCGCTTGAAAGGGGACAGAGTTTTGATAGATGTGGCGGGCCAGAGCAGAGGGCAATGTTGAAAGATCTGGATTATTTTTAGAAGAAAATGGCCTTCGCTTTGAAATGAAACGAAACGTCTTTTTCCCTGGCTCCGCCCCGCCCCATTCTGTCTTATGCAGCTTTCTAAATCGCAGAGACGGAACACGAATTCGACTTCTTCCAAATATGTTGGTATCTCGAGCGCCTCTATTTAATTCCCCCCACTTCCAACGCAGACATTTCTCAAACCTCCGTGCCAGCCAAAGGCAGGCTTTCCTATCCTTGCAAAACATAAGCTTAAAAAACCCAAAAAAAACCTGCCATTTTTAATATTTGTGTTTTCCACCTCCAGAAAAATAACAAGAAGAAAAGAATCTCCTTAGCGTAACTTACTTTCCCAAGCTTGGAAACAAACGAATGCATCCCTTTTTAAGAGTCATATTAAACACAAATAAACACGCTGGCACCATAAAGATATGCCAGTTTTTTTGGATCAGGTCTCAGCCTATATTAAAAATTATATGCCCTCCACACTTTTCTATTGTCTTTGTTTATCTTCCCCCGTTTCCGTGATAAACAATGGGGAAAGTGTTCATATTGTTAAAGGCAACAACAAACAAAAGGTGTGCCTTTGTTGGTGTGCATGCATATATGTGTGTGTATGTATATATAATGATAAGCGTATTATACAGACACGGGGGACCACCAGCTCCTTGAAAGTCGAGAAGTCCTCCTCTGCTTGGAAACAGATTCTCCTCCTACCCACCCACCCCAAGAGCCACAGAAGAAGACAATATTTTCCCCCGCCGAGATCTCTCTACTATCAGTGATATAGGAAGCCCCGAATAGAGAACGCATCTCGAAGGCTGACAGATCTGGAAAGGCGAAGGATCGTGCCGACCTCCCCCGCTTTCCCTAAAACTTGGAGGAACTTCGGACTTCACAGTGTAAACCAGCTTTAGAAAATTTCGACACAAATCAGATGTCTTCCAATGAATTACTTTGTATTCTTTCTCTTCTTCTTCTTCTTTGTTTAGCCTTACCCCCCCCCCCAAACAGCTATATAAAATGACGTTTTTTGTCTGTATGTTCTCGTAATGGTTTTGGAAACAGTTTTAAAAAATTCCTAATTTAGACATTAAAAAAACACCCTATAAAACAAGCAAGTAAACCCCACCGCCAGTCGCGAAGCAACTTAATCTTATTGCCCCACGGGAGGAGAAAAAGGAGACGAAGAGTTGGATCTTTTCGGATCGAATTATATTCAGGAGCACAAGGAATCCTCCAGAATAAATTTCACAAGGCGAAACGAAAGAAAGTATAGTAGTTCGGGAAAGAAAATGGTTCCATTCTCTCTCTCTCTCTCTCTCTCTCTCTCTCTCTCTCTCTCTCTCTCTGTGTGTGTGTGTGTGTGTGTGTGTGTGTGTGTGTACACAGATTATATGCATCATTAAGAAGTTCGCACACCAAAATCTTTCTGGATGCGGGGGCACTGAAATCTGTAGCCCGTTTCTCTCCGATATCTGGCTTCAGGGGCTCCCTTTACGCGCGCCGTTTACGGCGAAAGGGAGATGACCAAGACGCGCGCCTATCAAAGTATCCAATTGCTCTCCGCTTTGGAGTTGGAGGAAGTTTGGCCTCCCAGGTCGGAATGCGGGCGGGCGCCCTCATTGATGGGTGGGGGATGTAGTACATTGTCCAGTTTGGTTAATGATTCCTTAATCTTGCAGCCTTTTCCCGTTCAAGGGCTTAACAACCGATCCCGGTTTGGGGCTGGAAGAACCCTACTCCCGAGTCTACCTCCTCCGAAAGGACGAGACGGCTGCCGTGGTTCTGTTTCATCTTGGGGACATATTTCTCTTGTCTTCTCTCACCCAGAGGGAATGTCTGAGAGTGTGTATAAATTCTATTACCCACCCACCCCAAAGACAAAATAACCGCAGAAAGGACAAACTGGTCGAGGAACAAACAAACAAGCCCCAGTCACAAAACAGCAACAAGAACGCTCAGCTCTCCAGAATCCCGTTGGGAACAACAGCTATATTAAATAAAGAAATCTCTATCCAGCACGTTGTAACTTTGCTTGACTTTAGAAACTTTCAGGCCCTGGTGATCCCACAGAAAGAAAGGGGCGCGCGGATCCAACATAGACCGTGAAAGATTTTGCTTCGGATCCCAACCTGTTGTTTGGAAGTTCAGCAGACTTTCAGAAATTTCTCCCCACGCCCCCCAAATCCATGAGGACTAGCCTGCTATTTGGCAACAAACGAGCACTATACACAAAATTCACACATGCATCAAGAGGTCACGTGCGTGTTAAGATCTGCTGGCAACGGCCGTGTCAAAAGAATCTAGAACTCGCATCTCCTCGTCAAAAGACAATTTCACCTATTTTTAAATGTGTTGGGGTGGTTAAAGTTCGCCAGGCGTGGATGGTGTAGCGCTGACAGATTGAAATGGACCAAGTTGGGGGGGGGGGGGAGGACTGGGAGAAAGAAATTGATCCTTTCTGGTAATATCTGAATGGTTCCTTCTCCCACGATTTCGTGTGTCGGAAGGAGGGTCAAAATTATGCTACATTTAACAATTCGATATCTTAAACATATTTATTTGGGAGTAACTCCTTTGCGGGGCGGGGGGGGGAGAGTTTACCAGGAAGTTTAACTTCAGCTGCAGTCGAAACCCGTTAGTATCCATGCTGCGCTGCCGATACTTCAGTCTGTAAGGTTTGCTGCTATCGGATTTTAATCCGATATAATGGCAAAAGCACTTTTGAAAGGTCGTTACAAAGTTTCCGCCTGTACTTTGGTGGATGTATTTTTTATTTTTATTTTACATCTATCTATCACATTCAGAACAAAAACTGGGCATTAAAAAAAACCCCGAAATACAAATATTATTTTGAAACAATAAATTGCCAGCGTTTTCATGATCGCCAGTCGATTCCTAACCAAATGCTTGCTTGAGGGCACCCATTCTGAACATTATATAGTTAAGAATTCTCTCTGAGTGGGTAACTTGAAGGAAAATTACCCCTCGCGTTATCCTTTCAAAGAGAGACCTAAGACCCCCGTTTAAAGCCAAAACGAACATACAACAAAAATCAGAACAAAACGCTGTTTATTTTTTATTTAAGGATTGCTCTCTCTCTCTCTCTCTCTCTCTCTCTCTGGCTCTGCCTCAAATCCTTATGCTCCGAGAATGCTAAATCGCCTTCGCATTAGCCGTGAGAATAAGTTATTACAATCGCCAAACGTGAGCTGCTTAGAAATCAGACGCCCAATGGATACAGACATCTCCGCGCGTGATAGATGACTTTCTATTACCAATTTGAGGTACCTGGAGTATCCGGTGATGTTGCGCGCGCGCCAGCTACTCATCCAATTAGATCCGAGCGGGGCCTGCTCGCCAACAACTCACCTGTTCTTCTTCGGGGCGGATTCCTCTGAACTTTCATCCATTCAAAAGTTTCCATCTCTCCGCCAACCTCCCGAGGCGGACCCCTCCCCTCCCCTTGGGCTCTCCAAGAGTCTCTGGAGCTGACGGGCTGAGCCAAGAGGATGTCCTCTTGGCTACCTGAGTACTGGGGGTCCATCAGCCGAGCCCCGAAGGGATGCCCTTCTGGGAAACAAGCTGGGTACACCGAGGAAGAGGAGGAAAAAGAAGAAGAAGGGGCGGGGAAGTCTCTGTCCCCATAGCTAGGTGGGTAGGGGGCACCGAGGGAGTTCGGATTGCAGCTGGAAGGGGGAGAAGTCACTCCGGATCTACCTACGGCGGGCGGGCTGGGCCCAGCCCAGAGGTAATCGTGGGGTGGGCGAGGCATGCGAGAGGAGTGATGGGGCTGGCTGGCTGGGGAGTGGGGAGGAGAAGGTCCCCCTGGGAGATCCCGCCCCATCTCCTCGCCTCTGTCCCCAGAGCAGCAGCAGCAGCGCTGCCTCTCCGGCTGTCGCTGCCTTCCAGAGAGTGTCCCCGTGAAGTGGCCACTGCCCCCTGCCCCACACACCAGCTCTAGGAAGGGGCGATCCGTCATCCTGCCTTAATGGGCTTCCCTGCCCCTTTCGCCCAGCTCGGCGTCCCCCCCCCCCCACCTTTGGACCTGCTTTCACCATGTCAAATTGGACATTTCCCTACCCTCACCGCGCACTTCCCAAGGAGGCGGGGGTGGGGGGCTAGAAGCCCTGCGCGCAGAGATTTGCGTGATGTGGGGGGGGGGGGGCGCAGAGAATGTTGGCTGAGACAAGAAAGCCAGCTGAAATTCGATACATTGAGAGCCACGTGACGGGCGCTTGGCCAATGGCCAAGGTTCACTAAGGGGTGGGGGGGAGGCACTGTTTGATGAGCTAATGGCAGCAATTTGTAACTTTCAGTCTCTCTCTGGGCAAACACACAAGAGGGATGAGAGAGAGAGAGAGAGAGAGAGAGAGAGAGAGAGAGAGAGAGAGAGAGAGAGAGAGAGGAGTGGTGGCGCTTCTGCAACTGATCTCTCTCTGGGCTACGAGGAATGGACGCACTCATATCTCCTCCCCATCCCCATCCTGCTGGAATATCTACCGGGAAGCTAAAGGTGAGTCCATTTTTATTCCGTCTGTTGCATCTTCAGAGCGGGATGTCTCCTAAAGGAGCATCTCCCTCCCCTCTCTAAATCCCCACACTCTCTCCCTCCTTCCGAAAGTGAATCTCGGTGCCATTAAGTACCCAGCCATAATACACCGTTTCATCTTAATTTAGCTGATGAAGTTTGCAATTACTTTTTGCAATGAAAATAGATGCGCAGGGTTGGATAGCTGTGCCTGCATATGCGCGCGTGGTGGCGGCGCGCGGGGGGGCGGGTAGGGTGCGAGGAGGAGCTGAAGTAAGCGAGAAGACCGCAAACTTTGTGACATCTCTCAAAAGTGGGGTGGGGAAGAGGGAGACGGAGACACTGCGAAACACGGTCACGACTTTTTCTGCAAATAAAGCTTATTGGTTAGATAGAGTAGCTATTTAAAAAAAGGGGGGGGGGACACTCACCCGGATCTATTAGAATTGCAAATGAAGGTTACAAAAAAGTAAAATAAAATAAAAACCCTTCCCCAGGCACACATTCGCAGTGCAACCTGTCTCTTGGAAGGGTGTGTGTGTGTGTTGCTGTTGTTGTTTTGGTTCTGCATTGGCAGATTCTCCTGTAAGTTGATTGGGTGGGATATTTCTAATTGAAATTAAAGCGATTGTCTGTATTTTGAGAGGGAATCCATGGAGCGTAGAAAATGCAACAGAGGATAGGGAACCGTAGAAGTATATTTAAATGCCTGCTTCTAATGTACAGTTAAATTCATCTGATGAATGATGGGGGCAATAGCAGGTAGGGCCCACCCCCAATATTTTGAATGTAATAATGTTATTGGTTAGATAGGAATCTTTGAGCTGCAGACCCATATAGATCTGACATAAAACAGTAATAACATCTCATCATCACTTAAAAATAAAAACTGGCTGTCCATGTGTTCTGTATTCTAGACACGTTTCCTAGAGCCTACCATTCTTACTTCCAAGAAGTATTCATCTAAATCACTATTAATAAGGGACAGTTACAAGTTAATTGGCATTAAAATAATTCATTTCAATTTGTTAATATTAAATGAACAGATAGCACGCTTGCTTAAAACCAACTCATGTACAGCTTTTCTTTATTGGCACGATTATGGGAGAAGCGGGGGGAGGAGAATTGCTGGAAGGTCTGGAGAAACTTATGTGGTGGTGAGTGCGTGTGGCACCTTTGATCATGTGATGACTGCAATATCAAGTGACACCCTACATATGTGAAAACTTTAAAAGCCGTCACAGATGGAACAGCACAGAGGTTTTATATCCCCTAAAATACAGTGCTGTTTAAGGGAGGCAGTTCACATATTCAGCTACAAGTACATCAAGTAAGTAATCTAGTGCTGTACATGTGAGCTAGAGTTCAGTTTTGCCACAGAGAACTTCACAATTCAAAGGAATTCTTATACACAGAAATACACTTGAGTGTCAGGAATACATAAATGTTTAACTTCCCCATCTCAGAGCCTGCTATAAAGCTCCACCATTCATTAAAGAAACCTCCATCCACTGAAGAAGAAAAATGAATGTTTCACAGTGCACATTCATGTACATCACTGTTTCTTACATGAACGTCATCCAGTGAAAAGGGATTTTTGTTGAAAGTGATGCAGAATCTCTGTCATGGTTAGTTGCAGTCATCCAAGTGTGCTTGTGAAGATGCATCCTGACTTTGTAAAGATTTGAGCACCATGTGGAAAGCCCTGGAAATTGCTTCTGTGGGCTAGTTCACATGAGGATGCTAGTTGCTCCTTAGGTAAAGGTAAAGGGACCCCTGACCATTAGGTCCAGTCATGGCCGACTGGGGTTGCGGCGCTCATCTCGCTTTACTGGCCGAGGGAGCTGGCATACAGCTTCCGGGTCATGTGGCCAGCATGACTAAGCCACTTCTGGCGAACCAGAGCAGCGCACGGAAACGCTATTTACCTTCCCGCCGGAGGTATTTATCTACTTGCACTTTGACGCGCTTTCAAACTGCTAGGTTGGCAGCAGCAGGGACTGAGCAATGGGAGCTCATCCCGTCGTGGGGATTCGAACCACTGACCTTCTGATCAGCAAGTCTTAGGCTCTGTGGTTTAACCCACAGTGCCATCTGCGTCCCTTTTAGTTGCTCCTTAACTGTACCTTAAATTGATGACCCGCAAATGTGCCATCAAAGACAGGATTTACCACTAATTTACCTAGGAGGTTCCATGGAAGTTGATCACACACACAGTTGTGATGAGAAACCATGTGATGTAAACACATGTGCTCTGTGCTTCCACAGTGGCTATTTCACATGAAAAGTCCATTTGCTGAACGAGCTTTCTCTGTGGACCAACCTCCATGGATTGGTCTGCCTCCACTCCAGAGCTCTTTCCTGCTTCAGAATCCAGTGTGAGCTTCCCAATTGTTATTATACAGCATAGTCTTCATCTTATTTGTAGAAAATGTTCAGGTATCAACTAGTGGCAGATTTAGCTTATGAAATGTGGACTCTAATCACTTCTCTGCCATTGAGTTGCACCTCAGCCTTCATGTCTCTGCCTGTAAAATTGGAGTCACTGGGAATGAGCAGATTGGTAAACATTTGATATCTTAATCCTAGAAAAGTTTTATCTCTGGTTCTACATGGACCTTTCTGATGTCCTTGAATAAGATTTGAGGAGTTCATACCAAGCTCTTAAAGTCTGCTCTCACTTTTAGATGTTTCCTTATAACTAGGAAGTCTAATCAAATCCTGAAACCCCACATCCTAGCATTGATTTTATTTGAGAGGGGGAATCTTCTGCTGTTGGAATCCATTAGGTTTCAATTCTGCCTCCCCCTCAGGTGGGTTGGTGAGGTATCCTGTTTCCCATCTGTTTATTTCTTGCAGAGCTAAACTGTGTATTATGGGGTGGGGTGGTGAGGAGGGAGGGAGGGAGGAGAACTTGATTAATACTTACAGAATTCTGCCTCTCTAATTCATTCGGCAGCATTTCTTCCTCGTTGCCTGTCAGCTGAAACCTGAATGCAGATGGGACCTGGATTGCCTGCCATAGATGTCAGAAAGAGAGAGAGAGAGACCTGGTGGCAAATATATCAACAACAAAAATAAGTCAACATGTGCTTCGGTCTTTTGCCTTCTGCAAATACAATCAGAGATGATGGGCCTGTCTTTTGCCAACACACCTGCGCTCTCGCACACATGCAGCCGCTGGATTATGCCATTGGGCTAAAGCCACAGAAAGCAACTTGTGGCATCATTCTTCTGCCTAAAGACAGGAGGCAATATGACAGAGCTCTATTCTTAGACCCAGAGCTTATCATGCTTCGCCATGAATATTTCCCCCCTCTACTGATGCAAATGAAGGGTTGTTTTTTTTAAAAAGAGTTTTGCTCGTTGCTTCACTGATTTGCTTGCAATGTTTATACTGTTCAGTCTTTTCTGTTTATATATTGCTGTAACCTGCCTTGTGAGGGTTATACCTTGAAAGGTGAGATACATTGCAGTCTTTGCACCTGGCATGGATAGCTTAGTTGGTGCTCCTAATGCTAAGGTTGCAGTTCAGTCCCCATATGGGGCAGCTGCATATTCCTGCATTGCAAGGGGTTGGAATAGATGGTCCTCAGGGTCCCTTCCAATGCTACAGTTCTATGATTCTATGGTTTTTGGACCTCTCCCCAAACTATACCCTCTTCCTCCAGGCCGGACATACACCTTTGACATTGCCACATACCCCAAGTGTTTTTGCCTGGCTAGAATGTGTCCTTGAATTCTGATGATGTCTCTTGCTTGTTTGGTTGGGGGGGGGGGGTATGTGAGTATATGTAGAAACTAGTCTACTGCACAAAGGTAAAATTTTGCTCCACCCACTTTTGCTTCTGGCTCCACCCACCACTGGAATATGGCCGCTAGGTATGTGGCCCATAGCTGAAAAGGGTTCCTTATCCTTGCTGTAGAAATCAGTGGCCTTTCTCCAGGTAAGTGGGAATAGGGTTGCAGGCTAAAAATATATATAAATAAAAATATGTCCCTTACAGACTGGAATGTGACTTATTATTTGCCAGGCATGGAACGGAGGGAGGGGAATGGTACATGATGGGGAACCACATTTTACATATATTCTTAGCAGAGTACCAGCTGTTTTTATTTATATATATATATATATATATATATATATATATATATATATATATATATATATATATCTCCTAAGGAGCCTCCCACCCTGTCTGAACCACACACAATCTCATTCTGTTCTACTTCTGTGTGGATTTTCACTATACATGTCAGGGGTGGGTGCCTCAAACAGCTCAGTAATAACTCACACGGCATCAGTGAAGTTAACTTTTTATTCAAAGAAGCAAACAGATCAGGAGGCCAGGCCTGGACTGCTCTCTGCCATAGACTCTCCCTGCTCACGAAACCCTGTTGCCTTTTCTGCTTCCGACGCCTCTTCCACCCAGTCTGCTCCCTCTTCTCCATCTGACCACTTATCATCATCCCACCACCAATTCCTTGGCTCTGAGCCTTCTTCCCTTTGGGGGTTCCCCAACTGATAATAATAATAATAATAATAATAATAATAATAATAATAATAATAAATTTTATTTATACCCCGCCCTCCCCAGCCAAGACTGGGCTCAGGGCGGCTAACCAATAATAAAAACAAGTTGATTAAAATACAATTTAAAAAACAAGTTGATTAAAATACAATTTAAAAAACAAGATTAAAATACAACATTAAAACATTAGGATGCAGCCTCTTCACAGGAGGAGAAAGGAAAAAGAAAGAGGGGGAGGGAATCAAACTGATTCTAAGCCAAAGGCCAGGTGGAACAACTCTGTCTTACAGGCCCTGCGGAAAGAAATCAGATCCCGCAGGGCCCTGGTCTCATGAGACAGAGCGTTCCACCAGTGTTGAGAAGGCCCTGGCTCTGGTTGAGGCTAATATAACTTCCTTAGGGCCCGGGACCTCTAGGGTGTTGCTATTTATGGACCTTAAGGTCCTCCGTGGGGCATACCTGTATGCCTCTGCATCCAGCCAGTCCATTACAATATGCCACTTTGGGTACCAATCTTTGCTATCTAGAATATAAATAATTAAGTTCATGCATAACATCAAAAGAGGAGCAGCCTCTGTTAAACTGGGAAGGTTGAGACATATGCTTGTGCGTATGTTGCACAAGATTTTGCCATGCGTTTAAATATTTAGCTCAATGTTTATTAAAAGGAGGGTGGGAGTAGGTCATGCCAGCTTCAGAAAATTGATGTTTTTCAATATCGGGGAATATTAACAAGATATTGCACCAGGCAGCTGCTTGTCAGCCAGCCCACAGGAGTAGTAAATGATGCATGGGAAGTTTAAAACTTGAGAGTGTTTTCTTCTTTGTCCAGGCTTGGCTCCAACAATCCATTGCCCTTTCCAATATAAGCTGTGTGCATGTTATGGCTCAGTCAGCAAAGCAGAGACCTTTGCACAAGGAAACAATTGGCTGGATCCAAATGTTCTTTTTCTCAGATGGAATCCCTCTTTCAGAGGAAGGGACTCTTTGGATTTAACCCACTGCAAGCATATGATGCCCCAAAGATTCTCAAAAGTCATTTGGGAACAGAAACCACTACTTCACTTCTCCTTCAATCAAAATAGGAAGAGGCAATCTTAAAAAGTAGCCAAAGCCTACATTGATTTCCCCTCCCCAATGGCTTAAATTTTGCTTTCACTGGACCATTTTCAGAGGGGGGAGGTTTGCTTTATAGTGACTGAAAGGGTTACCTTCCTGTATTTCTTGTGGAAATATGCAACAGATAGTACAGGGTGGGGTAGGAAAAAGAGAACTTAAAACAATCATTTGCTGCATTTTAAAAAAATATATCTATATTTTAACCCCCCCACACACTTTTATTCGAGGTGAATTGTACGTGTATCATTATTAATTTTATTGTATTTTATTATCCATTATATACTGCTCTGTTGAGAGCCCATTGGCCTGAGAATGCGGGAATAATAATAATAATAACCATAATAATAATTCTATAGTTAGTATGCACAGTATTTTTCCAGCTTTAGAAACATGGAACATTTATTCCCCCCCCCAAAAAAAAAACCATCAAGAAAAAGCCCAGATTCCACTGTGTGCAATAATAAACTTTATGCAAATTTATGTATTTATTCCATTTACTTCTATCCAGTTTTTCTTCCTGCAGACTCCCAAAGGGGCTTATGTAAATAATCGAATTAAAATAAAACCATAATGAAATGTCAGTAAAATATACAACTAAAACCAACAATCAGCTAGTCAAATGATAGAAAGATACAGGTAAACAATTTTAGCTGAACATGATCTACCCAGAACGTAATATCCAGTGCAGCATTATATGTATCTACTCAGAAATTAGTCCAATTGAGTTAAAATGGGGCGCACTTTCAGCTCAGTGATTTAGGACTGCAGCAAAAATGCTGTGTTTAGTCCATGAAGCATGAGATGAAAATGAGAAAGGTCTTCCTCTCTCTTCTCTATAACTTGCATTGGGCTGGCCTGGCCCACAGCTCCACCGGAACCAATTTCTGTAGGAAAAGTGCCACACTTATGGAAAAAGCCCAGGACCTACTGATCTTCCACTAATCTTCTGCTGGCAAGGACAATGCAACAGAGCCAATTATAAATAAAAGATGTCTGATTTTAATAAATATGGGTCTGTTTTCAAGATTTGCATTGTTTGTCAGTGGTCTGGGACCCTAAGAAAAAACACACTCTAAGGAGTGAAGCTGAGGTTAGAACAAAACAATGATGTACATATCTACTCATAAGTCCTATTGACTTCAATAGGCCTTAACTCCCAGGTAAGTGAGTACAGGAATATAGACCTGTATAATACTGTTGTCTAATGATCCATTCAGGCATTCTGCAAAAGTACTCCAGGGCTGAAACTAATCTTCATTTCACCTGGGTCAAAGACCCAGTTTGGTGTGTGTGTGTCTGTGTGTGTGTGTGTGTCTGTGCGCGCGCGTGCACACACACACTCTCTTGTGTACACACACCATCTGGGAGCCTTAATGGCACCCCTCTTGGAGGCTTCACCTGGGACAAAATACCTGGCTAGCCCCCCACCCCCACCCCCATAGCTGCAGTCCTGAGGTACTCCCCTGTTGTTGTTTTCTAGAGTGCACCCTACCTTGCTATGGTGGAAGGTCTGAAATGGATAAACCTGCAAATTAGAGACTCCTGGAAACCTGAGTAGGAGCAAAACAAAATGGACCCCTTTGAGCTTATTTGGAAGAGGTGAGAAATTGGAAGTATTTTTGAACTTGGAAGCTGATGTACCAAGAAGACAATGGCTGTGAGTGGGATGACTTAGGGGGCCTGAGCCCAGGGTCTGTCTTGGTGGACCCGATACTCCCTGCCCTTTCCCATCCATTTTTTAAAAAATGCTGCATTCCTTTCCTTACAGGCTCTCTGAACACATTACAAAGCACAATGTGGGAGAGACCTGAGCCACCTGCCACCTCACTTTGCCCAGAGGCACCAGCAGAAGTTGCGGATTAACCCATTTCAGATCTATAGATCTAGACATAGATTTTATCGTTTGCTTTGGCTCTGAGTGCAACCTGAATTATGAGGTGAATAAAGGGATGTGGGTGAGGTTTTCACATGCCTGAGTTGGATTTCACTGCTCACAAGATGTCTTGAGATAGATCAACGACTCCCTAAATCTACGAGTCATTCTGTGGGCTGGGGTGCCGCCCCATTTCCCATTTAAAATAAGGTGACTTCTGAATATTTCTTTTTCTTTCCAAAAAGCAAAACGAAGGCCACTAGGAAAATGCTCTGTGCTTGAGGGGTTGTCCACACTTCTGCACCCCTAGACAGCTTGTGTCCTAGTGGATTTCTGCTTCCCTGCCACTTCCCTTAGGAACATCCACTCTTTACGGCTGAAACTGAGCAAACATCAGTCTGCAGAAAACCCCATTGACCATTGCTCCGATTCAGCAGTGAAGAGCAGGTTTTCCCTAGGGGGAAGTGGCCAGGCAAGAATATGTGTGGACAAGCCCTAAGTCAGAACAGAGCAGAGAGGTTGGAGAATCTTTCATTTTGACTGACAGGTCTAGGTTTTAATCACATTGAATGATTTTCTGAGGGCATTCCAACCACAGCAATTTAGGAGAGGGGTGCTCAAGTGTTTGCTTTTCGAGTGGCTGCTGTTCTTTTGTGACCCCTGTACAAGAAACAGCCCTGGAAGAGCTCTGGGACTCATGGTATCCTCCCCAATCATTTTCTCTTTCCTTTCAAACAATAGAAAACCAACGCTTCACTCAAATTGTTTTCATCCCGCTCTTTTTGTTATGTACTGAAGTTCTCACCCTGGGCCAGCAGGGGGATACTGTAGATAGTTTTCACTCAGGTCCACATATGCAAATAAGGGATCGAAAGTGAGGTTCAGTGATTGGATAGTTACAGAAAGTTGTTACAGTTACGTTGTACTGGAGATCTATATAAGCAGGCTGGCTGAACCCTTCAGTTCAGTTCTGTTCTGACCTGTGAATAAACAAGAGCTGTTTGGAGAATCGCTGTGTCGTCTGATATGTTCACCCACAACTTAACACTTTTCTTTCTGGTTCATGTTAACTTCATTGTATTCACAAACTTCCAGGAGAGTTCCATGTAAGGTAATTCCACTCAGTTCACTTGTAGGGATTTCTGTGTGATTGATTTGTTCCTTATTATTTTTTGTCTTCCAGCAATGCCTACTCTGTTTATTATTATTTGTCCTATTTAGTTTCTCTCATTTTTCACAATCTTCTCTTCTAGTCCTTCCACCAACACTTGCTTGTGCTTATTTGATGCCTTTTATTCATTTCCATTCCACCCCCCTCCAAATTTCAGTTTGCATGTTCAAAATGTCACCTTTCTGTCTTCAGTTCTGGGGTACCTGTAATTCCACTACATTTAATGTATTCATATTTTCTTCCTTCCCCCTCAAAAGCTCCTCTGCCCACATTCAGCTAAGCTGGATTGGCCCTGAAGTAAGCTCCAACTTTCATTGCTTACTGAGAGCTATGTAATCATTACTGTTACTCAGGACCACCTCCATCACCTACCACCAGTTTACAGACTGATCACCCATTAAAAAAAAAAAACTAAGATAAGTTAAGTGATTTCTATTTTACCCATCCCTGAATGGTAAGGTCTGCCCAGGTGAGAGAACCACTGCACTTGTGATTCTGAAAGTTGGCCGGTTTCATCCCCTTGGAATGGGCAAATAAACTGGAAATAGCACCCAATTCCAGCATAAAATTGAAAGTTAGATCCTTTTTTTCTTTTTGAAAAAATAAACTTTAGAAGATTCCTTGAATGAAAATTCCTGCCTGAAATCTGGCAGGCTTAATTCAGTCGGAGAGGCTTCTTAGCCTGCAAATTTCATTCACTTCTGTGAAAAGAGAAAAAAGCCACAGTTATATTTAGATTCTCCATTATAATCAAATGGGGTGGGGTGAACAGAGCTTCAGATTAACAGATGTGATTCAGAGTGGCATAGCCAAACTCGGCCCTCCAGATGTTTTGGGACTACAACTCTCATCATCCCTAGCTAACAGGACCAGTGGTCAGGGATGATGGGGATTGTGGTCTCAAAACATCTGGAGGGCCGAGTTTGCCTATGCCTGATTAAGACTCAAATAACAAGATGAATTGAAAAGACACAGAGTAGATTCCAAACAGATCAAGTTGCTTTTAATGCTACACATACAATATACAAGGTGAATCTTGTGGCCACCACACATATGATAGATATATCATATATCTATCATATAGATATGATAGATATATAGGCTTAAACATCTTTAGATGTTATGACACACACACACAAATATTAATCAAATATTTGGTTATTCAGAGTAAAGGTGGTGAATTAACACCCTCAGAATACATGAAGGAGAATTTGCATAATTTTCTTAAGTCTTGATGAGACAGAGTTGGGTAGCAGCCAAGTTTAATCCTTAAAAGAATTGGGATCAGCCATTGCTTCTTCATCCCAGATTTCTAGCTGTAATCTGATACCCATAAGCACTCAACAGAGACTCAGGCTGCAATCCAGGTGCTGGCATGGAGGTGGTTAAGATGAAGCATGGGTCCCTCTGCACTGGCCTCTGCCTGTGGAGAGGAGCATTGCTGGTGAGGGGAGTGCCGCTGCAGTAGAAGCCCAGCTTTGGCCGAAGTAACTGGGAGGCCACCATCTCCATGGGGGACGGGGGACAGGGGTTTAGAGGAGTCTGATCCTGTCCCCTGTGCTGTGTCAACCTGGAGTGGGTGCAGCAATAACCTCTGGGAAAACTGCCACCCCATCGTCTGGCCTGACTGGAAGGAGCTGACAGGGCTTAAGAATTGTTGTTGTTGTATTTGCACACCACCCATCTGAGCATAGCTGTCAACTTACAGATTTGAAAATAAGGGACCAGCAGCCTCGAAAATAAGGGATCAGCAACCAAAATAAGGGATTTTCCCAGCACAGGTATGTTCAACTTCTGAGCCCCTCCGAGCCAAAGGCGGAAAGCAGCCAAATGAAGCCTCAAGCGGTGGTTCCCACAGCACAGCAACCCGGCAAAAGGGATGCAGCAAGGAAAACCACGTCACCTCTCCACTGGGAAGCGCTGAGCAAAGGCGAGTCACCAGGCACAAGGCATGCAAGCTCCACCCCCCCAGTCGTTCTTAGACTCCTTATTGGGAGAGCAACGCAGCCAAGCAACACAGTTGAAGCCTCCCTCCTCCCTGGCCGGTAGGGAGGGAGGGAGAGGAGCTGCTTCCTTTGAAACCCGGGAAATTTAAGGGACATCATCAATAAGGGACAGCAGCGGGACACGGCGCTGGGATAAGGGACTTTCCCACCAAATAAGGGACGGTTGACAGCTATGCATCTGAGTGGGTTGTCCCAGCTACTCTGGACTTCGGATGCAGCAGTGACTCTACCATTTTGATAGTCCCCTGGCCAGGTTAGGAGCACTCGGCCCTCCAGTCTGTATTTCCACCTTCAGGCCAAGTCTAAATGCAGGTATCAAGCCTTCAAGATCCAGCCCATTATTATTTTTAAAATAACCTTTCCCCCATTTCATGCACCCACCTCCTGCTTTGAGTAACATCTCAAAGTTTGGCAAACTCAGAAGCTTACGTACTATTTTGCTTCGGTTTAGTTTGTCCTAATAACAGTACTGCCCAACTGTAACTTTCAGATAATTTTTCTCTTTCTTCTAGACCAAGGCAGCTACCTAAAAATATTTTTAAAATTATACACTATCTCAACCTTTTTTCTTTTTTCTGCAAACCTGATGACAAGCAACAAGTCTTTCAAGGCTGCAACCCTTCCATTTGTGACTTCAAAACGACAGAAATCATTTCCTGGTGTGGTTTATAAACTGCATACAACCTATTTTGTACCTGAACCATTTCCCCCTTTCCCCAGCCTACCTCAGTTTCCATTAAGGTACATCTGCCTGCTGCATGTGCATGAGAACAATCTGATTTGAGATTTGCCCGAGAGGAGAAAGAGGCATGTGGTGGGTTTTTCAGTCCCTCGATGCTTCAGAAGGAAGAAGATGGTGCTTTGTTTGACACGCTGGGCTCTTATTGCCTGGACAGGGCACAGAGGCCTTCAAAGATGCTGCCAGAAAATGCAATAAGAGACCAGCAATGAGCCTTCTCTTCTCCGCCCCACCCTGCTTTATCCATCTTGTGAGTTGTAAACGATTCTGTATGGGGGAAATTGGCCTAACTGGAGACAGTATTAGTATAAATATTGCTCAGGCTTTCTGTCATTTCCTTTCAACACCGTTCTGCAGCAAATTGAGCTTCCCGCTTTAAAGCAAGAGGCGGCGGAGATTAAAATGATAGATGCTATTTAAAGTTGCTCTAACTCTAAGACGACATAAACGCTTTGCCTATCTGCAATTCTCGTCTCTTTCAGAGAGGCAGAGCCCTGAGAGACGTGGTGCAAAGGAAAACTTCTCAGAAATGCAGAAACTTGGCAGATCTCACCAAGGCAAGTGGTGATAGTAGTACATGTGCGATGCGCATCCTCTGGCACAGCTTCTGGATGCCTTGAGCATGAGCTCTGGCCACTTGTATGGCCAGTGCACAGCTAGATGGGCATTTTCTAGCAGCATTCCAAGTATGAGAGTGTCAGAATTGCAAAAGGGAGAAACTTGTAAGGTGGGGAGTGGAATAGAGGCAAATAGGGACGTGGGTGGCGCTGTGGTCTAAACCACAGAGCCTATTGGGCTTGCTGATTGTAAAGTCGGCAGTTTGAATCCATGTGGCGGGGTGAGCTCCTGTTGCTCTGTCCCAGCTCCTGCCAACCTAGCAGTTCGAAAGCACACCAGTGCAAGTAGATAAATAGGTACCGCTGTGGAGGGAAGGTAAACAGCATTTCCGTGCGCTCTGGCTTCTGTCACAGTGATCCATTGAGCGAGAAGCAGTTTAGCCATGCTGGCCACATGACCCGGAAAAGCTGTCTGTGGACAAACGCTGGCTCCCTTGGCCTGAAAGCCATACCCCATAGTTGAATTTGACTGGACTTAACCGTCCAGGGGTCCTTTACCTTTCACTTTACCAGAGGCAAACAGCTCAATCCTGTGCATGTTTTCTTGGCAGTGGGGAACCCCTACTAAATCCTTTTAGATTTAGCCCTACTAGATTTAGATTTAGCCCTACTACTTTTAGATTTTAGCCCTACTAAATCCTGCTAAATCCTTTTATTTCCTGCATTTATTTATTAATTTAATTTAATTAATTGATTCAATTTATACCATGCCTTTCCTCCATGGAGCTCAAGACAGCATACAGTGGTACCTTGGGTTAAGAACTTAATTCGTTCTGGAGGTCCGTTCTTAACCTGAAACTGTTCTTAACCTGAGGTACCACTTTAGCTAATGGGGCCTCCCGCTGCTGCTGCCACTGCTGCTGCCGCCGTCGCCACACGATTTCTGTTCTCATCCTGAAGCAAAGTTCTTAACCTGAAGTACTATTTCTGGGTTAGCGGAGTCTGTAACCTGAAGCATCTGTAACCCGAGGTACCACTGTACATAGCTCTCACCTATTCTAGTTTTATCATCGCAACAACCCTGTGGAGTGGTTTAATTGGAGAGCTGATGGCCGGGTTAAATTAACCAACCAAATTTCATAGCTAAGTGGAACCTTGGTCTTCCATACATGCTCCATACATTTAAAGCAACAACTTCCCTGGGAATTGCAGTTTGTTAAGGGTGCTGAGAATGGCAGCTCTGTGGGGTGGGGAATACAGTTCCCATGATTCTTTGGGAGAAGTTATACAAGATATAGGTTTCAAACGGAAGTGATTGAAGGGAAACTGAAATTACTGAAGGCCGCATACAGCATACTATTAGAATGGGAGACGAAAGATGAAGAGGTAAAATCAGTTATGATTAAATGGGCACAAGATGTAGGTCACAACATTATGATGGAAGATTGGGAAAAATTATGGAAAACTGATTTAAAATTTACAGATTGTTCCCTAATGAAGGAGAATTACATGAAGATGATGTACAGATGGTACACAACACCAGTGCAGTTAGGGAAAATGTACAAAACTAGTTCAAATATATGTTGGAAGTGTAAAGAAAAGGAGGGGACATTTTATCATATGTGGTGGGATTGTAAGGTAATTTAAAAAAATTGGGAAATGATATACAACGAATTGAAGAAAATGTTCCATTTAACATTTGTTAAAAAACCTGAAGCATTTTTACTAGGGATTGTAGGGAAAGATCTGCCAAAAACATCTTCATGTATGCGACAATGATCACGAGAGTTTTAATAGCACAAGGATGGAAGACTGAAGAAATCCCAACTAAAGAATCATGGCAAGAAAAGTTGATGCAGAACTGGCAAAACTGAAATACAAGCTACAGGACAAGGGTAACTGTGACTTTAAAGATGAATGGGAACCCTTTACAAAGTATTTGAAGACACAACAAAGTGAACTGGACTCCTTGGCTGGTTTTGAATAAACATTCACAAACTTTTTATTGATAATAATCAGCTAAATAGTTTGAGGATCTATACAACTGTGTAACATGCAGAAAACAGCATTTTTAGATAAACCAAAGACTGGAACTGAGGGAAGTCGGGGGGTGGGGGGTGGGTGGGTTCTGTGGGGGGGGGGGGAGGGAAGGGAGGAAAAATGGGGGAAAATAAGGATGATATGTTTCTGGATAATATGTTTTGTTTTAATTTTGAATAAAAAAGTTATTTTTAAAAAATACGATTTTTTTAAAAATACAATTTTTTTTAAAATACGATTCTTTGGGAGAAGTCATGTGTTTTATTTCTGGATGCCTCAGCTTTGCAGCCTATTCTTTAGTATGCCTGCTCTCCTTCCCAGCCCTGCCTTGACCTCCTGCCCAGCACCTGCCTCTGAGTTTGGTCCCATTTTGCTGGCACTCTTACTCCCAGCACCTGGAGAGGTCACAGGTTTGCATAAACTTTGCACCTGCTGATTTATAATTTAGAAAATTGTAAAGTTAGAAACTATAACCTTGATTTCACGATAAATGCAAAGCACTGATCACGGGGAGAGTGAGATTTTTAACCGATGGGTGCCATAGAGACATTTTAGAGTGCAACTCTATGTGTGTCTGCTCTGAAGACAGTTCCACTGAGTTAGGTAAAGGTAAAGGGACCCCTGACCATTAGGTCCAGTTGTGGCCGACTCTGGGGTTGCGGTGCTCATCTCGCTTTATTGGCCAAGGGAGCCGGCATACAGCTTCCGGGTCATGTGGCCAGCATGACTAAGCTGCTTCTGGTGAACCAGAGCAGCGCATGGAAACGCTGTTTACCTTCCCACTGGAGCGGTACCTATTTATCTACTTGCACTTTGTCATGCTTTCAAACTGCTAGGTTGGCAGGAGCAGGGACTGAGCAACGGGAGTTCACCCCGTCGCGGGGATTCGAACCGCCGACCTTCTGATCGGCAAGTCCTAGGCTCTGTGGTTTAACCCACAGCACCACCCGCGTCCCTCCCTGGTAAATGTGTAAAGAATGGCTGCTTCAAACAAGTAGCTAAATACACTGAGCTCCTAGGAAGGAGATCAGGACAGACATGTCTTCAGTAAGCATAAGGAGATTATTGGCTCATAAGGAAATGCATGCTTTGAAGTTAATATTTGCAAAATTCTTTGCCACTTGATGCGACTCTGCCTAGGAAGTGGCCTATTCGGTTGGTTTCTTTGCTACAGCACTATAATAAAGCCCTTGTTTACAGAAGAGAAAGTGTAACCTCTCTCCCTCCCTCTCTCTTTCTGGCACATGCAAATATGAAAGGCATGGGCAGGTGTGTGGGCTGTCAATCTACGGTCTTCAGGATTCATGGAAGCATAAACCTGCTCTCCTTGAGATGACTGTTTGAGGAGGGCCAGCTGTTTTCACATGCTTTTCACTCTGAGCGGAGAGGGGAAATCCCCCTTGGGCAGAAACTTTCTGCATGTCAGCTCAAGCTGATGATGGATTGCCCTGTGAGCTGGAGGGAAGTTGTTCAGCTGTGGGAAGAATGTGTGTGTGTGTGTGTGTGTGTGTGTGTGTGAGAGAGAGAGAGAGAGAGAGAGAGAGAGAGAGAGACCGCACATGTAAAAAAATCCTCTTTTGCTGTAAAGTGACTGTTTCAAAATGAGGACAGGATTGTAGAAGCCAGGGGCTGACAGCAAGATGGAGCTAGTCCACTGTGAGGTTAGCTCTCTAGATGGGGAGGAAGGGAAGTGGTATGGCAGGAGAACCGAGAGAGCATTATTATTATTATTATTATTATTATTATTATTATTATTATTATTATTATATCTTCCAACACATATGAAAACACAATAAAACATTACACTTTTAAAAGATTCCCTATACAGGGCTGCCTTCAGATGTCTTCTAAAGGTTATATAATTACTCAACACCTTGACATCTGATGGGAGCATGTTCCACAGGGTGGGTGCCACTACCAAGAAGGCTCCCTGTTTTCTGTAGCAGAGGGACTGGACCCTAGAGTAGGTGTTATGTACTGAGTTGAATAGGATCCGAACTGCAGCAGTCTGATTGGTCCTAGAACAATAGGATCCAAAAGGCAGCAGTCTGATTGGTCCTAGAACAATGCAGCAGTCTGATTGGTCCTAGAACAATGCAGCAGTATGATTGGTTGGCAGGAACTACCCAATCATGCTCCAGATAGAAGTGAATCCACAACCTGATTGGCTTACAGTAGAATTCCGGAATTAGCCAATCATGTGCAGCCCATTGTGTAAATAATGTATATAAAGCAGATACTTTGAGGGGACATTCATTCATTCCTCCTCACCACTATGAGCTGAATAAAGAGCATGAAATCACTTTGCGACTCTGAGTATATTTCAGTAGGGTTACCAGGCATCCCCGGTTCCCAGGAACAGTCCCCAGATTTGCAAATCTGTCCCCGGGAAATGTGGCAGTGGCAGCCTCAGTAGGCTGGAGCCAGCCTGGTAGTGCAGTTGGCTCTGGCTGGCTTCAGGAGCTGCTCGCTGCCATGGTGCCCGCCATTTTTCCTCTCCGGAAGTCTCCATATGATGTGTCTTGTGCGCATAGGATGTGTCTTGTGCGATCTCCTGCCCCCTTCCCCCTTTGTTTTGACTGATCGGGGGAGGCTCTGGAGTCGCGGGTGGGCGGGCGTTGCCCAGTTTTTTAAAAACTGTGCATTTATGTTTCACAGCGGGCAAAAGAAGGGCTTTGCACCTTTATACAATATGCATGTTTGCTTGGGCCCAGGGTCTTTTGCCTCACCATCCCCACTACTGACTCCCTGTTGCTACTCAGCTTCCAAAAAAAAAAAAAAGTGTCCCCGGATTCATTGAAAAACATCTGGTAACCATACCCTAGAGGGAGGTACGTGTGGCTATGCAGACAGTGCTCCTATGGCTATGTGGGTTGCCATCGTTTAGACCAGCCTTCCCCTACCTGATGCACTCCATGAGAGTTGGCCTTTTTTGCAGTGGCTCCCCTTTTGTGGAATGCTCCCCCTAGGAAGGTACGTCTGGCACCTTCATTAGGCAAAAACGTTCCTCTTCAACCAAGTCCTTGGCTGATTAATATTCTACAGCCTTTTGAATGTGTCTGTGGGAGGTGGGGGTTATTGCTCATTTTGTTTTAACTGTTTATTTGTGCTTTTATCTTATATTTTTATATTGTAAACAGTCCTGAAATCTTATGGCAAAGGGCAGCATATAAGACAAATGAATGAATGAATGAATGAATGAATGAATGAATGATGAATGAATTGCACTGTAGTCCTTTGGGGTGTGCAGGTGGCACTGTGGGTTAAACCACAGAGTCTAGGACTTGCTGATCAGAAGGTCGGCGGTTCGAATCCCCGCGACGGGGTGAGCTCCCGTTGCTCGGTCCCTGCTCCTGCCAACCTAGCAATTTGAAAGCACGTCAAGTGCAAGTAGATAAATAGGTACCGCTCCGGTGGGAAGGTAAACGGTGTTTCCATGCGCTGCTCTGGTTTGCCAGAAGCAGCTTTGTCATGCTGGCCACATGGCCCGGAAGCTGTACGCCGGCTCCCTCAGCCAAAAAGCAAGATGAGCACCGCAACCCCAGAGTCGGTCACGACTGGACCTAATGGTCAGGGGTCCCTTTACCTTTACCTTTTTACCTTTGGGGTGTGAAATATTGTCACACCTTCAGGGGTGGAATGGTTGGTAGCTCCAGCCTTCTGCTTTACCTGTCCTCTTCTGCCACTGTCATTGTCTTAAGTACCCCCCACATCTGTGGACTCTGCCATCTGATGACTGAAACGGCCGTGTTCAGGACTGCTGTCTGCCAGCATGACTGGAACTGGTAGCAGGGGATCAGTGGGGCTATTCATCGGGGGACCAGATTCAATGTCAGCCATTTATAGACTGATGTTAGGTGGATATAAGCCTCCACTCTCATCATCCCCATTTCTAGTCTAACCCATGCGTTTGAAACACATCTGGGAACTTTTAGGAGAGCTCTAAGGAGTTTGGATTGAACTCTCTCAAGGGGGAAGAAAGCAGAGGAAGGCAGGCCCAGAAAGGATCCATAAAGGAGCTGTGCCAACATTTTGGCCTTGTATAATTTTAGGTACTGCGGGGACAAATAAGCCCCCTTGTGCTCTAAAAAATTTAAGAATACAGTTTGCGTTTCCCCCCGCTGAGCTCCCAATGGAGTTTACATGAAGTTTGTTGGTTCCTGAAGTTTCTTGATACCACCTTTCCTAGATACTTATAATTTGTGACTTGTTTTAATTTGTGGCCTTGAAGTTCCCAGCTTCTAAGCTTTGGTTTCCCCCCGAAAGCGAGTATCTTGGTCTTTTGATAGTTGATTTTGAGACATTCAGTTTCACAGTAATCTGAGAGCTTTCTTAGTGCTCTTTTTGGGGGTTCTAGATAAAATTACCGCATCAGGGCGTGCTCAGATGACTGCCAGGTCTTGTTGTGCCTCCTGCACAGCACACAGCAAGGGGCTTGGCAAACACCTGGCAATCAGTCACTTGCAAAACACCCCTCAAGACCCATGTATGTGGGGGGAATGGTCACCTGGAATCATGGTGGTGTTGTGCAATTGACAGGGGGCCCTCCGACCAGTTCTACCTCCTCATCTGCCTCCTCTATCTGCAGCTGTGCCCACGTTCCTCCACCCCACCCACCTGGTGGCAGAGGCACGAGTGACCCGTGGCAATAGGGTGCGATCCTTCCTTGAGATTTACTTGATTATCCCCACCAGCCTCTTGCCTCTGAACCTCGCGTTTCTCGCTTGCCTTGGAATTTGTATCTCAACACCCTTCCCGAGGGAGGAATTCATTCAGCAAGCCCTTCTGCCCCCTCCATTCCTCCTTTTTTGCATAATGCTTAATTAATCTGGTGATGGGCCCTTTAAGGAAAGAATTATATGGCCAGGAACAATAAAAAAGAGACACTGGAAAGTCTCTGACAAGCTGCTTAAATCCATTTTATGGGGCGATTAGAGCGAGAGACATCATCGTTCTGAGTGCTTTATTTTTATCCTTCCTCTGCTCCTACAAACATGTTCTTACCCCTTCCTGTCCTCATTAACAGCCGAGCAAGCATTAGATAGAGTTACCGTTTTAATGGTCCACATTGACTCGTGTGTCTCCCCACCATTCTCTCTCTCTCTCTCTCTCTCTCTCTCTCTCTCTCCCCAGCCCTCGCTGTTTTGCTTCCCATGTTATGAGCCTCAGGCCGGCCAGTTGTCTGTCTTATGGTCACCGGAGTGTACTAGCAGATTGGAGACACAGCAAATAAAGCGAGGAAAAATGGAAATAGCTTCTAGCAGCAAAGGTTCCCCCCTGCCCACTAGACAGCGGGGTTGAATCTTTCTGATCAGAAGTGTTGCGCTAGCAGGATCAAAGTGAGCATATTGCAAATGAGCCTGAAAGCTCATTCAGTAGAGGTATCCAAGATTTCCCGCTATTTCATTGTTCCATTTGTCTCTGTTATTTAAAAACTTAATTTATTTCATTATATGTTTCTTAAAATAACATGCATTTTGTTTTCCTTCCTTCCTTCTTTATTTTGCTGCTGCCAGTGGAAATTGCAGTAGGAAAACTGTTGGCAACCACCTACTGGAGGCGGCCATGTCATTCTTCCAAAATGCTCTGGGGTTTGCATCATTCCAGAGAGCATTCTGGGAAAATAAAATGGCAGCTGCCAGAAGGTGGCTCCTGAAACTGGTTACTGCTGAGCATAGGCACCAGCTCCTAGGGGCTGAGGCACTTTGGAACCCCACCCAATGTTTTTTAAAGAGTTAAATTCATTACAAACCCTGGGAAAAACTGAAGGTCCCTCAGTCTGTTTAAGCAGTGCCTTGCTGTTTGTGAGGTGCTTTGACGTCCCAGGTTTGGGACATCAAAGCACCAAATCACCTGACATTGTGATGTCAGTAAGGATCTGTGCTGATGAATCAGAAAGGTTTGAATGCTCTGGCTTAAATGCATAAAAGTCAGCATAGGTAAGCTCAGATCATGCTGTTATTGTCTGGATCTGGGGACAAGTATTGTCCAATCTAGCTTACAGATCAACCTTCTGAAATGGAGTGTTTTCAGTGGATCCATTTTACACTTTCAGATTTCTGTCACCTATACCTGGTTCATATATTAACCTGCCATCCCTCATGTGGTCATGCCTACTGGAGCACATGGGGCGTGTTAGGAATTACAGGGAAGTATTTCATGTGCAAGCAACTGACACCATTACATGGGAGCTCTACACATTGCTCCCACTATTTAAGTATGGAAAAGGACTGCAAGGATTGTTCAAATGGAACTGGCTGCTTTTACAACTCCCCACATGGAGACACTGCTTTATACAATTGGTTGTATCCAATGATGTTGCTCAGCTGATGGTTGAGCTGGGAGAGAGATTTGATTCAGCTTGGTAAAGAGAAACTTACTGAACGAAACACAGCTGTCCTTCAAAATTCACACTTCTCTGAATTTTGCAATGCCATCCTCCAGTTGAGGAATATGTAGCATGTATTAGTGAAAATAACATAAAAGAATGTATCACACATGGGGAAATTGCTTGGGGAAAAATGTGTGTGCTAGGCAACATTGCGTATAAAAATGTGCATATTAAAAATGTTTTGGACTTTTTCCAAAAGAATTCTCAAACTAAAATGGAAATGTGGAGAACCTATGTTAAGACTGGAAAAATGAGAAATTGAAAGAAAGTGAAATTGGCACGCTACAAAGAGAACGAAACAATAAAATTATCAGTAGAAAAGAACACATTAAAACATTCAAAAAATAAAATCAATAATCAGCTAAAAACAGGTTGAAATGTACATGGACATTCTACGTGTCTGGGAATTTTCTTCTCACCCAGCTAGTGTCTCCCTCCCTGCACTTTTTGGAGGTGTCATACATGTTTTGTTTTGAAATGCTAGAAATCACTGTTGTGACCACCTGCATGATGCTTGTCCAACAAACTAGATAAATCCCCTCAACAGTCAGGAAGACAATTTCAAATACTCTCATGTATTCACAGGAAAGGTTTATATACAAAGGATTTCTTTGTATATATTCAACATTCAACGAGGTAGAGCAAATTACGGTAGCTTTGGTTTCAAGAGCACTTTAACAGCAATATTTCAACCCACTTTTGGATATTTATGTCACTTATATTCCACTTTTCCCAAGATAGCTCCCCTGCCACTTATGTCTTCACAATAGTAGCTCTGCAATTAGGGTCAGAGAGAGAGACACGCCCAAGGTCACACAGTGAATGTCATACCTGAGTGGGGAGTTGTACTCAGGTCTCCCTTGTCCTCCAATCACTACACCATGTTTCTTTTTGTAGCACAGAAATCTGTGCTTTTGGAGTGCTTATGTACCATGTGTTGTTGCTGTTTAGTCGTTTAGTTGTGTCCGACTCTTCATGACCCCATGGACCAGAGCATGCCAGGCACTCCTGTCTTCCACTGCCTCCCGCAGTTTGGTCAAACTCATGCTGGTAGCTTCGAGAACACTGTCCAACCATCTCATCCTCTGTCGTCCCCTTCTCCTTGTGCCCTCCATCTTTCCCAACATCAGGGTCTTTTCCAGGGAGTGTTCTCTTCTCATGAGGTGGCCAAAGTATTGGAGCCTCAGCTTCAGGATCTGTCCTTCCAGTGAGCACTCAGGGCTGATTTTCTTAAGAATGGATAGATTTGATCTTCTTGCAGTCCATGGGACTCTTGCAGTCCATGGGACTGAATTATTCAAAAGCATCAATTCTTCGGCATAATTCAAAAGTATCAATTCTTCGGCAATCAGCCTTCTTTATGATCCAGAACTCACTTCCATACATCACTACTGAGAAAACCATGGCTTTAACTATACGGGCCTTTGTCGGCAAGGTGATGTCTCTGCTTTTTAAGATGCTGTCTAGGTTTGTCATTGCTTTTCTCCCAAGAAGCAGGTGTCTTTTAATTTTGTGACTGCTGTCACCATCTGCAGTGATCAGGGAGCCCAAGAAAGTAAAATCTCTCACTGCCTCCATTTCTTCCCCTTCTATTTGTCAGGAGGTGATGGGAACCAGTGGCCATGATCTTAGTTTTTTTGATGTTGAGCTTCAGACCGTGTACATCTGCTTAAAGCATGGTCCATCATTTATGTGGGCTGCTCTGTTCTCCAGATAGTGGTGTGTTGTGGGGAAGCTAGAAGGGTATTTCTGTGACTAATTATATTCCTCCAGGGGTGGTCAGTTCCAGTGCCGGATTTACGTATAAGCCAAACAAGCTTTAGCTTAAGGCCGCACTCTCTTGGGGCCCCCAAAAATATTTAAAGGGGAAAAAACCCTGGATGTACTTATTTCCAAAATATAAGATAAAAAAGAAATAAAATAAATCCTACATGCAGCAACAGTGTTTTGTGTTGTGTAGGCTCCTATGGTGTAAGTAATGGCCCCTGCCTGCTAGCCTGCTCCCTAAAATATCACTGGTTTGCTAATTTCTATACAGTGGTACCTCTGGTTACAGATGCTTCAGGTTACAGATGCTTCAGGTTACAGACTCCGCTAACCCAGAAATAGTACCTCAGGTTAAGAACTTTGCTTCAGGATGAGAACAGAAATTGTGTGTGGTGGGAAGCCCCATTAGCTAAAGTGGTACCTCAGGTTAAGAACAGTTTCAGGTTAAGAACAGATCTCCAGAATGAATTAAGTTCTTAACCCGAGGTACCACTGTATATAGGGTGCCTACATTCTGCATGGACTGGTTGCAAATGGCTTTAGATACCTATTAGGTCCATAAATTACCATATAGCATATATTCAACACACAAAAAGTGACAATTTGTTGTTGACAAAGGACAGCTGGACATATAAAGGGCCCCATTACCTTCATTAGCTTAGGGCCTCATCAGACCTAAATCCGGTCCTGGTTAGTTCTGTAACAGGGTAAAGAGAAAGCTGTGGCCCTCCAGTTGTTCTTGGACACCAAATCCCACCAGTACAAGCCAGCATGGTTAACAGTCAGCGATGATGGGAGTTTTAGTCCTGGCAACATCAAGAACATTATTCTTCAACTGGTGGATTAGAATCCACTACCTCCTAATCCAAAGCAGGTAACAACTGCAGTACTACATTCAGGGGTGTCAACTAGGGGGCACTGGGGGGCCAAGTGCCCTCCAAAAAATTTCAAGGAGAAAAATTTCAAGGAGAGGCCTGGGCCCCTGAAAATTCTGTGGCGGCTGTGCACACATGCCATGGGGCATGCTGACATCACTTGTGCATGCCTCAGGTCATGTTTGCATCATGTGGGCATAGCTGCACGACATGTGCATGACTTTGTGGCATGCATGAGTGACAACAGCATGTGCATGCACGTCACACAACCTCGGACCCCTCAATAGCAAGGGCAAGCCTGACTATGTCCATGCCAATATATGTTTTTAAAAATAAGGAATTGGTCTCCCCAGTGCATTCTTTGGGATAAAGATGGATTCCAGGTTAGAAAAAGGTGAGGATTACTAATCTAGAAGCCCAGAGGCCCTCTCATTTCTGCTTTGCAGTAAAAGGAAGGCCATCGAGTGGTAAGAACAGTGGTTTTAATTTTTTTAAGAAAAAGCTCTTCTAGAGAGGTCATTATGTTAGCCTGGTAGGCTTGTGGCATCTTAAAGACCTCCGCTCCCTTTTTTCCTTTGCATGCAAAGAAATGAAGATATTCTGGCTTTCATTCATGCTAGCTGTTCCTTGCTCATCATGAACACAACAAATCACAGAACTATGGTGTGTGTGTGTGTGTGTGTGTGTGTGTGTGAGAGAGAGAGAGAGAGAGAGAGAGAGAGAGAGAGGGAGAGAGAGAGGAGAGAAAATATGAATGCTCAACAGCCCCTTAGTGACCTGCCTGGAATTGCTATACAGGACTCAGATGATGGCAAGTGTAACTTCATTATTACCAAACCATCCTTGACAGATGGGTCTCTAGCCTTGAGTATCTCCATTCAAGGGAGCCACCCTACCTCTATTGGCAGCCTGCTCCATTGTCCAAACTGTTCTTAGAGTGATAAAGTTTCTCCTAATGTTCCCTTTAATGTTTCCCTGCTGCAGCATAAGCCTGCACCGCACTCTCCTCTCATTTACTAATGAGAGTAATTGGTCGTAGTCCCTTCTTTTTACAGCATCCCTTTACATATTTGCAGCCTGCAATCATGTCTCCCGCATGTCATCATTGCTCCAGTCTGAACATGCTTGGCTCTCTCGCCCTCTCTCTCCTAGGTCCTGTTTTGCAAACCTTCCATCATTTTGGTTCCTCTCCTCTGAAGTCCCTCCAGGATGTCTAGGGGAAAGGCAAAACAAAAACAGTAACAACTGGAACCAGGCACTGAAAATCTTCTCTTATGCGGGTAAATCTTGCAAGATAAACTCACAGGTCATGCAAAACAATGCAACCCTATTGCTACCATCCTGGAAATACTTTTCAGTTTTAGCTCTACCTCTCTTTTAAATCAAGGGACGTGGGTGGCGCTGTGGGTTAAACCACAGAGCCTAGGACTTGCCGATCAGAAGGTCAGCGGTTCGAATCCCCGCGACAGGGTGAGCTCCCGTTGCTCGGTCCCTGCTCCTGCCAACCTAGCAGTTCGAAAGCACGTCAAAGTGCAAGTAGATAAATAGGTACTGCTCCGGCGGGAAGGTAAACGGTGTTTCCATGCGCTGCTCTGGTTCGCCAGAAGTGGCTTAGTTATGCTGGCCACATGACCCGGAAGCTGTACGCCGGCTCCCTCGGCCAATAAAGAGAGATGAGCGCCGCAACCCCAGAGTCAGTCACGACTGGACCTAATGGTCAGGGGTCCCTTTACCTTTACCTTTTTACCTCTTTTAAATCAGAACCAGTGAAGGCAGTGAAGGTCCTGTGTGAGTGCCTGGAGGTGGTTGGAGGATGGATGGTGGCTAACAGATTGAGGTTGAATCCTGACAAGACAGAAGTACAGTTTTGGGGGGACAGGGGGCGGGCGGGTGTGGGGGACTCCCTGGTCCTGAATGGGGTGACTGTGCCCCTGAAGGACCAGGTGTGCAGCCTGGGAGTCATTTTGGACTCACAGCTGTCCATGGAGGTGCAGGTTAATTCTGTATCCAGGGCGGCTGTCTACCAGCTCCACCTGGTACATAGGCTAAGACCCTAGCTGCCCGCAGACTGTCTCGCCAGAGTGGTGCATGCTCTAGTTATCTCCCGCTTGGACTACTGCAATGCGCTCTATGTGGGGCTACCTTTGAAGGTGACCCGGAAACTGCAATTACGGTAATCCAGAATGCGGCAGCTAGACTGGTGACTGGGCGTGGCCACCAGGACCACATAACACCGGTCCTGAGAGATCTGCATTGGCTCCCAGTACATTTCCGAGCACAATTCAAAGTGTTGGTGCTGACCTTTAAAGCCCTAAATGGCCTCGGCCCAGTATACCTGAAGGAGCGTCTCCACCCCCATCGTTCAGCCCGGACACTGAGATCCAGCACCCAGGGCCTTCTGGCGGTTGCCTCATTGCGAGAAGTGAGTTTACAGGGAACCAGACAGAGGGCCTTCTCGGTAGTGGCACCTGCCCTGTGGAATGTCCTCCATTCAGATGTGAAGGAAATAAGCAGCTATCCTATTTTTAAAAGACATCGGAAGGCCGCTCTGTTTAATATTAATATTTAATGCTGTATTGTTTTTAACACTCGATTGGGAGCCACCCAGAGTGGCTGTGGAAACTCAGCCAGATGGGCGGGGTATAAATTATTATTATTATTATTATTATTATTATTATTATTATTATTACAGTGGTGCCTCGCAAGACGAAAAGAATCCGTTCCGCTATTCTCTTTGTCTAGCGGTTTTTTCGTCTTGCGAAGCAACCCTATTAGCGGCTTAGCGGATTAGCGCTATTAGCGGTTTAGCGGCTTAGCGGCTATTAAAGGCATAGCGGCTTAGCTGCTAAAAGGCTATTAGCGGCTTAGCGGCTTAGAAAAGGGGGGGAAGCGGGGGGAAATCGCAAGACTTGCAAGACGTTTCCGTCTTGCGAAGCAAGCCCATAGGGAAAATCGTCTTGCGAAGCAACTCAAAAACGGAAAACCCTTTTGTCTAGCGGGTTTTTTGTCTTGCGAGGCATTCGTCTTGCGGGGCACCACTGTATTATCATTATATTAGCTGGCGTTGCCAGGGAGTGGCTCAACCCCCAGCCAGGCCCTGGATCATGCTCCCTCTCCCTTTATCAAAGGACTTAAAATTGCCCCCCTCTTGCTTACGTTGCAACTGGATCCAGTACAATATGCAGTGCTGCTGAGACCCCACCCACCCACCAGAGGTACTTCCCTTAGCTTATATTTGTACGTAAGTAGCAGATTTTGTCAGCAGATTGCAGGCGAGGCAATGGTCCAGATCCATATAAAGTGTCATGGGCCTAGAAAATCCTTTTTGGCAAGAGCAAGCCCCGGCAGCAAGAACTTCTGAAAGTCTGCCTAAATTTGCATTTTCACATATAAATCAAAATATACGTTTTTATGACACATCTCAGCCAGCTGGTTGGTAAAAGTGAGGAACCGGGAATGCTGCCCATTCACACAACACTTCATGCACAACTGTGTAGAACGCAAGTGCATTTGATCACGGAATGAATGAATGCTGCCACACAATTAAAACCAGCCTGGTTGAAATGTTTCTATTCAACTCAGTACATAACACTGGTGTTAATGCTAGAAACCAGATGTATAGTATTGAACAGAAGGAGTACAATGCAACAAAACAGGGAAAGTGAAAGGAAAGCAGTTTAACCTAGGTCAAGTAAGTCTTTCAATGTTCCGAGAAGGTGTGGATTTGAATTTGTCTTCCACCAAGATAAAGTGCTGATCAGCACATATAAGGGAAAGCTCTCTTTGTTTCAGAGCTAGAAAAGAATGTTTTCTTTTACAGCTTAGAAAGATTGGCAAGAGAGAAGGCTGTGGACCCCAGCATTAAACTGTGTATTTCCTATGTACTCTGGAAAATGTTTTCTGTTTATTTTAGATCTGGGCAGCTTGTCATGAAGTCACTGATAGAACAAGCCCAGACAGTGACCCCAGGCTGTATTATGAGGGATGTTTTCCAAGTTTAGCAAAGAATGTTTCTTGTTTATTACTTTCCAGGATGAGCACAACACACACACGCATAAAGAGAGAGAGAAATATTATTGTACACTTCACTGAAAGATATCCCCTTGTACTATAAAACTTCACTCTCATGACTGCCAATCAAAAGAAAAGAAAGAGGAAAAGAAATCATAATCCTGTGATCCTTTTGCTAACTTCCTAAGGCTCCCTCCAAATGTCATTTTTAATGGGTAAAGGTAAAGGGACGCCTGACCATTAGGTCCAGTTGTGGACGACTCTGGTGTTGCGACACTCATCTCGCTTTATGGGCCGAGGGAGCTGGTGTACAGCTTCCAGGTCATGTGGCCAGAATGACTAAGCCGCTTCTGGCAAACCAGAGCAGCGCATGGAAACGCCGTTTACCTTCCCGCCAGAGTGGTACCTATTTATCTACTTGCACTTTGACGTGCTTTTGAACTGCTAGGTTGGCAGGAGTAGGGACCGAGCAACGGGAGCTCACCCAGTCGCGGGGATTCGAACCACTGACCTTCTGATCGGCAAGCCCTAGGCTCCGTGGTTTAACCCACAGTGCCACCCATGTCCCTTTTTAATGTATATTTAAAGGCAAATGTGTGGATTCAGTCTTTCTGTATCAGCAAGGGTTTGGACAAGATGACCTCCTGGGTCCCCTTCACAGGAGCAAAGGAAGGGGGGGTGCGGTGGGGACGGGTCGCCCTTGGTGTCACCACTGAGGGGGGGTGACAAAATGCCGGGCGGCACTCACCACGGGTCCTGCAGCACGCCCAAGCCACTCGTCTTTCCTGGGAGTGACGCGGTGGCTTGGGCGTCCGCAGGCTCCGCACTGCCCCAAACAGTCCGCCCGCCACCTGCCCCTCAGCTATAGGGCGACTGAGTGAGAGGAAGCAGGCAGACTCCTCCAAGGCCTCGCAGAGCGTCCTGCCCCAGCTGGCCCCACTCCACGGAAGGCTGGCCCCACCCCTGGGTGCAGGACACACACGCCAGGCACCCAATCGACTTGCTCCGCTGCTGCCTCTTCAACTCTCTGGGCTGGTAAAATATTGCTCAAAAAAAGATGTGCCAATATGCCTGGATTAAAATGTAAAGTATCTGAGGGAAGGTAAATTAGTAAGGAAAGATAACAAGAATATATAGAAGATTTGAGAAGATTGTAAAATGCAAAGATAAATGTAATCTCAGAATGTAGAGGAAATCAAGTGGGGGCGGAGGGAATTTCTTCTTAATGAAAACTCATTTCATTTATTTATTAAAAAGTGGGAAAGAGAGGGTTTAACTTTATAAATACATAGAATCTTTTCCCTGTCCTGAAATTCCCAACTGTCCCTTTATGTATTGTGTTACAGGATTCCACTCATTAATAACATCTCTAAACCTCTCTCCTTTGAGCATGGCTGTTAATCTAATAGCATTTAGTTGTCCCAAAACATCTCCCTTAAAAAGGTCCATTCTATTGGGCTTGTGATTGTTTGCTTCCTTTTATTATATGAAATCATTCCTGTGCCTTCTGGAATACTGAATAATGTGGGAGAAGTGGAATTCTTGGAACCATTTCAACAGTCGTTTCCAGGATGGGCCAAAGCCATATTGAAATTTCCAAGGGACCACTAAGATTTGTGCTGCCCAATGTGACAAGTGAGGAATAAAGTACTTTAAAAGAAACAATTAGCAAAGGAAAAGAAAAACAAAGAAAGTAAAAAACAACAACAAAGTGAATGAAAAGGGAAGGGGATAATAACACTATCAGCTCACATTAAGGATACAAGAAATATCAGTACATGCATCTTAAATTAAACATGCAAGTCGATATAAGCCATCCAGATGTCAAACAGGTACCTGCATGAGATTGATGTTTGTAGGAAATGTGCTCAAATGTAGCAAAGGTGGTGAGGGCCTCAGACCATTGCATAATAGATGGCGGGTGTTTATCCTTCCAGCCTTGAAATATAAGTCTCCTAGTGACCATAAGGACTTGAAGAATACACTTTAAAAAGGGGGAGGGGATCCATAGTGGAGAAAAATATATCAAGCAGGGCAATATCTACATGAACATTTCACACGTTAAGGGCTCAGTAGATGCCTGGTGCAACTCTGCCCATGTCTTGCTTAAAGGTGTTCAATGACAATTCAGAAGCTTGGAGGAAGTTTTCTGTTGTTCAAGGCAGTCAAAATAGCTGCACAGTTGACCTCAGTTGGCCAACTGGAGCTGTCTCAGCATGTCGCTCTCCACTATGTCAGAGATTTTAAAGGGCACAACCACCCTTTTTTTGCGTACACGTGCGACTTGTATACATCAAGGCATCATGTTGTGATCTGCTTCTGTATTAAAAAATGAGCATATATTCACAGAAACATTGATACATATGGAGGAATTAAATGCCACACTCTTCTGATGGTTCCCTCAACCCAAACATTTCTGCTTTCCAGGTAGAACAACCCTCTTTCCTGTTCTGGGGGTTCTCCTAACTCTCCACAGCAGATCTGGAGGAGATGAATGGGTTGTATGGAGGGAGGAGAGGAGAGAAAGTCCTATTGTGCTAATGGGAGTCCTTATGTTGACTTCCACTAGCACACCAGGTTAGTTAAATTTGGGCCAACACAATCCTGAATTTGGACCATTTAGGTCTGTGTTGAAATCTACTCACCATTCCACCCACCCCCACTTGTTGACCATTTTCATTGACTTCATTTGTCCTCAGCAATGTCACCCCACATGGTTAAATCTGATTGGCTACATAGCCTAGTGAGGTCATCCTTCTCATTACATGATCCCTTACTGGCTGGGATAACTCGTGTGAATAATTTAAGTTTGATGTATTATGGTATTTTAATATTTTTTTGGAAGCCACCCAGAGTGTCTAGGGAGGCCCGGCCAGATGGGTGGGGTATAAATAAATTATTATTATTATTATTATTATTATTATTATTATTATTATTATTATTATTATTATTAATGTTGGCAGGAGAAAAGCAGAAATCAGGGGAGAGATGACACTGAACTAGAAGCAGGCAGAAGAAGAAAAATGGAATCAAGTAAGGGTATAAAAGGCAAATTTTCACATGTGTTTTGGGGAAGATTTCTGCCTCGCAAAATCATTACCCTTCTCTCCAAAATTAAAATATTCACCATGCCTCTGTTGAAAGTTCAAGACAGGGTTCACATGTTTTCTGAACAGCACAATGCAGTCCCTAAACTGTGAAAAGCTGGCAATCTTAACTGTACCTCCCTTAGCTTTATTATGGGATGTACGTGTCCTAAGTGGCACCAGGTATAGAGGGTGGGGGAGGCATGAATTTCAAAAACGCAGTCTGGATTTCTTGTGTTGCCCTGAGATTCAAGAACCTGGAGCTTTAAGATCTGATGCGTTAGAAAATCAAGCATTTTCCATTGTACAGTACAGGCTCTGCACAGATCCTCATTGCGAAACAGAGAAGCAGAGAGGGAGGGAAATCGCCATAAATTTCCATTATTTATACAAGAAGATGGAGCGTGCTGCAGGCCCGAAAGCGCACAGTAATGCTTTTTACGTAGTGAAATAATAATATCCCTTTTGTGGCTGGAAGCCTCTCTGCTGCAATCCAGAAACCCCTCGGGGCACTTTTGTCAGCTTCCCTTTCTTATGTATTTATTTAGTGTTAGAAAGCTCAGAATGACAAACTGTGAAATATTCTGGATCTATCAAAAGTCTAAGATACTTTCCCACTTGTCTGTGTTTTATTATTATAGCAGTTCTGGAAAAAAATAAAACAAAGTGACTTGGGGAAGCATAAATGTACTGTAGCTTCCCCCCGCCTTTTTCAGAAGGAATAAAACAAGCCCCACCCGCCACAACTCTCCAGCCTACCCATTTGGAAGGAGCAACAGTTGCACTATTCATTGTGAAATCTGTACTATATTCATCCCCTACCCATGCCTCCACTTGCATGCCAGAGCAATCTCTATGCAAACTTTCATTATTACTATGTTATTGATTTGCATTATTGAAAATCACAAGCTGAAAATAAAGAGGTGGGGAAGATGTCACCTTCCCAAGGTCGTATTACAAAAGTGCATTAGTCAGGAATACATGGAAGGCAGGACCAGGGCTGTTAATGTCAATGAGTAGGTAAAACTGCTGACGCGGGTGGCACTGTGGGTTAAACCACAGAGCCTAGGACTTGCCGATCAGAGGGTTGGCAGTTCGAATCCCCGCAACGGGGTGAGCTCCCATTGCTCAGTCCCTGCTCCTGCCAACCTAGCAGTTCAAAAGCACATCAAAGTGCAAGTAGATAAATCGGTACTGCTCCGGCGGGAAGGTAAACGGCGTTTCCGTGCACTGCTCTGGTTCGCCAGAAGCGGCTTAGTCATGCTGGCCACATGACCCAGAAAAAACTGCAGAAAAACGCCGGCTCCTTCGGCCAATAAAGCGAGATGAGCGCCGCAACCCCAGAGTCGATCACGACTGGACCTAATGGTCAGCGGTCCCTTTACCTTTAGGTAAAGCTGCAATCATCATCATCACTGCTTATCAGTCACTTTTCTTTACAAACTGCAACCCAAACTAACTTACAAAACAGCATAAAACCAAAACCGGATATAAACATAAAAGCGTATTTATACATACTAAAGCCAGATCTAACACATCTCACCCACTGAAAGAGGCCACAAACATCTAAAACCCTCCAATTTGGGGGGCAAAGGCCTGGGTAAATAGAAACATTTTTGCCTGGTGCCTAAAAGTAGATAGTGATGGTATACCTTTTTGGTACATTCTATAAGCGGGGAGCCACCACTGAAAAGGCCAGTTCTTATTTTTTAAAAAACACTTTATGTAATAAAAGTAAAAAAGTAAAAAAAAATAGTTTTGGAATACCAAAGAATTTAATTTTACCTTCTGAAAATATCAGGTAATGCTAAAATTTGGATATATACACCACACACACACACACACACACACGGCAATCAATTTTAATGACTTCTTTGCAATTTTAATCACATTTTACTTTCCTTGTTGCTGGCTTCAATCTTTCTCAAGAGAAAATGGAGTTGCACTCCAGGGGTGAAGTCAAACCACTGCATTAGTAGCACCGAAGTGACATCCCTGGGACACAAGTTTGGGCTGCCAAGACCTCCCTCTCAGCCTCGCTGAGGTGGTCCAAAGGAAAGCAGATCAATACATTTGGCACCAGCTTGGCTGCTGGAGTTGCTGGAAGGACAAGGCACCATCCAACTGCCTTAGGGACTGCACTCTGGATTTGTGCTGCTTTATTCCTTAGGTTTTTGTTCTCTCAAAGTCTTCCCGCAAGGCAGTGGAGGTTTAGGATCAGAGTTTTCCTTCTTACTTCCCTCTACAGCACATGCCAAAACTGCCTTCTTGACCTTTGGACCCGCTAGTAGTCTCGTCTGCTCAATCCAACAGAGCCTGTTTTTGCATGCAGGGGAAATCCCTAACTCACTGAGGGTTTGAGACCTCTTGGCTACCTGGTTTAACTGGCCAGTCGAAGCCTTTTCCTGGGGTGTGGCCGCTATGGCATATTGACCGGTTCTAGGAGCCACAGGTGAGACCTGCATGCAGGGTGGGGACCAAAACTACGCCAGAAGGAGCACAACATGTTCCCCACCAAACACATCATGGAATTTGAAAGTTGAAAAATTCAACATGCCCTACTGGCTTATGGCAGACTGACGATGGTGAGGCAGAGCCCCACTTGCCGTACCACACCAGCTTCTATTTGGAAACATGGCAGGCAGCTCAGATGAGAGGGAAGTGCTACAGTGACCAATAAGAGCCAACAACATCAGATCATGACCCAATTTCCCTCAAAGAACTTTGGACGCTATCCATCTGCTGGAGGCATAATCTAAAATTCCATTTTCCTTTCCAGGTGGCTATCAATAATAAAGCATTGTCCCTTTTTCTCAGTTTTATGATCACTAGCAAAACGGCTATTGTTATGGCAGGTGGTAATATGTGTAGACAGGCTGCATGTATATTTCAGTATCCCGCCCCCCCCCCTTTCCCTCCGAGAAGGAGGTGATACAACTCTGAGGACTCTGCAAACAGAGAGATGTCATGGACACACACTGCATGTGGTTCCTGTTTGTGGAAAGGCTGAAGCACTCATAGGTGGGTAGGTTTGTGTTCCTATGGAAACTCTGCTCTCCATAGGAGTGAATGGCAGGCAGAGCCAGCTCTAGGTCTGATGGTGTCTTTTGCAAAATGATCTTTTCCTACAGTGGGACACACACACACTACACTCCAGTCTTACCTGGTGGCAGACAGCAGCAGCAGTGCTTTGATCAATCCCAGGCACGGTCTGCCATTTTAATTTCCCAGAATGCCACCCAACATAGTATAACTCCAGGTCATTAGTATTATATTTGTCTTTTGGCTTTGTAGGCAGAGTTCCTGATATGGTTAAGTGAATACACTGTGTATGCTGCAGAGAAACAGGGTTTCTCACACTTGGTTTTCCCATCATCCCAAACTAGCAGAACCAGTGGTCACATATAATGGGAACTGTAGTCCATGTTTGGGAAACCCTGCTCTAGAACCACTAGCCCAGGAAGAGGGATGCAGTGGTTTAAAATAAACACAAGAAATACATGTTTGTGAAGTCTTCGCTGCAGCAGTGGAAAACTTGTGGCCCTCCAGCACTTGTTGCACCATACAACTCCATGCACCATACAACTCCTTTAAAGCCCTAAATGGCCTGCATCCTGTATACCTGAAGGAGCATCTCCACCCCCACCGTTCAGCCTGGACACTGAGGTCCAGCTCCGAGGGCCTTCTGGTGGTTCCCTCACTGCGAGAAACCAAGTTACAGGGAACCAGGCAGAGGGCCTTCTCAGTAGTGGCACCTGCCTTGTGGAACACCCTCCCATCAGATTTCAAGGAAATAAGCAACTATCCTATTTTTAAAAGACATCTGAAGACAGCCCTGTTTAGGGAAGTTTTTAATGTTTAATGCTGTATTGTGTTTTTAATATTCGATTGGGAGCCACCCAGAGTGGCTGGGGAAACCCAGCCAGATGGGCGGGGTATAAATTATTATTATTATTATTATTATTATTATTATTATGCCTGACCATTTGCAGTATAAGGATGGCAATTGGTTGGGAAAAGGCTGGTCCAACCAGACTAAAGCACTTCCCATTCCCTTTGATTTCAAGGACAGCCAGTGAAGCACAAGTCCATGTTATTTTATTATTCTCTATTGCTTTACCTTACACATTTCAAAAGCCATTTGCCAAATTAAGTTTTTCATTCTCTCCCATGGAAATCAATGGAACCTACAACTGCCTAGCATTTCCCACCCACTGGATGAATCTTAAAATCTTCTTTAAAACACACGCCACCCTTCCATATCCTGCTAGAGAAATAAAAATCACAGTGCAAACCCCATTGGATATATAGATTAGGTTTGCATGTAGCAACACACATGGCGCGCCGCTGACTGTCCCACTGGAAAAACAAAACAAAACAAAATAAAAGAGACTTTTTGCCTCTTGCAATCATCAGTCAAGAGTTACTGACAGGAGCAGAACAGAGAGTTATAGCTTGCTTGGTCTGGAACATGCTTTCTTCAGAAGGACATTTGAGGAAGGAAGCCACAGAACTTGGGGAAAGGAAACCAGACTAGGCATTAGGGTTTGTTTTCTTTTAAAAATGGAGAGTGCAGGGGTATATTTAAAAAAACATTAAGCTATAACTTCAAAACCAACAGGCAGGCTATTGAAAATAAAGGCAGACACACTTCCCTGAGTTATGGTGGAAACAGGCTAAGTAGAGATCTGCTAATTTAATACAAGACCATGGCTGGGCTCTCATGATGGGTGTCTTTTAAAACAAAAAATAGTCAAGGAAACATTCTGTGGCTGGGTTACTAAGTTGAGTCAAGCGACATGTCTGACTTTTCAACTGGGGTGTCAATGTGATCTGGATTGTAGGACATCTCTCTCTCTCTCTCTCCCCCTCCCAATATAATACAAATATTAGGGGTTGGATCTAGTATTAGTCCTACTCAGAGCCCAGCAAGCCCCCTGTAATTAATGGCAGCAACTTAGTTAATTCTGTTGAAATAGACAGGGTCTATTTGAAGTATAGCTTAGTTCAAGACAATCGTATATCTGCACCATTTAATGCTTCTAGAATATTCAGAATATATAGGAACTTCCTTCTCTAGTCTTCATCATTAAAATATTTTGTGTTAGAAAGATGAATTGCTGTTAGTTAGTTAGGCATGGTTTGCACACTTAAAAAATGAAAGCCGTTTAACCACCCATCCAAAGCCCTGCTGGGCTCTTGCCAGCAGGATGGAAATGAGGTTGGAGGAACACTTTTGCACTCCTGTGTTCATTTCATGGGTTTTGTTTTTTTTCCAGTTAACAGTTTCCCTCCCATTCAGGGCAATGGAATGGGAATTACTGGGGGAGGCTAAGCATAAATTGCTTGCCAGTCTGGGGGCTTGTTGGAAGACCAGGGTGGTTTATTGATCCTCTGCTGCTGCACCCCTAAAAAACCCCCAGCCAATTCTTGACCCTCTCCTGGTAGAAGAGAAGAAGAGTTTGGATTTCATACCCCGCTTTATCACTACTCTAAGGAGTCTCAAAGTGGCTAATAATCTCCTTTTGCCCCCAGTCTTTCCCAACATCAGGGTCTTTTCCAGGGAGCCTTCTCTTCTCATGAGGTGGCCAAAGTATTGGAGCCTCAGCTTCAGGATCTGTCCTTCCAGTGAGCACTCAGAGCTGATTTCCTTCAGAATGGAGAGGTTTGATCTTCTTGCAGTCTCAAGAGTCTCCTCCAGCACCATAATTCAAAAGCATCAATTCTTTGGCGATCAGCCTTCTTTATGGTCCAGTTCTCTCTTCCATACATCACTACTGGGAAAACCATAGCTTTAACTATACGGACCTTTGTTGGCAAGGTGATGTCTCTGCTTTTTAAGATGCCTTTCTCTGCTTTTTAAGATAGTTTCTCCTATAACTGAGTTCTATTGCTGATGGATGTAACTCAGCTAGATCCAATTTTGTTATCCTTTTTTGTTTTTTGCTTTTTTTAAAAAAAGATTGCACTTTGACCCTAGCTGGGTTGACATCTCTCACCTGTTGCTTCCTAGGCTTCCAGCAATTACTCCCTGCAGATGAAATACACTCTGCGGGCCATGGAGACACTAATGCGGAAAAAGCCTTGCTTCTACATAGCAATTTATGAACATGTGAATTTATTGGGTGACGAAATTTATAGCCAAAGCTATTAAAAAGTGAACTTCAAAGCTCTGTAGAGAGAGGGTTTAAATCTTCAGATCAGCAACAGAATCTCTGCTCGGGCTTCGGGTTCCAGCAAATGACACGGGAAAGAATGAACCATTGGAAGACCAGACGTTTCCAACTTTCTCGATAGCAACCAAACAGATATTGGGGGAGAAGGCAGAAGAAGAGGAATTGTTTCTTAATGGGAAAAGAAAAGAAGGGTGTGTGGGTGTGGGTGGGTGTTTGTGCAAAGCTGAACCTGAAAAGCGTTCAATGGGATTTTATTTAAAGGACCCAGACAGTGGGCAGGATTGCAGCCAAAAAGCATAAATTGTGACTGGAACAAAATGATTTGGTAACAGTAACGACCAGTGATAGGAAATCTTAAAAAAAAAAAAAGCTCTGCTCAGAATTATGTTGTGAGGTGGAGGGGACAGAATTGGTATATTTATGACCTTGGGCAGCCAATTCATCTGGGAAAGTCTCTATAAAGACTTCCTAGTGATCATCTACAAGCACCATGACTTGTTAATGCTTATTAGCTGTGACTGCTAGATTTATGCCCAGTTCCCTTTGCTGGTTGTTAAAAACTATGACCAGGAGAAGTTGAATTCAGGCCGTAGCTCAGAGCTCATTTCAAAGACAGAATCCCTCCTCATTTCCAATGGAATGCCATCTTTAAAAAGGCAAAACAAAACAACCAATGTGTGTGTTGTTTTCTTCAAATGGATGAGATCCTCTGCTCCTGGCTGAGATCAACTCCAAGGTTGTAAATTGTTTTGATGCCCACGGTAGAAAATCCAGATTGCACTCCAAAGAAACACACACACACACACACACACACACATTACCATGGGGCACAATCCACCAAGATGTTCTCCCCATGCAAGCCCCACTGTTCTTGTGGAACGCCCGTTCATTTCAATAGGACCTGCACAGAAAAACTTGCACAGATTAACAGAAGTGTCCTAGCTCACTGGTACAACATCTGCTTTGCATGCAGAAGGTCACAGTTTCAATTCCTGGCTGGGGAAGCCCCTGTTGCCTTGCTGTCCCTGAACTCTTAAAGCTACAAGCACATCCATGCCTAGACTCAGCAGCTCACTCCTTTTCTAACTTCCCCAACACTGTCCCTTTCAATCAAATTCTAACTTCTGCAAACCCCTCCTTCAAGCAGTAAATTCCAACTATAGCACACAAGCATACAGCAAAGCTTTATCAGTTGAAAGCTGTTGCCCAATTGAAATAAATTTCAGTTGATTGATTATATGCATTTTAGTCAATTAATCAATTCATTAATCAGTTAAGTCTGCATAGATTTTCATCTGCAGAAAACAATCATTCCAAGAAAAATAATAATTTGTTTTTAGATTGGACACACACATATCACATCTTCCTCAAATACACATTCCCCATTTGCTCACACTCAGGAGGGGGTGACTCTTTTAAGACAGTCCTTATCATCTGCATTTTTTTTACAAATAATTGTACTAAACATAATTTTAAAATAATAACAATGTACATATCTATTAATTTGGGGGACCCATTCAGTCAATCAAAATGTCTTGCAACCAATGAATTTGACAAATTAATCAGGGAAACATTCCAGCTCCATGTACATCCAGGTCCGGGTGCAGACAGGAATGGTTGCGTGTGGAGCAAGAGTTTAATTCGGCTTGCATCGTTTTGGCTGTAGTAACCCCTGACCACACTCTTGCTACTGGATAAGCTGCTGTGATGTCACAGAATGCTCATGAAGGCTAAAAGGGCTAAGCAAATGCACATCATGATTTGAAATACACAGCCTTATTTTGGCATAAAGGTCCGTATAGTTAAAGCTATGGTTTTCCCAGTAGTGATATATAGAAGTGAGAGCTGGACCATAAAGAAGGCTGATCGCCGAAGAATTGATGCTTTTGAATTATGGCGCTGGAGGAGACTCCTGAGAGTCCCATGGACTGCAAGAAGATCGAACCTATCCATTCTTAAGGAAATCAGCCCTGAGTGCTCACTGGAAGGACAGATCCTGAAGCTGAGGCTCCAATACTTTAGCCACCTCATGAGAAGAGAAGGCTCCCTGGAAAAGGCCCTGATGTTGGGAAAGATTGAGGGCTCAAGGAGAAGGGGACGACAGAGGACGAGGTGGTTGGATAGTGTTCTCGAAGCTACCAGCATGAGTTTAACCAAACTGTGGGAGGAGTGCCTGGCATGCTCTGGTCCATGGGGTTATGAAGAGTCGGACACGACTAAACCACTAAACAACAACAACAACAAAAACAAGCCCCTTCCTCTCCAGGGCATCATTTCTACACATTTTTGTTTCTAAACTTTAGAGCCTTTCATGAGTATGAAGGTGAAGCTCCTCTATTTGAGGAGGCTCCCCATGAAATCTAGAACCCTGCAGCCTAAAGGGCGGGGAAAGGGCCACTCTCCGTTCACAGCTCTTTTTTTATCTTCTGTCCTCTCCAGATGCCTGGTGCTGTCGCTGCCAATCCTGCCAATGGTGGTTCATGTTGAGTGGAGGCTGTGGAAGCTCAGGCTCAATGACCTGAGTCTGCACTTAAAGGGTTGTTGTAAAGTGTAATGCACCAAGGTACTTGATTTGGGGTCACCAGAGAGGCAGTGTCTGGGGCTGGTGTGGGGAACAACTCACACTGCACCAGCGAAGTTAGCTCTTTAGTCAACACAGGTGGCCAGGCCTAGTGACCACAGCAACTATTTCCAATAGATCTTGCCCCAATGAGGCAGTTGTGAGTACACAGTTGCCTCCCTCAGGTCCTTCCTAAGCAATCTGAAACTTTGTCACCTTATCTTTATTTTCTCTGCCCTCTCCATACCCTTTGTGGTTCTGGGAAACTAGGGGATAGGGGAGCTGGTTGCAGCAGGAGGGGAGACCCCCCTGGCTTCTTCACCAGCCTGCCTGATCTCCGCCTCTTGGGCCTCCTCCTCTTCAGCATTAGCTTCTGCCTCTGATTCTGGACTGCTCTCTGCTCCAGAGTCTTCCCGCTCACTAAACCCTGTTGCCTCTTCTGATTCCGACACCTGCTCTTCCCATTCTGCTCCTTCTTTTCCCTCTGACCACTCATCGTCATCCTATCACCCTGGCTCTGAGCCTTCTTCCCCTGGGGGTCCCCCAGCTGGTGCCTCCCACCACTCCTCTACAGCCAGCCAGTCTGTGATAGGCAGCTTGATAAGGCTAATTTATTTTGAGCACACAACTTCACTTTATGCAGAACTTAGAGTTGTATGTGTGTGTGTGGATATAGATATAGATGAAATAGATATAGATATAGATTATGTAGATGTAGATGTAGATGTAGATGTAGATATAGACACACACAACCTTATGTATTAACCTGGAAACCAGGAATGACTGATAACCAGAAAACCTCTGTCCCCTAAATAAAGGGAAGTTGCACAGCCTTCTACCTTCCTTTCATTGTTTGATCCTTCTCTCTTCTGTCTTCCCTTTGTTCAGCAAGGAGAGGGGAGCTCTGGTGATTTTTATGAATGTCGTGCTGCAGGAGCAGCTAGTGAAGCATTTCGAAATATAATTAGAAATCTAAATATGACACCGCTGTTACAGTCAGAGACCTCGCCCCATAAAACACTGGGACACAGTGATTTGTGCCAGCTGGCCTGGGTGTCATGTCCCTATATATATATATATATATATATATATATATATATATATATACATACACACACACACACACACACACACACACACACAGCCACACATACATCCTGACTTATGCAAGAGCATGATTGCTTAAAGATTGCCCATGTGTTTTCAATTACCTCCTATTAATGTATTTACTCTTTGTATCTTTTCATCAAACTAAGGGGCTGCTTTATTTATTTATTTCGCTTGTTTGTGAGCTGCGCCGCCGCCACTGCTGCTTCGCTAGGGATGGCTCGAGTTTAGCAAATGGCACATATTTCAATATTAAAGCCGCTTGTGATCATCACAAGCATGAAGGATGCCTCAAATAAACTCTTGCTCCACACGCAGCCATTCCTGTCTGCACCCGGGCAGTATATCTCCTGTATTTTAATTAAGTGGGTGTTCTCTCTCACTGTGCGTCGTACATTACCGGCGGTCATCTCATATGTCACCGGAGCTCAGCCATTCCTGAGAGGGACTAAATCCAACTAATAAGCAAGTGCCAGGCAGAATATCCTGATGCCCTCTTTCCCCCTCCCCTCAACCCATAAAGTAACTTGATCCAATAACCTGTGGCAACATCAGTTGCATCTGGAAGGATCAGTGGGGTCTGGTGCCCATTGGGGCTGGTAGGGCAGAATTATATATAATAATAAAAATAATTTATTATTTATATCCCGCCCATCTGGCTGGGTTTCCCCAGCCACTCTGGTCGGCTTCCAACAAAATATTAAAATACAATAGTACGTCAAACATTAAAAGCTTCCCTAAACAGGGCTGCCTTCAGAGATCTTCTAAAAGTCTAGTAGTTGTTTCCCTTTTTGACATCTGGTGGGAAGGCATTCCACAGGGTGGGTGCCACTACCAAGAAGGCCCTCTGCCTGGTTCCCTGTAACTTGGCTTCCCACAGTGAGGGAACCACCAGAAGGCCCTCGGTGCTGGACCTCAGTGTCCAGGCAGAAGGCAGGTAGCCCAAATAGCAGGTGGAGCCAGATAGCCAATGGCCGGCAGAGGCAACTCATTCTAGTTTTTTCCCCATCTTCCTCCCAGCTGAGTTCTACAAGGGCTGCATTGAGACTAAGGAGGAGGAAGAAGCTGACAGCCAGGGCCACCTCCTGGCTAGGGGCAGACTGAGGTTGGTGGGGTGACACCCCATTTGCCCCAGTGGACCAGCCTCCATTGATCCACCAGGCATGGCAGAGACAGGGTTCTCCCTCTCCTCCAAGTGCATATCTGTGCCATGCAGATATTACAGCGAACAGGAAGCCAAAGTATGCTTGGCATCAGTTGTAGTCAACTAAGTCCTAAATCCTACTCAGATTGACCCACTGAACTGAATGAACCTAAACTAACCATGCCCATTAATTTTAATGGGTCTACTCTGAATTGGACTAGTGAAGCATCTCACTCCATATTCCCAACTTGTCCTTTCCACTCTGGTCAAAGGCCCAAGTTGAGGAGGTGGATGGAATGGGGATATGGGAGGTGTGCATAAGCATCTCATTCACCCCTAACATTTTGGTGCGGTGTCCTTGTTTACACATGGCAGAAGGAGAGGGAACCTGCGTCTCTGTTGTTCCCAACAGCAGGGATGGGGAACCTGTGACCCTTCAAATATTCTTGGACAACCAGTTCCCATCATCTCAACCAGAATGGCCAATTGTCAGGGACGATGGAGGTTGCAATCTTGTAATCCAATGGAGGCCTCTTGTAATCCAATCTCTCCCTTGAACATGGAGACATGGTAGACACGTTCAGGACATAATTCTGCATTTGCAAATCAAGATGCCAGCTTGAGCCATTTTCAAAGGGAGGTGGGAAATATATCAAAGGCACAGTGGTGCCATATCTCACTTGAGCACAATGAAACCTGCTATGCATGTTTACAACATCATTCTCCATTTTAATTTCAAACACCAGCTTGACTCCTGCACTTGCCTTAGCGAAGCGGGGGGAGGTGGGAGGAGGAGGAGGAAGAGAGATACAAAATGAGTAGCAATGTGACATCTGAACAGTGTGGTTTAAAGGACACAACCCAATGGGAACATCCCCTAGGCTAGCCCTGTTTAAACGAATGGAAGCGATGCACAGCAGCATCCATGCACTCTTGCACACTTTCCTGGGGTCTAAGTAGCAGGGAGAAGGCCCATGCATTATGGCCCAACTCATAACAGAAGCCTGAATTATATTGCACCCATCGACTTTTAAAACTGTTCTGAGTCATATATTCTATGAGGAGTGTGTGCAAGCCGAAATATTGGATAAAAGAGTTCCCGTTAGCTCTTATGGTTTCACTCCTAACTCCATCCAGCCGACTAAAATTACAGTAAAGTGAGAAATCTCTGTATTTCCTTTTTGGTGCCCTAGTCATAAGCTGAAAATTAAGATCGAGTCTGAAAAGGGGAGCAATCTGGAGTTCTCTGTATGTATTCACAGCTGGCTTCTCATTTTTGAAACAAGGTTATGATTCTTCTTCTCCTTTTTTCTTCATTCCTCAACCCTACCCCTCGCTACCCCCTCCAAGGGAAAAAAATGTTTCCTCATTACTACGGCGGATGGCCAAAATGGAGCAGTTAGCTAATACTTTTCTGTCCAAGTAATAAGTGTCCCCGGGAATAATGTATTAGCACCTCCAAGAAATTGACTCTGGGAACTATAAAGAAACTGTCAAAAGTTTCATCCACTTCCCAAATTTCACTCACATTTCATATTCATTATAGAGATGGAGCGCAAAGGGTCTCCGAACCACTTTGCAGGGAGCTATTGGGAGCCAGATTCAATAAGGCGGTGCTCAGACAGCCTCAAAGAAAATAAAATATTATTCATCCACGGAAGTCCTGAAATGGTGGTGGCACTTAGGTGCCATTGCCATAACAAATGTCTTTTCTTTCTGCTCAGGCAGCCGCTAATGCAAAAGGCAGAGTCACCTGAAAGTTGTAGAGGGCATCCAAGTTTTGGGCAGAGCTACATGTGATGCTCAAGATGCAGTTGCTGTCCAAGGCAACATTCCCATCGCTAAGTGTTCCTCTTCGCCTGTAATAATTATGGGTCCACAAACAAGCTAGCAGAAAGAGGATTGTCTTGAAGCAACATTATACTTCTGAGCCTCTAAAACAAACTTATTGTGCAGCAACTTCTGGGCCTTTGGAACTGCCCAGATGATCATGCGACCTTACGGCAAGTCCTCATATTACCAGCTTCTTAATACCAGGGGAGTATCTCTAAATTACAAACTTTATCATTACATCACCCCATAAAACCAGTCTTGTCCATATCATTTCTCCACCCCCACCCCTCCACATCATTTGCTGCAGCTGTCAGGAACAGAGAGAGATGTCAGGGAACCATCAAAGGCCAATCTGACCCAACACCACAGCAAATGTGGCTAACTTGTGACCCTCTAGATGTTGTTGAACTACAGCTCCCATCCTCCCCAGCCAGTAGACCCAAGGGTCAAGGCTGAAGGAAACTGTTGTCTGGAGGGCAACTGATTAGCCACCCTTGCATTTTGGGGGAAGGGAGATGAACTTGACAGAGGGCTGCCATTTTTGATGGCCTCCTCATATTGATGTGTAGTTGGGTCTTCAAATGATGCGCAGGAGGCAAAACACTCTGGCAAATGACCAGGGCTAAATAGTTAGACTGAGGGTCAGTTTATGCATTAAGTAGAATCAAATGATATTTTCTTGAAAAGCACCATTTCAGTCTGAAGGAGCAGGGAAGGAGGCAGCATGCTAGAATACGACATCTGTGAGAAAAATTCTGCCTAGACATAGAAATTTAGTTGAAAGCCTGTGGTGTGTCAGACCCTCTAAGTGTCCTTATTTTCTAGGGACAGTCACGTATTTACAGAAGCCATCCTGATTTCAAATTTGATCCTGGAATGTCCTGCTTTTCCTTAGGATTTCCCTATCTTCATCAGCCCCTTCATGGATCACTGCCTTGAATAACTCCAAGAAGCAGGGCCACCCAAGACGGACAGGTCATAGCTGAGAGTTTAGACTAAATGTACTCCACCTGGAGAATCCACTGGCAATCCACTCCAGTATTTTGCCAAGAAAACTCTATGGACATAAAAAAGGAGAACCTTTGAGAAGAAAGTGAGAGTCTCCAAGGCATGCTCTGGTTCATGGGGTCACGGAGAGTCGAACACGACTAAGACGACTAAACAACAACAAAATCTTCATCAGAGAAATGTTGGAGGACAAATGTTGGAGGGTATGGAATAGGACGTCCCTATTTTCACTGGACAAATGTTGGAGGATATGGAATAGGATGTCCCTGTTTTCATCAGAGAAATGTTGGGGGGTATGGTGTGTGTCTCAAACCTGGGCCTCCAGCACCTTAACTCCTGTGCTGCTGTCCCAAGTCAGCTCCTTCAGTCTCTTACATTTAAGACAAATGCAGAACTCTTCACCCCATGATCTGGTATCTAACCTCCAGCCTGTCTGTGGCTGTTTTCCCCACCTCTGGTCTCTGGTTCTTCATTGCCTGATGTGGTGCTTGATCTCCAGCTCATCCATGGCCACTTCTCTTGCCTCAAGTCTATCTGGCCCTCATTTACCTCCTTCTGAATTGGACCCCAGGTAGGATGCAGACCTGATACTAATGCTTTTCTTGGATTCTTTTTACCACAGGCTACCTTAAGGGATTTGCTTCTGGGTCTCTTATGAGATCTCGCTGGAGCCCAGAACACCCAGTTGCCTTTCCTTGTTTCTCCAGTGGTGGGCGGGGAGCACTCACAGTGGTGCCTCTCCTTGGATTCCACTGCCTGAGGCGGCTGCCTCAGTCCACCTCATGGGTGAGATGGCCCTACTTCTTAGATCTCAAACACTCTTTCCCCTTCTGAAGGCAACTTCAGGGCTGTAGGGAAACAGGGAAATGTGGTCTGAAAGCTGCCCTGAAAAGCCCCTCTCTAGCCAGGATCATGAGGAGAAAGGAAAGAAGGTCCCAGTGCAAAGGGCTGCTTCCTTGTCTTGGTCCTAAATGCAGCTTCTGCCTTGCTTCCTATTCACAGACCCTCCAAATGTCCCTCTTTTCCAGGGACAGTCCTGGATTTACAGAAGCCACCATGGTTTCTGATTTGATCTCAGAATGCCCCACTTTTCCTTAGGACATCCACATGTTCTTCAGAGAAATGTTGGAGGGTATGGAGTTATGCAACTTCCATAGGCCAAGGAGATAAGTAACCATACAACCTTTAGAAAAATATCTGAAGGCAGCCTATATAGGGAAGTTTTTAAGGTTGAATGTTTTATTATGTTTTATTTAATATAATTATGATTATTTCTCAGTAGTGGCGCCCGCCCTGTGGAACGCCCTCCCAGTGGCGTAGCGTGGGGGGTGCAGGGGGGGCCGGCCGCACCGGGCGCAACATCTGGGGTTAGGGCAAATCCACGGGTTAGGGGGCGGAAATCCACGGGTTAGGGGGCGCAAATTACTTGCCTTGCCCCGGGTGCTGACAACCCACGCTACGCCACTGCGCCCTCCCATCAGATGTCAAGGAAATAAACAGCTATCTGACTTTTAGAAGACATCTGAAAGCAGCCTTGTTTAGGGAAGTTTTTAATGTTTGATCTTTTATTGTGTTTTTCATATTCTATTGGGAGCCACCCAAAGTGGCTGTGGAAACCCAGCCAGATGGGTGGGGTATAAATAAATAAATAAATTATTATTATTATTATTATTACTACTACTACTACTACTATATATGTTGGAAGCTGGCCAGGGGGGGGGGGCAAACCAGTCAGATGGGTGGGTTACAACAACAACAACAACAACAACAACAACAACAACAACAACGTTATTGTTGACGGTGCTGATGTTGTTGAATAGGACGCCCGCATTTTCACCAGAGAAATATTGGATGGTATATTTTCAGGGTCTGGAGGTCATGGTTGGCTGAGAGTAGAAAGGAGCAGGGGCAGGTTTTGAAGAAGAGACTTGGCTTTTCCTTCCCCTCCACCCACAAACATGATATTGAGGAAGGATGGGTGGTAGAAAGGCTGCGTGTGCACCATATATTTAAAGCACCCTCCCCAAGTACCCTGTTTGTTAAGGGTGCTGGTAAGTGTAGTTCCATAGGGGTAAACTGCAGTCCCCAAGCTTCTTGAAGGGGGAGTGCTTTAAATGCACAGTGTGTATGTACCCCATTTTCTTTTATAAGCATTCATGTTTATCATCCAGTTGCGGAGACTGCTCATCCACACAATAGCTTGCCTACTTTTGGTTTTAAATTATCTAATCCCTCCTTTTGGTCGCAGTAATGCTAACATGACATTATGAACGTGGTGTGGAATGACCCTTAAATCAAATCAGAAAGTTTCTCCCTTCCATGGAATGGCATCTTGCCAGATAACGCAGAACCAAAAATACATTTAGAGTAGATTGATCCGTCGTGGAAGTCAAATCTGTCCACATCTACAAACACACAAACAAACGGTGACTGTGAATTCGATGGCTATTTTCTTTTCTTTCTTTAAAAATGAAAACAAAAAAAAAGACCCTAAAGATTATTTATGGTTTATTTTAGACACCCGATCATTTGATGCTTGTTTCATCAATTTGTCACTGTTTTTATTGTCACCAATTGCCCATAACTGGAGTGCATTTAAAACAACATTGATCTTGATATTATGGTGTCATAATATGACAGTAATAGTTGTAGTCTGCTCAGGAAGCCCAGTTGCGAAGATTGATGGCTTTCACCGTACCAATTATATTCTGTCCATCTAAGTGATAAAGAGAGCGTTGGAGGCATTCAATAGACAAATTAGATATCTTTTCCAATTATTTCTTTTATTTTATAAGGCCACATGTTTGATTAACAACTTTTTCCTTCTCTTATTAGCCAGCCTGCATTGCACATTTTGTTCCATGTGTTTTAATTTATTTTACAGATTTAATGAAAGATATTGGAAAACATCTGCAGAACTGACAAAGTGGTATCCTCTTCTCTCTCTCTCTCTCTCTCTCTCTCTCTCTCTCTCTGTGTGTGTGTGTGTGAGAGAGAGAGAGAGAGAGAGAGAGAGAGAGAGAGAGGGAGGGAGAGAGAGAGAGAGAGAGAGAGAGAGAGAGAGATATTTCTTTTTATAGATCATGGGCATTTAGTTTCTTCCCTTCAGAGTTTAAAAGAAGGACAAGGATATTTTCCTTGGCTGTGGGAGAAGTAAGAGAATAGCACAGTCATCGTATAAAGAGACCAGGCCTGTTTCCTTCAGTACTTGTTTAGTTTTTATTTAGAGTAACAGCAAACAGCAAACACATCTGGGAAGAAACGATCTTAATGAAATTAATTTGCTACAGAGAAGCCCAGACAAATGATACAAAACCAGTCATAAGAACGTAAAAATGCATCTTTCCTCTTCTTAATAGCCATTAAATGAACATAAAATGCAATCGTAGAATTTATACAAATAAATTTACCAGCTTGGGCTAAGGAAGGGAACTTCCAGAGAGGCCATGCACTTCTTTATTTACAAACCGCCAGTCAGAACTGGGATAAGTGCACATCTTTGCATGCTCTGAATACAGATCTATGCGTGGCTGGGATCATTTCATAGAAAGAAGACTCCACAGAAACAAAGTGCAGCCATTTACATCTCAAAAGGAAAACACACACAAATGAAGAATATGAGATTGAAAAGGTGACAGATGCCAAGCAGACAATTGGGATGCTCTTGTGTGTGTTAAGGTAGGAACACATGTTTCTGTATCTCTAAATGCACATGTTGTCTGGGATCATGGCCAACAAGTGGCCCATGTGCCACATATGGCCCCAAAGTAATTTTATCTGGCCCTGGCTGCTCTACCATTGGTACCTAAGAAGCCAACTTTTGCCAGTTCAGATTTTTGTTCATCTAGTCCAGAACCATCTACCCTGGCTGGCTGTGGTTCTTCAGGCTCTGAAGAAGAGGTCTTAGGATCACAGAAATGGAAGGGACCTTGAGGACCATGTATTCCAACCCCCTGCAATGCAGGAATATGCAGCTGTCCCATATGAGGATCAAACTTGCAACCTTGGTATTATCAGCATCTTGTTCTAACCAACTGAATTATCCAGGGTGAGCTTCCTGAGTCTTTTCACTAGCAGTGCTAACTATTGAAACTGGGACTTTACATGAATCTGGACCTTACATCTGCTGCTGTAGTTCCTTGCATAAGGCATGGTGAAAAGTGAAAAGTCTCAGGGTCTCCTCAGAAGGAGGAGACAAAATGTGTTTGGGTTGTAGGAGATGGTCCATATGCATTAATGTTATATTGCTCTTTTGACTTTGTAGGCAACATTCCAGATATGCTTAAGTGAGTATGCCTTGTATGCTGCCTTGAGGACTATTAGTCTACGAAGCAGGATGCAAACATTTCAATTGCATAAAAGAAACAGTATCTGTGATGCCTTTACTGCTGGAATGGAAAATGTTGTTGTTGTTGTTGTTGTTGTTGTTGTTGTTGTTGTTGTTGTTGTTGTTGTTGTTGTTGTTGTTATTACACATGACTTTCCCCAAAGAAGTCTGGAAACTGTAGCCCTTCAATTTCCAGCATCTGTAAGAGACTACAATTCCCAGAATTCTTGGCAGGGGGGGGGGGTCATGTACTTTAAATATACGATATGGATGTGACCTAGTCCCAGAAATGCTTTTTTTTTTTAAAGTTTTTATTGTTAAAATAATTCAGCATTAATACACACATATTGCGAATATACAAGCATACAAGCATACATTTCATACAATCCTTAAAAATATTCAAACATACCTACATTCAGTCCCACAGATAATTCCTTTTCCCATCACCACCCCTCACCCCACCTTTGTGTTAGACTTCCAATCTACTCAATTGCAATTTCTTTCCACTTCTATTACTTTCTTTCACACACCTTTAACCTAATTTTGTGCTTCTTTTTCTATTACACATTGTTATCCATCTTATTTAGTATTTCAGTATTTAAAACGGAACTTGATATTCTAATAGGAGTTCTGATTTTTCAATATGGTTTTGCAAGTATCCTTTAAACACCTTCCAATCCCTGTCGATCTTCTCTTTTGAGAGCCTTCCAATTTCTCCCATTGTTTTGGATATATTGTAGTACTCCAATGATAAAAATGCTGTATCAAATTCTTTATCTGCATGAGCAAATTGTTGTCAGTCATACTTTCTGCATATATCCATGTCCAGCATTAACACCTCACATGTTGCTACATTGGACACACATGTATTTCCCTATGGTCTACATCTTGGGTGTTAATGATACAGTGTGGGTACAAGGAAATGTGATCTTCTGAGCTTCCTGCATTTGTGCATCTCATTAGCTCCCAAGAATCCTGTGCTTGTCGAGATCATCCTTGGCAAATGCCGTGCCACACAGAGTTGCACATATGGCGCCTATAGACTCATATCCTGTCCCCGGCACATGTGTGGCAGTACATCTGAAGCTTGGGGGGGCAGGGGGAGGGAGTACGCAACCTTTGATGAGATCACTTGCCCATAATGAAAGAGTAGAGATCAGGTATAGCCCTGAGGCAGGAGGTTTCACGTTCTGTCCCCTCCTCCAGGATGTGAAACTATTAGCTATTCTTGCTGCTCCACAGAGATGTCCAATCCCTCTTTGAAACTTGCTGAAACCTTTCCCTGGTTTTTGATGAATGAACTTTTAATGGAGAGGAATAGGTCGGCTTGTTTTAAGTGAAACGTTTATATGGAAGTGGATGATTTAAACAACTTTAGCTCCATTAAACAAAAAGGAAAGCTAGATCTTAAACTCTCATTTGTTTCGGAGAGTGTCTGGCCTGGGATAAACATGACATTAAGTAGCCATCTGAGCATTGCTAAAACATACATTTGCCTTCATAATAAAATGTTTTTAAGAGATAGTAATGGTTACCTTGAGAGCGGTTCACATTAGAAGCATTAAAAAGAGAGAGAGAGAAAACCCTAGTCCTGAATTCTTTCAATAACTGTCCATCACCTAACAGCAATAGCATACCACCAAATAGGAAGTGCTGCTGATCCGATTTATTTGGCAGGAACCTCTAAGTCTCATTTAAAGGCAACGACACTGAATCTTTAAATGTGGAAATCTTAAATCTTCTTGCTTGCTTCTCTCTTGCCTCAGACCCGGTGTGTCTGCAAAAGAGCATGGATAAGGGCAGAGATTAAAGGTATTGTTGATGTCATCCACATTTAGATACTAGTTGTTGGTTCAGTCTGATACGATTTCAACTTTTTCTTTCATTTCTATCCTAAGTCCAGAAAGCGAATAATGTAAGTCATGGGATTCGATAGCATTTCACTGCCCACAAGGGCCACCCTATTTATTTCAATGTTGAAAATAAATCCCTAAACCAATGAATATCCTCCTGAAAAGGAATAAGGCAGACTTCGTAATGAATACCACACTGAAGAGCACATGGGCCCTTTGGGTTGAAGGCGTTATTATTATTATTATTATTATTATTATTATTATTATTATTACATAACAATATATAGTAAAGGTAAAGGGACCCCTGACCATTAGGTCCAGTCGTGGCCGACTCTGGGGTTGCGGCGCTCATCTCGCTTTATTGGCCGAGGGAGCCGGCGTACAGCTTCCGGGTCATGTGGCCAGCATGACTAAGCCGCTTCTGGCAAACCAGAGCAGCGCACGGAAACGCCGTTTGCCTTCCTGCTGGAGCGGTACCTATTTATCTACTTGCACTTTCATGTGCTTTCAAACTGCTAGGTGGGCAGCAGCTGGGACCGAACAACAGGAGCTCACCCCGTCGCGGGGATTCGAACCGCCAACCTTCTGATTGGCAAATCCTAGGCTCTGTGGTTTAACCCACAGTGCCACCCACGTCCCTAACAATATATAGGCATTGCAGAAAAAATAAAAATCACTCACAGCCCTACAGAGAAATACAATCCTCAGGTATGCATGTATTGGTCCAACAAGCACACCATACTTTCATTTTATTTATTTTATTCATTACATTTCTCCCAAGAAGCTCAATGGTTCTATCCCCTCCCTTTTTATCCTTACAACAAGCCTGTGAGGTAGGTTAGGATGAGAGACTTGTGACTGGCCCAAGTCACCCAGTGAGTTTCATGGCTGATTGGGGTTTTGAACACTTGTCTCCCAGGTATTAGTCCAAGACTCTAACCACTATATGGTGAACTTACAAAATAGCCCATGCAAATTTTTGTAAGTCCCTACCCTATTTTGTCCTTTTCAGTGATGCACCCTCCCTTTTTTATTGGGAGGAAGAAAGAGGAGAGAGGAGAAATGGGATTGTTTCATTGGTTCTGCTAAGAGGCCATCTCCATTGGCCTCCTGCTCTCTCTGCACTGTTTCCATTCTGGCTGGTCATTACATCTTTAAAAACTGAGTTTGCTTGTTTTCCTCTTCCTTCCTTGTCCCCACTTCCCTTTGTTCTGATGACTTTTAGACTGTAAGCCTGCTGGCATGGGCTGCCTTGTTTTCATTGATCTCATCACATTACCTAACATCCATGTTCTTAAATGCTTCCAAACATAAATGTCTGCTGAGCCATTTTCAAAGGTCAGATCTAATGGGCTTGGAATATCTCACCCCATTTTGCAGCCTTGGGCGTTTCTTGAACCTGTAATTTCCACAGTTAGGTATGCCTTTGGATGGGGAATTTTGTTATTTTGCCCTATTTAAATATGCCACTTCCGTTGCTTCCCTTTCCCCGTTGTCTAAATTCAGAGGACAGTAATTCACAATCTATCCTATTGAGACCATAGTCAATTCTCATGGCCAGAGCAAAACATGGTGGTGATGACCATAGGGGGAAATCCTAATGATATTCCTTCCCATACAGTCTACTAAGAAAGCATCCTGAAGTTGTCCCACTGACAGCAGTGAGAGCTGTGACAAGAGCATTACACCCAAAGAGATGCCATCTGGTGTAGTGGTTGGAGTGTTTCAGCCAAACAGCAAGCTGTATTTTTCTTCCTTAAAAAACTGGGCATGGAGGCATACATAGCCTCCAACATTTCTCCCTTGAAATTATGGACGTCCTAAGGAAAAGCGGGACATTCCAGGATCAAATCAGAAACCAAGACAGCTTCTGTAAATCTGGAACTGTCTCTGGAAAATAGGGACACTTGGAGGGTTTGCATAGCTTGGATTGGGACCATGCTTCAAAGGGACAGAAGTTATAAGGCTTCCTCCTCATGCCATGGTCCTGACCCAAGTTGCCTCCTACCAAGTTTCTATTATGCTTTCAGCTCTGTGGCCAATAGCAGATTAGGATGCGTGTTAAATTGGGGTGTTGTCATGTGTCCAAGGGTTAACCCCTCTTCTTCATGCTGTTGCTTTTTGAAGAAGAAAATTATTTTGGGAAGTGAGAACTGGACCATAAGGAAGGCTGATCGCTGAAGAATTGATGCTTTTGAATGATGGTGCTGGAGGAGACTCTTGAGAGTCCCATCGACTGCAAGAAGATCAAACCTCTCCATTCTGAAGGAAATCAGCCCTGAGTGTTCACTGGAAGGACAGATCCTGAAGCTGAGGCTCCAATATTTCGACCACCTCATGAGAAGAGAAGACTCCCTGGAAAAGACTCTGATGTTGGGAAAGATTGAGGGCACAAGAAGAAGGGGACAACAGAGAATGAGACGGTTGGACAGTGTTCTCGAAGCTACCAGCATGAGTTTGACCAAACTGCGGGAGGCATGGGAAGACAGGAGTGCCTGGCATGCTCTGGTCCATGGGGTCACAAAGTCAGACATGACTAAATGACTAAACAACAACAACAAATCACAGAATGCTAATGTGACATGTAGTTTGTCCCCTGATGAGACCCGGGTTCATTTGCTTGCATCAAATGCACAGCCACAAAGCACACTGGGTGATATTGGGCTTGCCACCACCTCTCAACCTAGCATGATTCATAGAGTTGTTGTAAGGAAGATAGAGAGGAAGACCTTTTATTCCATACCGAACTCCTTAGACAAACTGTGGAACAAAATTTTAATGAAAAAAATAGAAACCCCCCCCAGTGAATTGTGAACTAAAGTTCTGATCTGGCTGCCTCCCACTTTGCCACTCTTAATGGCACATTTCAAGTTGCCTGATGGCTAGACTACCTAGAATACAGAGAGGTGAGAAGGGAACGAGGGGTGCAGGTTGGATGTGGGGGGCCACAGTCCACATGCAGCCCATGGGCCCTGGCTTAGACTCCTCCCCTTTAAATTTTCTGTTTTACAATTTAAAATTCATTATGGATCATTTCCCAATACTCTTTTACCCTGACCCTGGCCTAGACTTTCGACATGTTGCTAAATAATAATAATAATAATAATAATAATAATAATAATAATAATAATAATTTATTTGTATCCTGCCCTCCCCAGCCTCTTCTAGAAAATGATCAGTCCTGGTCTTTTTTGGATAATCCTTGTAGGACAGTGATCAAATCCACCATGCTTTCGATACAGTAGCAGCAATATAATTTTTGTGTTCAGCATCCTTGTTTTGTTTCATCATTTGTCTGCTTTGTGGAGTGAGGTCAGGCTGCCAGATCTGGGGAGCTGCACCTCTGGTGACGTGTATGAAGGTTTCCCAGCCTGTCTCTGCCTTCTCTGGAAGGGACTAGCAAGAGGGAGAGGGAGAGAGAGCTGAGCGAGGAGCCAAGGGCTGTGCTGTTAACAGAGCAAACGTCTCCACGAGATTTATGGCAAGGGAGAGGAACTGCCTTGCCTTCTGTGATGAATTAAAGGGAGAAAGGAAACTTCCATGATAGGTCTGCTGAAGGAATTTCCCTCTTGTCTGCCCAGAAGGGGGGACTAGAGGGGAAGGGGAGTTTCAGTTTGAGCCAGACTTCTCCAGCTGCAGATCATCATCATCATTCTCTCTCCCCCCCCCACTTCTGAAGATGGAGGCTGCTGCTTTGCCTATAAAGTCAATCTGGCTTGGGGAAGGGGGGGCATGGCTTCTCTTGGCACCCATCCTGATTAGACTCTTCAGTGGAGGCAAATCTGTTTTGCACTTGTAAGATTTCGTGCCAGAACACTGCATTTGTGTGTGTGCACAGAGAAGGGGTGGTACCTCAGTGGTAGAGCATGTGTTTTGCATGCAGAAGGTCTCAGGTGCAATCCCTGGTACCTGCAGGTAGGGTTGGGAACATAAGAAGAGCCACCTGGATCAGGCCTATGGCTGATCTCAGCTCCAGCTTGCCGATCAGAAGGTTGGCAGTTCGAATCCCCACGACGGGGTGAGCTCCCGTTGCTCGGTCCCTGCTCCTGCCAACCTAGCAGTTCGAAAGCACGTCAAAGTGCAAGTAGATAAATCAGCATCACTCTGGTGGAAAGGTAAACGATGTTTCCGTGCGCTGCTCTGGTTTCCCAGAAGTGGCTTAGTGATGCTGGTCACATGACCCGGAAGCTGTACGCCCATTCCCTCAGGCAATAAAGTGAGATGAGCGCTGCAACCCCAGAGTCAGTCACGACTGGACCTAATGGTCAGGGGTCTCTTTACCCTTTACCTTGGGTTACATACGCTTCAGGTTACAGACTCCGCTAACCCAGAAATAGTACTTCGGGTTAAGAACTTTGCTTCAGGATGAGAACAGAAATTGCGCGGCGGTGGCGTGGCAGCAGCGGGAGGCCCCATTAGCTAAAGTGGTACCTCTGGTTAAGAACAGTTTCAGGTTAAGAACGGACCTCCAGAACGAATTAAGTTCTTAACCCGAGGGACCACTGTATTTACAGGTGATGGCCATTTCATGTGGGGGCTCCATTCCCATCCCCCACACATGTTGGCAGAGCACGCATCAGTGCCCCCCCGCTGTCCATTCCACCCACCTCCATTCCACCCCTGTTCTTACCCTCTTCTGGGTCCAGGAGGCCTGCACATCAGTGATCACACATCAACTGGACACACCTAAAATGGTTGCCACCTGCATTTATAAAAGTATGGCCCATGGGTCTGGCTCAGTATAAGGTTCCTATGCTCCCAGCAGGGTGGTTAAAGTGTAGCACAGGAACCACATGTAGTGGCTACAGAGAAATTCCCACATGGACAAACAGCTAGCCCACCCCCTCCCTCCATCCACATCCTCATACAGCATATTTCTCATTGTTGTGCCATGAAAGGAAGAGTAGTTAGATAATGTGGAACACAAGACCATCAAAGAACATACCGTAGTTAAGAGCCACAACCATTTTTTCTTTAACCCCTGGTTATTGCCATTTTAACTGGTGCCACTGTTTGGGTGCTTTTCTTTAAATACAAAAAACCAAAATCCCCAACATTTTCTTTTCTGAAGATGAATTCCTACAGTGTTGTCTTGTTCTTGCCCCCTTAACAGATGCTAGTGTCCCCAAACATATTGTTTCCTGTTCTTGCCCTGTTCTTTTCTCAGCTCACTAATAGTTTATCACCCAGCCAGTATTTTCTTGAATTCCTTGCACACTAAGATCTGCAGACAACACCAAAATCTGACTATTTGCTAAGCTCTCCCTTCCAGCAAACAGAGTATTAACTCAGTCAGTAATTTATACCAGCAGACACAGTGCTGCCAACACTCTGCTTTTTTAAACACTGTTTCTTAAAGTACTGGTAAGGATGCATCCATTCATGCGGCTGGCTGCTGAAAACACTCGGGAACAATATCTAGAGTGATGGTGCAGTAAAATAAAAAGTGAGCTTCCCAGTCAAAACAGTGCAGCTGAGAGGTATTTGCATCACACTCACCTTCCACACTGCAGTGATGCACTGATTCATTAGTAATAGATCTTTCCACCCCATTCAGTGAGATGACGGGAAACCTGATATGTACTTCCTGCTTGTGGGCATCTTTCCTGATATTGCTGTGGGGAGGATGAGAGTATATTATGGGGAATGCAGAAAAATGCATATACTACTGCTTAGAGTTAGACCAGGGGTCAGCAAACATTTTCAGCAGGGGGCCAGTCCACTGTCCCTCAGACCTTGTGGGGGGCCGGACTATATTTTGGAAAATAAAAATAAAAATGAATGGATTCCTGTGCCCCACAAATAACCCAGAGATACATTTTAAATACTGTAAAAGCACACATTCTGCTCATGTAAAAACACCAGGCAGGCCCCACAAATAACCCAGAGATGCATTTTAAATAAAAGGACACATTCTACACATTTAAAAACACACTGATTCCCGGACAGTCCGCGGGCCGGATTGAGAAGGCAATTGGGCCGGATCCAGCCCCTGGGCCTTAGTTTGCCTACCCATGAGTTAGACCAACCTTCCCCAATCTGATGCCTCCTTTGGACTATAACCCCCATCAGACCCAACCAACATGGCCAGTGGTCAGGGATAATGGAAACAGTAGCACCAGATTGTGGAAGACTGGCTTAGGTAGATGAAGCATTCATGATTTCACATTGATAAGCGCATCTTCATGGAAAGAAAAACATGGTAAGTTATTCTAGAGAGCCACTTTCTCCTAAAATGTTCCAATCTCAGGCAGTGATGAAAGTACACAATGGAGAAAACCTGTCCCAATCCAGAGCCCTCAAACTTAAGCTTTATACAAAAAATATTCTCTAGCTATGTGTGATAGTGATTCTCACTTCTCCTCTATGGATGGGAAGTCGGAGATGCTCTTGCAAGCTCCATAACCTCCAGCAAGAGCTTCAGCCCATGCTCTGTATGCAGAGAGTATTGGCATTTCTAGTAAAAAAAAAAAAGATCATGTGATGGGAAAGACCTTTGCTTGAGACTCTGGAGAGCACTGGTCAGTGCTAGGCTAGATGTACCTGGCATGAGGAACCTCTAAAAAGGGGTTCAGATGAGGCATTGCTGTCCCTGTGGAAATAGCCATTGTGGAACATTCTCTCCCCTCTTTGCTCACCATCTACCTGTTCAGGAGGGCAATGGAGATGAATGTATCAGCAGTACAGATTAATTGCAAGCCCTCTTTATTAAGGAATTTGTTAATCTGGGAAATGGATCCTTACCGAAAGAGACAGCAGGGGAAGAGTAATAAATTGCATCCTTGTCACTTGTAAACAGCCTTCCCCATCCTAAACAGCTGGCCTGGGGACAAAATGCAAGCATTGGGTGTGTGAAGTCCTTCCCGTCTGCCGCATTTCCAGCAATTTGACTTGTTTGGGCCCGAACGTGTCACTCTTTGGAAGTCACCATCACACCTCCCTTGGCTTTCCGGGATAGCTTGAGGTTGCGTCATCACCACCGAAGGCACCTTCCTTGAAGAGCCCCCTCAAGAATGCTGGCTGGTTCCTTCTCTCCTCACCCTGCACACCCTCAGCGGAAAGAAAGAAGGGCTGATGACAGCCTGTTGAGTGACTTGTTTGCAAGAGATGAAGTGATAGCAAGCACAGCCTCTGATGCATATGACTCCTCTCAACGCTAGTTCCTTATGCATAAGGAAAAAGCAAACAGATAAGAAAGTTCAGAGGAACTTGAGGGTTCAGGAAGACTTGCCTGACATCACACGTGCGCAAACAAGCTTTGGAAACCACACAACTTATCCGTATAAAAATAATGCTACTATTTGCCTTTTTTATGGAGCCATCAGTTCTTAATCTACCATGGACCTACCTCATCCAACCACCTGAATAACTCAAGTTCAGAGGGCCTTTTATCTAGCTTTATTTACCATTTTGTTTCCTAGTGCAGGGGTGGGGATACCAGTTGGACTCAAGCGCCCATCAGCTCCAGGCAGCATAGCCAATGGTCAGAAATGATGGGCAAGTCCCAACATTCAAGCAGCATGGGGGGAGGCACATTTTCTCTACCCCAGCCCTGCGGATTTAGACTAGACATGAGATTGACCAGGGCATTTTTGGTTCACTAGCAAGCAGAACTGAAGCAAATGCAGAGAAAAAGATTTGAATTGTTGCATGGGAATCATGCAGGTCAAACGTTTATCAAAAAATGATGGGTAAGGTGTTGGATGACTCCCTTTTCAAAACTGTCAATCTTCCTAAGGTGCTTTAATGGGTCATCATGTCAGCCTTCCCTCAACCTGGTGCCCTCCACATGCTCTGTACTACAACTCCCATCAGCCCCAGAATGGGGTTCTGTGCCCAAAGCAAAGTTGCAGCAATCACAATGATTCTGAGTTCAAAGTCAACAGGGTTGTTTTTTTAAGAAGGATATTCATGAACTTTCAAGATCCAGGAAACGTTCCATTTCAGCACTCAGCAGCACTAAAATTTCCAAAAGGTAAAGGTAAAGGGACCCCTGACAATTAAGTCCAGTCAAGACGACTCTGGGGTTGTGGCGCTCATCTCACTTTACTGGCCGAGGGAGCCGGCGTTTGTCCGCAGACAGTTTTTCCGGGTCATGTGGCCAGCAGGACTAAGCTGATTCTGGTGAACCAGAGCAGCGCACGGAAATGCCGTTTTCCTTCCTGCCGGAGTGGTACCTATTTATCTACTTGCACTTTGACTTGCTTTCAAACTGCTAGGTTGGCAGGAGCTGGGACCGAACAATGGGAGCTCACCCCGTCGCAGGGATTCGAACCGCCAGCCTTTTGATTGGCAAGCCCAAACGGCACAGTGGTTTAACCCACAGCGCCACCTGCATCCCATTTCCAAACCCTTCCATAAATCACAACAGAGGTTTGATTTGTTCCCATTTCAAAAAGATCTTCTTGATTGGCTTTTTATTACAAAGACATGGTGATAATAGCAGTTCTGTGAGAAGCAAGTTGACTTCCAGGACCTTTTATAGGAGGAATGGGAAATACTTTGTGGTTTTCCACTTGTTTTTGGACTCCAACTCCCATCATCCCTTACCATTGGTTATGCTGGCTGGGGCTGAAGAGAGTTGTGAGTACATAAGCTCTAGAAGGCCACAAGTTCCCACCATTGCTATCTTACAGTATGAGGATCATCTACGTACCTGGATCTAAAAGGAAGAGAAGGGTGGCTTGATCTGGCAAGCAGGCAGTGTCTGGTGATGTTTCCCCTAACTCTTTGGCTTCCATATCCCCTACAGATCCTACAGTGAGAAAGTGGGATAGTAAAGATCTGAGGACCACATGTTTGATAATGAAAACTAGTGAGAGTACAGTGGCCATTGTAGACTTGGAAATGCTTTGCTTCTTGGAGGCCTGACATTTATTGCCTTTTCTTAATTTGTTCTTAATGTGCCAGCAGTGAACACTTGTGATATATACACAGCACACTCATGAAAAACAAAGGCAAGTATCCAATGCTGATTCTGCACAGGGTATACTCGTTAAAGTTAATAGACATGACTTGGATTCATACATTTCAATGGGTCGATTCTGAATGGAAGTTAGCTGGATACATACAACGCAAGAGTGGTGAGATACATACTACACCAGGGTATCAACATTATTTCAGTGGTTGGTTCATTTCATGTTTGTTTGTTTGCTTTATTTCAAATGTTCATATCCTGCCTTTCATCAGTATTAATTCCAAGGCCTACACTTATCTCAAACAGTTGCAGTAGCAGCTACACGATACTAGTAGCAGCAGCTGTGGCTGTTGATATGCTAGGAGTCCTCTCAGCTGTCTTTCTCAACCTTTTAAAACTATCTTCAAAAACTTAGTCTGGAAAATTTACAGACCACTTCATCTCTGTTTATAGGGGATGTGAATCAGCAAAATAAATAAAGAAAGAAATAAAAATCAACAGATCATACCATATAGAAATGGGGTTCCCTAACTAATGAACCTCAGACAGGCACTCTAAATATGGAATCGTAGGGTAGAACTTCATTATTTTTAGCTTAGTCAGCACATTACATTATATCCAAGAAACATATAATTAAAATATCCATTTATGGTGCATTCAGAAAGAGGGGAGGGCAAATTACACCCTTGAGATTACATGGGGGCAAGCACTTAGATCTTGCATTTTTTGCAAGCCGTACATTCCCCACCCTTTGAGGGGGGGAAATGACTTAGTTGAATTAAAGCAGTGGGCTAATTTGTGTAAATCCAAGGGTATTTTCTTATATTTGGGTTGTTAATTGGATTGCTTTTCAACATCAGTGAACCACAACTTACTTATAGCTTTCACAGCAGCCTCGAACAAAAATGAAACCATCAGATGGCCCTCTCCAAAGAACTGAAAAGGTGCCCTTTCACATATCCTAATACTGTGGTACAGTATATCAATGGAGAGAGGGGGGGGGGAATATCCCCACATGTTTCCACAAGCAGAGGGCTACCAAACACAGAATCGGCTTGCCAAGCTAAAAAGTGAAAAAGGCAAGATGTTTTATTAGACACCACCCTCTGGATGAAAGAGCGTCATTACATCAGCAGCATCAGGAAAAGAATCAACTGCTAAATCCTGGAAAATTGAGAGGAAAATAAAGGAAAATAAACCATAAGAAAGAAACTCATCATGAAGCCTTTAAGATGCAGCAGCACAGAGATACCTGCCCCCCAAATCGAATAGGCCCTCAATTGTAGTCTTAAACCAAGTCAGCTGAATGAATGGTGCAAACAGATAACTATCAGATTTGGTCCCATCCAAATCATACACAGCTTCCCCCAAGGAATCCTGTGAACTACAGTCTACTCCTCGCAGAGCGACAATTCCCAGCACCCTTTAACAAACTACAATTTCCAGGATTCTTTGGGGGAAAGCCAAGTGCTTTAAATGTATGGTATGGAAGGAGAAGCCTCTCATACTATTAGTGTGACACTGAATTCCATTCCCAGTGTCTACATAGAATAGAATCAAGCTGTTCTCCAGCCTGCAGGTGACAATTTTGTATGTTTAAATGCTCCCCCCATGGAGGGAGAACTCTTCCTTTATGCAGGAAAAAACACACACGCAAGGAGACGTTTGTCAGGGGAAAGGGGGGAAACCATACTCATTTTCAACATGGAAGGAGTTTTATTTTCCCATAAGGCGACATTCATCCATGCAAGTTCCCCACTTCCCCTGAAACCTAAAGAGGTATAGTCTAAAAATAGCTTTCTGCATTCTGCTAAATGTGTAAACTGGGTCTAAGTTCAACACTGCCTCTAACAGTCTGCACTTAAGCAAAACAATTTATTTGGCTGACCACTGGCTCCAAGCTGGCGGAAATGAATGATGCATACTGGGCAGAGGGAGAAATGATAGTTGGGATTGGCATCTTAGATTTATTCCCATCTTTCCTAACATTTCCCTTGAATAAATAAGAGACAGATTGAAGATAAATGGAATAAGTTACGGCGAAAGTCCAAAAAGAGACAAATGTCGACTCAGCACACACTTTGGGAATGGCAATGTTATTTTTCTCTCTGTATAAATGCTGGCTTTCTCAGAGATACACCAGTGAATGTTGTTGGCGTTTGACAGTTATCCACAAAGCAGATAGGTGTCACAAACCTAGCACTGCTATGTTAAGCATCACCAGGGAATATCACCAGCATAAGCTCAGGTAGGTAGCCGTGTTGGTCTGACGCAGTCGAAATAAATAAATTTCGAGCAAGATAAGCTGAATTGTTAACAATTGTCAGCAATTTCTGGGAAAGTATGACCCAGCAATCTATGCATGCAGGACCCCACAACTCATCTTAATGCCAAAGTTCGCTGGTGAACCCCTAGACAATTTCTTCAAAATGGGATTATTAGATGTTTTCTAGAGATTTGATTGCTTGATTAATGAGAGGCTGTTTAAATTGTTTTGGCTGTTTTAAATAATAGCAGATAGGCATCAAGTACTGTGCCCTCTGGCCCATCATTTGAAAGATCTAATAATAATAATAATAATAATAATAATAATAATACAGTCATACCTCGGGTTAAATATGCTTCAAGTTGAGCGCATTCGAGTTGGGCTCCTCGGCAACCCGGAAGTAACGGAGCACATTACTTTCATGTTTCGCCGCTTGCACATGCGCAGACGCTCAAAATGACATCATGTGCATGTGCAGAAGTGGCAAAAAGTGACGTACGCATGTGAAGACGTGCCATCGCTAGTTACGTTTACCTCTAGATGTGAACGGGGCTCCGGGACGGATCCCGTTCACATCTAGAAGTACCACTGTAATAATAATAACTGTATTATTTATACGCCACCCATCTGGCTGGGTTTCCTATTGGCAGATTTCAGGGACAGCCTTTTCTACTGTGCCCCTGTCTATGTGATCTGAAAACATTGCCAAATTTGCATGCGGGTTCAATCCCCAACATCTCCTGTTTGATCTGGGAATATTCCCTGCCTGAAACCATGATGAGCCCCTGACTGGGCAATGTCTGAGTGAGTTGAACCAAGGGTCTGATTCAGTATAAGGAAGCTTCCTGTTTTCCCATATGATCCCACCCAGCAACATAATTTTTTCTGGATGCCTTGCGATAAATAAATTTAAAACAAAATCCAAAGTAAAACATAGAAGGATTAAAAGGCATTTGGACTCTTCCTAAGATGTGTTGCGTTTGTTTTACTTTATTATTTAAAGCATTTCATTGTTGTAAGCTTGTAATTCTTTTCTAAATATTGTAAACAGGGATATAAAGAATTAAAATATGATACATACATACATACATACATACATACATCTTCTAAATAAATAAAAATAATGGAATTCACCAGAGACTGTCAACAGTTACCTCTCCTATGAGGATGTGTATTGCCCCTAGCTGGAGAAAATAGAACATTCCATTGATTAGGGAATGGTTACTAAATGTGGCAGGTATGGACAAGTTTAACGATGTTGTTAAAGTTTAGGGCAAACAGACAGTTGACAAATGTTCTAGAAGAAAAATTGAAACCTTAATTGGAAGGCAGAGAAAATAAAGTTAACCCTATTATTCTCTCAGCAAGGATGGTATAAGGGTGAGTTGGAAGGTATTTATGATGCCCCATGTAAATAATATTTGGAGTTACATTAGGCAACAGTACTTTCCCTTTTTCATCTTCTGTGGATATTTTAATACAAATGGGAAACTACAAAGGAAACTTGCTGAATTGGGTCCACAGTACTGAAAGGCTTATCCTTGGAAATGGATACTTTCTAGAAGTGCGATAAGATCCCACTGGATGTTGCCCTGTACAATGTGTGTGGATTAAGTCCTCAGACCATCTGCAATCTATTGCCACCTGCATCCTTTTCCATAGGGCAAAATACGTGCCTCTCATAGCCAAAGAACTGAAGTATGATGCATATATAAGCTGTAAAGTGCAGTATATCCTATGTTGTTGTTGTTTAGTCATTTAGTCGTGTCCGACTCTTCGTGACCCCACAGACCAGAGCACGCCAGGCACTCCTGTTTTCCACTACCTCCCGCAGTTTGGTCAAACTCATGCTGGTAGCTTCGAGAACACTATCCAACCATCTCGTCCTCTGTCATCCCCTTCTCCTTGTGGCATCCATCTTTCCCAACATCAGGGACTTTTCCAGGGAGTCTTCTCTTCTCATGAGGTGGCCAAAGTATTGGAGCCTCAGCTTCAGGATCTGTCCTTCCAGTGAGCACTCAGGGCTGATTTCCTTCAGAATGGAGAGGTTTGATCTTCTTGCAGTCCATGGGACTCTCAAGAGTCTCCTCCAGCACCATAATTCAAAAGCATCAATTCTTCGGCGACCAGCCTTCTTTATGGTCCAGCTTTCACTTCCATACATCACTACTGGGAAAACCATAGCTTTTACTATACGGATCTTTGTTGGCAAGGTGATGTCTCTGCTTTTTAAGATGCTGTCTAGGTTTGTCATTGCTATATCCTATAGACATACATATTCACCCCCCTGGTTGTTTTTTTGCCTTGCTTTTATCCATGAGGGATCACTTTACAGCCCATTTCAATCCACCTTCTTTAATCAGAAATAAGTGCAACTGATTTCCACGAGATTTGCTTGCCTAGTAAGAATGCACAGAATTGTAACATATTCCAGACTAGCCCAGACACAAAGCAAGAAAGAGTACCTAGCATGAGCAGGTGAAGTCAGCCACAACACAATTAGCGAACAGCACAAACAGGACTCAAAATCTACCCAAAGCAGATGGCTCTGGGTCACAAAGCAAGCCAAGCCTCAGATCAAGTGAACCCATGGCAGCCAATTTAATGATTCTGTCTTGTGATTACCGTAATTCTTGTACCTTTATCAATTCATGAGCCCTCCCCAGCTAAAAAACAAAACAAAAACCATTTGTTACTCCTCAAATAAAAGGACAAGTCATCCACTTTCTCCCTTCCCTACTGCTCTCCTTCCTTCTATTTAGGGATGGGTGAACCTGTCGATTTTGTTTTCTCTGTTCTCATTTTTCCACATATTTGTGTGTGTGTGTGTGTGTGTGTGTTTCAAAAGTCCTAATGAAGAGTCACCCGCATTTTAGTGTGAATTTATTCTACTATACACATTTTAAACGCAGTTTTGTCCAATCCACACATTTTTTTTTGCAAAACATTTTCCTCTATTATAATATATTTTTCTATGCTATTTTCACTAATAAGTGTATGTTTTAAGCACACTGGGCCCTGTTATATGCATATATATATATATATATATATATATATATATATATATATTACTTGGCTGGAGAACTGCGCTGCAAAATTCAGAAAAATGCAAAATTCAATGAATGACTGCGTTCAGGCAGGCAGGAGACTCTCCACCATGTGGCTCAGTTCCTTCCTTTGCCACCAGTAAGCACAGTCCTGCTTCTCCCTCCCCTACCAACCAATTGGAAGGAAAGAAGAAGAGGCAGAGCAGCACAACCACAAATGTGGGTAGGCAGGGGGAAAGGTATGTTCGGGAACTTCCTCACCCCCATATTGCAGCTAAGCTGCACTGAGTGAAACCTATCAGTGAGGGACTTGACTGTCTAGAGCAGTGTTTCCCAACCTTGGGCCTCCAGCTGTTTTTGAACTACAATTCCCATCATCCCTGACCACTGGTCTTGCTAGCTAGGGATGATGGGAGTTGTAGTCCAAAAACAGCTGGAGGCCCAAGGTTGGGAAACACTGGTCTAGAGATCTGGGTGGGCAAGTGGTATCACCTCTGTGTGGGGTCCCAGTCCCCAGCAGCTTTTCAGAAACTGGTACAACAGGTTCAGGTGTATAGCACCTCTTGGAAGCCAGCTGTTTTTCCATCACAGTGTACAACGTACGTACATCAGACATTTTAGGAGCCCTGGGTGAGACATCAAAATAGAAGCTCCTCCAGCTCCATGCTGGAGCAATTCAGTCTCTGGTCGCTTCCCAGCCCCCACGCATCCAGGTCAGATCCCATCGAGGATACATTCACACACAGTCCCATCAGTCATCCCTTTCAGGCTGGAGTCACCAGATAGCATTCTCCCTCTGTGCTTCTCTACAGTTCCTGAGCCTGGACTCCACATCATCACAGATGATTCCGCTCTCACACACATCCCATTTCCAGCTTTGAAGCCACTCAACTCCTTCTCCCACCTCTATGCAGTACTATTTTTCTAGGAAAGGAGGTACTGGAACTCACCACGACTGCCTCGCTTGTTCTCTTACAATGGCAATGGTGCCCACCTGAGAGGTGCCAGAACTGAGTTCCAGTGAGTTCTGGCTAGGGGAAAAACCCTGTTTCTGCTGTCGATCCATTCCTTGCCTCCCTGTAACCTAGACAGTATCCTAAAAAGCAGAGACATCACCTTGCCAACAAAGGTCCGTATAGTTAAAGCTATGGTTTTCCCAGTAGTGATGTATGGAAAGTGAGAGCTGGACCATAAAGAAGTCTCATCGCCAAAGAATCGATGCTTTTGAATTATGGTGCTGGAGGAGACTCTTGAGAGTCCCATGGACTGCAAGAAGATCAAACCTCTCCATTCTGAAGGAAATCAGCCCTGAGTGCTCACTGGAAGGACAGATCCTGAAGCTGAGGCTCCAATACTTTGGCCACCTCATGAGAAGAGAAGACGCCCTGGAAAAGACCCTGATGCTGGGAAAGATTGAGGGCACAAGGAGAAGGGGAAGCTACCAGCATGAGTTTGACCAAACTGTGGGAGGCAGTGGAAGACAGGAGTGCCTGGCGTGCTCTGGTCCATGGGGTCATGAAGAGTCGGACACGACTAAACGTCTAAACAACAACAACATTGGTAGAGTGCTAGAGCATCGGCCTTGCATGCAGGAGGCCTCAAGTTCAATCCCCAGCAACTCCAGGTAGAACTGGGAAAAGGTCCCTAGATGAAAACCCTGGAGAATGACTGCCAGTCAGCACAGACCACACTGATCTAGATGGAGTCTGCATATAGACATTGTGCCTTTTCATCCCATGAATTTGTGTAACCCCCTTTTTAAATCCATTGAAGGTGGCGCAGCTCACCAGACAGGGAAAGCGACTAACTCATGACTCAGGAAAGCATTGCTGCCTGCTCAGGACTGTACTAAAAAAAAAAAAAAAAAAGAGGGGTTGCCAAACATCTGGCAGGCTGCAGCTTATGGGGCTGCATTGAGTTGCTGGGTCCTAAGTTGTGCAAGCGTTACCCAGATCACCCAGCGATGTGGCTAGCCCTATGGAATGAATTACTCTCTCCCCCCTGTGCTCCAATTTCCCCTCTCTCAACCCAACATGGCCTCCACCGACAGAGCCCTTCTGTCCCTCTTTATTATAATAACAGGATTATAATATTAACAAGTCTGTTTATTTCACTCAGTAATTAATAAGGAAAAGGCAGACGAACAACTTGCCTGCCTGTTGCTAATTAATGCAGTGTTACGAGGATGGCATTGACACGGTGGGGAGCCCGGGCGCCTGTGATGTTTAATGAATGTTATGCAACCCTTAGTGTTATTTAATTTAATAGGAGAATTAATATTGGGATGGAAAGAAATTGCCTCTGCTCTGCAGATGGGGAGAGGGATGCCACATTCATCTTGCTTTATTCAAAGCATCAGCCCACTGAGCGAACCTCTTAAAGGCTATTTGATTACACAGTAATGGGCATATTTGGCCTCGGTGGCAGTAGGCAGGAGCAAAGGCCTGGGCACCTTTGATAGCAGAACAAATGAAATACACACGTAACCCTTCACCCAGTGCAATCCGCTGATAAAGTTCCCCGGTCTTAATTCGATCTGTAAAGATTAGTCCGGCAATAAAAGGTATTGCAAGGCTGATGTCCATGGAGTCTCCCAGGGCATTTGACAAATGGCTTTATGACAGTAATAGGAGAATTAGAATGCGACATTAAAAATCCACGCTGTTTAGTCGAGCTAAACTTCACCAAAAGAACAGCGGCGGCATTGCAGGACTGCTCATCCTCTTCCTCCTTGGACGTTGCAGTGAAGCTACACAGACGCTTGCCGTGGCCTCTTTTAACGGGTACGCGAGGCTGGCGTGCCAATAAATAACCAGGATTTATAAAACACTTGGCTGCCTATTTATTTATTTAGCATTGCTGTTATCGCTGTTTGCTCAGCTCCTGTGGCCTGGCACTGAGACACTGCATCTCCATACACAAAGCCAAGAGGTTTTACGGCATGCTAAATAGGTGTTCTATTGCGCCGCATATTATCCTAAGTGATGCTTGTTATTGGATGATTGTATCATTTCCACTGCCTCATCATCACTCCAGAGCATTTATATAGTAATGGTTTGACTACTCTCAGATGATATTATCTACCAAATGACTCTATTTACACCCTCGGCAGTCTGTCGCTAAACTAACTGCCCTGGGATGCAGTCGGTGTTGTTGGTCTCACAGCAGAATTGGGTGGGATAGCCCATCAGTTGGGGTTTATGCACCAATGGAATTGGGACCAGGTTTTTTGGAGGAATCCATCTGCACCGCTGTGTGAGGTGGCATCAAGATGTTGAGAAGCGCAAAGAAAGGCAGGAAGGTAATACCTCTAGCGCTTACACTACATCCATTCATGGCAGTACCTCACACTGCTTAGTATCAATGGACCAATTCTTTCATGCGCTCAGATGAATTCTCATGACTTGGGCACATGACTCTGAATGACTCAAAGCTGAATCTGTTCTAAAGGGTCCCCCAAGCCCCCAGAACAGATTTAGGGAGGGTGTGGTCCAGGAAGTCCCATTGCACAATTACAAATCCTTGCGCTGACAGAACGACTTAGTTGGATACCTCCCTTACTTTATAATCTACCTTGGGCTTCGTGAGAGATGGGAGACAGAATATAAATGTAAGGAAAATAAATAACAATCTCAAGTGTAGAAAGCACAAAGTGATGTTGATGCAGTACTGTCAATTGTGAATGGTGCTCATAGTCATATACAGTGGTACCTCAGGTTATGAATGAGATAGGTTCTGGAGGCCTGGCTGTATCCCGAAGATTTCGTAACTGGAGGACAGCTACTGCGCATGCACAAAGTGGGCAGAGTGCTTCTGCACACGTGCGAGCGGCATACCCACTTTCGGGTTTGCCGAGTTCGCAACCTGAAGATTACATTACCCGAAGGTAACATAACCTGAGGGTCCACAGTATAATAAACAACTCGATTTTCCTGCATTAAGCATGGTAAAGGTAAAGGGACCCCTGACCATTAGGTCCAGTTGTGGCCGACTCTGGGGTTGCAGCACTCATCTCGCTTTACTGGCCGAGGGAGCCGGTGTACAGTTTCCAGGTCATGTGGCCAGCATAACTAAGTCGCTTCTGGTGAACCAGAGCAGTGCACGGAAACGCCGTTTACCTTCTCGCTGGAGCAGTACCTATTTATCTACTTGCCCTTTGATGTGCTTTCAAACTGCTAGGTTGGCAGGAGCAGGGACCGAGCAACGGGAGCTCACCCCGTCATGGGGATTCGAACCGCCGACCTTTTGATCGGCAAGTTCTAGGCTCTGTGGTTGAACCACAGTGCCAACCGCATCCCTATTAAGCATGGTAAAGGTAAAGGTAAAGGTACCCCTGCCCGTACGGGCCAGTCTTGACAGACTCTGGGGTTGTGCGCCCATCTCACTCAAGAGGCCGGGGGCCAGCGCTGTCCGCAGACACTTCCGGGTCACGTGGCCAGCGTGACATCGCTGCTCTGGCGAGCCAGAGCCGCACACGGAAACGCCGTTTACCTTCCCTCTGGTAAGCGGTCCCTATTTATCTACTTGCACCCGGAGGTGCTTTCGAACTGCTAGGTTGGCAGGCGCTGGGACCGAGCAACGGGAGCGCACCCCGCCGCGGGGATTCGAACCGCCGACCTTTCGATCGGCAAGCCCTAGGTGCTGAGGCTTTTACCCACAGCGCCACCCGCGTCCCTTATTAAGCATGGTAGGGGAGACCAAAAAGGAACAGGCTTCCATTTCCATGTTTGCTACCAGGAAAAGGGGCTGTACTTGATGATGATGCTTTTTGCAGAGCTTCTCCGAGATCTGGTGTTTAATATTAAGGACTATCAAAAAAACCGGCAGAGAGGAATCGAGAGAGAATTAAGAGCCTCAGACGTGAGATCTCCAGGCTGATAGTAGACTAAGACTGATGGACATTTGTTGGGGACTGAAACCGGGAAAGGGGGGGTAGAGTTTTGGGAATCCAAAGGGTACATAAGTACAATCTGTTTTGTTTTTACTTTGTTTTGTTATTTGTATGAAAATTGAGGAATTCGTGGAAGGGAATTTGGGTCGACTTTAGAAAAAAGTTTTAAGAATGAGTACTGATGTATAAGTATTGATGTTTAAGTCTGGATAAGGCAAAATTGGTTTTTTAAAATGAGCTAAATAGAAATAGGTCAAAAATTAGGATAAGGACTTGCTGAACTAACAATTTGCATTAGAATACAAGAAGGGGAGGTGTGGGGAAGTCAGGGAAATATGTTATTGAAAAATAAGGATTGTGAACTTTATGTGTTTTTAAACTTTCTTGTTTTTTCTTTTTTGATTTTTTTTAATGTATTAAATTTGAAAATTTCAATAAATATCTTTTTTTAAAAAAGATGATGATGCTTTTTGCATCTGAATTTATAAAATATTATTTGCACGCCACCCCAATCTTTGAGCAGTGCGAGATTCTAGGGGTTCCTGGCACTCACCCAAGGTTCATGTTTCCTTTTGGGAATGAGGCACAGCGGAGACTTTGGCGTCCTTGTGATGTGTTTATTTACACATATATAAAACCTGAACTTATGACAGAGCAGTTCACTGCATTAACACCCCAAGAGCGGCTTGTTTCTCCCATAGTTGCTGCCTTTGATTCTGCATCAAACATTGTGTTCTGCCTCTCTGACTTTTCCGTCTGCAGTTTTTTCAACTCTAAGCTCTGGCTTCCTCCTTCTCACTACCTGCAAGCTAGAGGAGGGACTCCACCCATTTGCATTTTGGCACAGAACCCCTTCTCCTAATGGCTTATCCCCTTTCCTTTGTTTTTGTAATGGCCCTTCACCCAGGCCATTGAAATGAGAAATACCTGATGAGGAAACTAGCCTGGCTTGTATTTTAACACTTGCTAGGGTTATAGGAGGTTCTTCTTGGGAGAAAAGCAGTGACAAACCTAGACAGCATCTTAAAAAGCAGAGACATCACCTTGCCAACAAAAGTCCGTCTAGTTAAAGCTATGGTTTTCCCAGTAGTGATGTATGGAAGTGAGAAATGGACCATAAAGAAGGCTGATCGCCAAAGAATTGATGCTTTTGAATTATGGTGCTGGAGGAGACTCTTGAGAGTCCCATGGACTGCAAGAAGATCAAACCTCTCCATTCTGAAGGAAATCAGCCCTGAGTGCTCACTGGAAGGACAGATCCTGAAGCTGAGGCTCCAATACTTTGGCCACCTCATGAGAAGAGAAGACTCCTTGGAAAAGACCCTGATGTTGGGAAAGATTGAGGGCACAAGGAGAAGGGGATGACAGAGGACGAGATGGTGGGACAGTGTTCTCGAAGCTACCAGCATGAGTTTGACTAAACTGTGGGAGGCAGTGGAAGTCAGGAGTGCCTGGCGTGCTCTGGTCCATGGGGTCACAAAGAGTTGGACATGACTAAACGACTAAACAACAACAACAGGATTATAGGGATTAGAAGTCTGGCAACCACAACCTCATAAAAATAATTATAAAATGACCATGGTAGTTGATTCCTTAAGGGCTACTAATAGCTAACCTGGCTAGTTGTTACCAAAGTCTAGGCTAGTAAGCTGTTCCATATTTCAAGAAACAGTTCCTTGTTTAGCGTTAATGTTTCATATTACTAAATAAGGAGCCATTTGTTGAAATAAGGAACAGGTGGAAAGCCTATCTAAACCTCACTATGGAAGGTACCTAAAGCTACAATTAAGTGACAGGTGGGAGAAGGTGGTGAAACTGGTTTGCTCATTGGGAGTAAAAGGAGATATGTGTCTCCCAGGAGAACTGCAAAAGAAAGTTATGGGGAGAAAGCAATTCTACATTTTTTGCAGCCAAGTAGGCAGAAGAGATGTATTGCTACCATCCTGGGAATAGCACTGTCCCTTTGTGTGTCTTCTTGCCCACTACCTATTTGAATTGTACGTTTGAAAATAAACCAATATTTCTAAGCACCATCAATAACCAACATCCTCTCCTCCGATGGAAATTCACCTTGCTTTAGGTGATTGGCAGGCTTGGGCAAAGTGGCCAGGTGGGTCTAGTTACACCATCAGGCTTGCAATTCCTCACCTCCTGCTTTAGACAGTTTCTATAGTAGGTTGCTATTGGTTCCATTGTACAGGCTGGGCAAACTGAGGCTGAAAGCATATGCCATGCCCACTGTTGGCTGCCTTAAAGTGGCATGCAGTTCTGGTTCTTCATAAAACACGAACCCTTCCCATTAGTACCTACTCCCTTTTTTTCAGGAACATTTCCAGTAGTATTGGAAAACCCTTCTTTTTTGCATTTTTACCCTCAGTACCCCTTGAAAAAATATATCCAGTTACTTGTTCTAAAACATGCATAGACACACAGAGACAGTTTGCCTCCCTTTAGCGTTCTGGCAGCAGATTGCTTTAGCCTATCTGTGAAGCCAAACACATCTTTGAGCTTGATGACAGAAGTCAACTAGGCTCAGAGCACTGCAGACACTGAGTACAATACAGACAAAAATCAGATATATGGAACAGGGAGTAGCATTACTCCTCTCAAGCGCCAGTGGAGGCCTTTGTAGCAAGCCATTTGCAAGCTGTGGTTATAGTTTTGCCCATTAGTAGGGGGGGGGGTTAAGGGCTGCTGAAGCATTCATTACTGAAATCCTGAGCCTGCAATGGACCAAGGATCCCTCCTGACCTTTCTATCATGCTAGATACAATTGAGTTAGTGCTGAATTTTGATTTAATTCCAGGAATGGAGTTATAATTCGCTTATAGCAGACATTTTCCTGAAAATACATGCATCAGAACACTGCAGGAAGGTAGGGGCGATTGCACAAGCGATACTAACTTTGAGAAAGACATTAACAAACAGCACCCACCCCCCTTTAGAGATTCTACTCTGCAATAGTTGCAATTTGTTCCTGAATTATGCAAGACGAGGAAGAGGGTGGTTTATGGCCTCCAATTATGCCCCAGTATGCTTTACTTATGCTTCAGATAGCTCACAAGCTTTCGAGCCAGAGTAAAACCAATAGAGAAAGAGTTGCTGGAAAGTAACTGCATTACGTGGCACAAACCCACATGATTCTCACGTCCTACTCTCAACTCTTGACTCAAAACAGTTTCCTAAGGTTCTAAGCAGCAATATAAGAAACCTGCTAAACCTGTTTGCAGAGGCAAAAGTGGGAAGAGTGTGCATGCAGGACAAGAGTTGATTCCTCTTTTGAATTGTCTCCAGCTCTCCAAGAAGAATGAGAAGCAACTGTTTGGGTCTCTGCTCATTTTTGCCTGAATACTGGGAGTCCCACCTTTAACAGCAATCTTTGGTCTAGACTGCCAGGAAGATCTCCTATTGAAGCTGCCCAAGGAGACCGCATAGGGATGCGGGTGGCGCTGTGGGTAAAACCTCAGTGCCTAGGACTTGCCGATCGTATGGTCGGCGGTTCGAATCCCCGCGGCGGGGTGAGCTCCCATCTTTTCTTAATTGCTAATTCCCGTCTAACCACTACCACACTGGCTCACCACAAAGCCATCCAAAAAGATGGGAAACAAGGAAGCAGGCCAAAGAAGCCTGACTTCATTAGGACTGTCAAATGTCATGCTATCTACAGCCATAAATCAAAATTTGACTAGGCAATCACTCACATATGCCACATTTGAGAGTCAAAATGTTTTGAATGAGAATATGTGCAATTGCAATGGGGGTGAGGTCATTATGCCCATGTTAATTTATTTATCATGTGTTTAAATCCTACCCTTTCCTTCAAGGGGAAAATGAGCTTCATCATGACAGAGGGACACAAAAAGCAAACATGGATCCCATAAGAAAGGCAAGGGGGGAAGACCTCTAAAATTCCATCATTGGCAATACCTCCCAATGGAAATGTCACAAAATAGTGTGGCGCTTTAGATGTTACACAAAGCAGGAGGTGGGCAGACAAGGAGGGAATTAAGAACACAAAACCTAGGTTGGATGCTGTGGCCCCATCAACATAACATCCAGCTTAATTTTTTGTATTTTTATTTTCCCTCATTCCCTGCTTCATGTTCCATCCAGCTTGATGAAGAGTTCTGAAGAACTCAAATGTTTGTCACTATTTCGCAACATTTTTGTTGGTACAGTGGTGCCTCGGGTTACATACGCTTCAGGTAACAAACTCCACTAACCCAGAAATAGTACCTCGGGTTAAGAACTTTGCTTCAGAATGAGAACAGAAATTGTGCTCCGGCGGCGCGGTGGCAGTGGGAGGCCCCATTAGCTAAAGTGGTGCTTCTGGTTAAGAACAGTTTCAGGTTAAAAACGGACCTCCGGAATGAATTAAGTACTTAACCCGAGGTACCACTGTACCCATAAAGGTATGTGCCAACTTAGGATGGCTGTGGAAGGATTTTGAACCAACGCTCTCTTGGCTATATACCACAGTTTGCTGCGGTGTAAGCACAGTGATGAAGATCACAGACTGAACCACAACCCGTGCAGTCAAATCTTACTTCAGCTGTGAACTCCCTAGGGTGGTCTCAGAGAAGATCTTATTCCCTTAGGTCACACTCACATGGCTTCCCCAAAGAATCTTGGGAACTGTGGTTTTAAGGGTACTTGGAATTGTAGCTCTGTGAGGGGCAGACTGCAGTTCACAGGATTCATTATGGAAAGCCATGCGCTTCAAATGTGCAGTGTAGCTGTGACCTTAACCTTGCCCCCCATATCTGTCACAAGACCTACTCTACAGGGCTGTTGTAAGGATTATTACAAAGATAACTTAAGTGAAGTAGTTTGGATGCTAAAAAAAAAGCACTGGAATATTAAATGTTATTCAGATGATAATTTGCCAGTGGAAATGATATAAATGATAATGATTACGCCCCCTGCCATGAAATCCACTGCAGGTACTTTTTGCTAAAGCAATCAGGTAGTACCTAAGTAGAAAACCTTCTTCTCCATTTTGTATCTAGTTGCATCCAGCTCCCAGAATAGGCACATAAACCACACACTACTTTCCTTCCCTGCCAATAGTCTAAGAAGTTGTTGATCTCACTGGAACTGTTATGAGTCTGTGCCCACGTGCAAGCCATAAATTTGGTATTCTTTCTTGGAAATGCAAGGTGGTATATATGTACTCCTCCTCTGCTCTTCGTTTCCTGGACTGGGTTGACAGAATATCACTGGCATCTTGAATTAATAAAAGATTTCTTATGTTAGGGAAATTCTGTTTTCCTCGGTGAAATAACCCAGAAATGTAACCTATCATTTATAGGCTGGCCAGATGCAAAGCTGCAGACAGACTTAATGACAACATAAGCTATGCCTGCTGAAATTACTTCTTCGGCGGAATTGTTAAAGGGGCCAAAGTCACGCCCTCTTCTTTTACATCTGCCCCCCTATGCTAGATAAGACTCTTAGAAGGTGGTTAAAATGACCCCAAAATAAGCACTGGAGCACTAGAAGGAACACCTCCAGGATTAACTCACAAATGAATTTGATTAAAGGAATGCAGAATTCATTTGGTCAGTCTGCAGGTTGTTTTCTGATTTCAGATTTAATTCACTCCGGATTTTTAAACTGCTGTTTCTTTTTTTAAGTACGGTAAGTCTGAAAGACAAGGATTGTAAAGCACACTGTGCACTGCAAGTCACTATTTTTCTTGTTGTTCCTATTAAGTATCTGATTAGTTAGTTAATTAATTAATTGAGTTCATAGTATCAGATTAACAAACAAAAGCCATTCCATTCTATTTTGAGTCCAACGCAGCCAATCCCAATAATTCAAAGGTCATAATTAAGGACCTCCATCAGATATGTCGAAAACATACGAAGATTAAAAGACGTGTTTTGAAATAAGAGATTTCATATTTTTCTCACGGTCTGCCTACTTTGGTGTACATGAATTTATTTCTTTTATTATCGTGACCATCCCCTTAGAAAGCATGTGCCTTTGCAAGGTTTTTGGCAACAATATGCGCACAGATGGGAATGAAGAAACTGGCACACAAATGAAAATGTGCGCACACAGGTGAATTCACCATCCTACTTCAGAAACCATGCATATGCATAATCCCCGGCATGTGCACCGAACTACCATTCTGAATGGAGAAATGAATGCTGCTCACACAGGAATTCCATGCATGCGCATCAGAGCACGTGCCAAGCTCCAGATTTCCTTGTGACATATCCAGAAGTCTGTTTCACAAAGCTGCATTATCTTCTGAACACCTTATTTCACACACTGAATTAGCAAACATGCCAATCAGGCTGGCTGGAGAGGGAAAGGGTGCTCCAGAGCATGTACAGAATTTCTCAGGGTCAGCCCAACAAAGTATAGACAGCTGCCAGGGCCATCAGAATTGGAGGTGTCAGATGACTCTAGGAAATCCCGAAAGGCAGGGACACAAATGCCCTTGGCTCTAGAACCTCAGAACAGGGAGTCTATGCTTCACTTGCTCTGCTTTACCAGGTCCCAGCCTGTTCTCCTTGCAAATTCACGTAACAAAACATAAGAAGGGGTATACAGTGGTTACGTACTTAATTCGTTCCAGAGGTCCGTTCTTAACCTGAAACTGTTCTTAACCTGAAGCACCACTTTAGCTAATGGGGCCTCCTGCTGCTGCCGCGCCACTGGAGCACGATTTCTGTTCTCATCATGAAGCAAAGTTCTTACCCGAGGTACTATTTCTGGGTAAGTGGAGTCTGTAACCTGAAGCGTATGTAACCTGGAGCATATTTAACCCGAGGTGCCACTGTGTAATGGGACGCGGGTGGCGCTGTGGCTTAAACCACAGAGCCTAGGGCTTGCCGATCAGAAGGTTGGCGGTTCGAATCCCGCAACGGGGTGAGCTCCCGTTGCTCGGTCCCTGCTCCTGCCAACCTAGCAGTTCGAAAGCACATCAAAGTGCAAGTAAATAAATAGGTACCACTCCAGCGGGAAGGTAAACGGCGTTTCTGTGCGCTGCTCTGGTTCGCCAGAAGCGGCTTAGTCATGCTGGCCACATGACCCAGAAGCTGTACGCCGGCTCCCTCGGCCAATAAAGCAAGATGAGCACCGCAACCCCAGAGTCGGTCACGACTGGACCTAATGGTCAGGGGTCCCTTTACCTTTACCTTTACCACTGTATAATCAAGGGAAACCAAAAGCCAACTAGAAGGTTCCTTTGGCAGCAACACGGCAACAACATTTTAATCCTACATTTTAATTTAACATTTTAATCCCAAAGACCTCAAGACGGTGCACACGATTCTCCCAAATTATCCTCATGACAATCCTGTGAGGGAGATTAGGCCGACTGGCACAAACACTGTTCTGCATGTTTATTCAGAAATAAACCCCATTCACTCAATGGGACTTACTCCCAGGTAAGTGAGCATAAGTGAAAGTGTGGGGATTTGAGGTCAAAGTCCAACACTCTAAGCACTCTGACACACTAACTCTCTAGACATAAAACCGAAATATAACTAAGTTTTGCCTAAAGCAGCAATTGGGATTGGACCACCCTGCCTTTATTTCACAGTAATTCATAATTAAACTTCGCATAGCAGAGATTGAGGGCTAGTGCTATAGGCTCCCTTTGCTTTCTGCTCCGCTCTTTGCTCTTCTGTAAATAACAATTTAACCTCAGATTCATCCTCTGGCTGCCCAAACTCCTGCCATTTTATTTCAGATTACAATCTGGAGATGTGTGCTTATGTCAGCAAATTTACCTCACCCCCTCTTCTAATTTCTCCTTTTATATTTCCTTTGCATTCTGCTCCCTGATATATTCTTTCTTACTTATTTTATAAATGCACTGATAGGTTCTAGCTTTCATACCACTAAGGGGGGGTGGGGGTGGGCAAGGAATGTTTATTTTTTTATTATTATTTTTACGTTTACCCACTTTCCAGTTTCTTGCTGGAAAGCCAAGAAAGGATAAAGTTCTTGCCCTTATTAAATATTTATCAGTTAATTACAATATGTAGATTGTGCCGGTAGGCTATTCATCTTGTGAGGGGGAGATACAATAAAATACAGTGGAAAGTTGTGTTATCGTAATTGCCTGATGCCACGGGAAAGAACCAGAGCCGCTGCAATGTGTTTTACATTTATCTGCACCGCCGCATTTTCATTTTGTGCAGCAAAGCTGCCTCCGTTGTTGTTTCACGGATGCTTAATGTTTGC